>NC_134540.1:149936323-150301948 GCF_050624435.1 Tenrec ecaudatus
ATTTGGGATGTGATTCTCTATGTAGACAAGATATGGCTATATATATTTAAAGTGTATCTACAAATGCCAAAATTACAGCTATTCTTATTATCAATGAATAATTACCTAGTCTTACATGGAACCATGATTTTACAGCCAACTTGCTGTGCCTTTGAGACTACTTTTCATTTCTATTTTTATTAAGTAAAGTCTTTTTAGTAATCAGCATGAATCCAGTAGATTTAGAATCAAGGCACACAAATTCTGTTCCCTCGTATTTTGTGATTGCAATTAATTTTTTGCCCTCTCAAAGTATTTTTGTTGTTTCTTTTTGTCTTAATTCTTTCATCTCCCTATGTAGGTTTATCAGAAAAAATGTTTCAATATATTTGTAAGTAGGTATTGTGAAGCATCAATTTAAATCTTTAAAAGAGTTTCTTTTCTTTTTTTCTGAGTCTGTCAATCATTTAAAAAATTATTATTTTTTAAATAAATCATTTTATTGGGGCTCACACAACTCTTATCACAATCCATGCATACATATATACATACATGGTGTCAAGTACATTTGTACATTTGTTTCCATCTTTCTCAAAACATTTTCTTTCTACTTGAGTCCTCGGTATCAGTTTCTCATTTTCACCCCTCTCACCCCCTCTCCCCCCCATGAACCCTTGATAATTTATTATTTTTTCATGTCTTACACTGTCCGATGTCTCCCTTCACTCATTTTTCTGTTGTCTATACCACAGGGAAGGGGTTTTATATATATATGATTGTGATCGGTTTCCCTGTGTCCTCCTGGTATCTGTACTCTCATTATTAGTCCTGAGAGGTTTATCTGTCCAGGATTCCCTGTGTTTCCAGCTCTTATCTGTACCAGTGTACATCCTCTGGTCTAGCCAGATATGTGAGGCAGAATTGGGATCATGATAGTGGGGGGAGGAAGCATTCGAGAACTAAAAGAAAGTTGTATGTTTCATCAGTGCCCTGACTGACTAATCTCCTCCCTGCGGCGACCCTTCTGTAAGGGGATGTTCAGTTGCCTACAGATGGGCTTTGTTTCCCCACTCCGCACTCCCCCTTGTTCACAATGATATGATTAAAAGAGTTTCTTATATAAAACAATTTTTCATTAAGAAATAATCTGTGGTCACTGTAGACATTTTGGAAATTTTGACAAATGCCATCAGGCTAGGTTCTCTAAAGAAGTGGATTCTTTGAAGCTTATATATGTAAGAAAATGACTCACAAAATTATACCACCACAACAAAAAGAAAACCACTGACAAAAATGGAAAAGCCTATAAATAGTTCAAGGTCTGTTTGTTGGCCTTCTTGAGTGTTTTCCAGTCGAGTCAGGTGGGGTGCCATACTCTGTCTCCAAAGTCTATTTTTTATATTCCCCAGGGATTTCATCACTTTGCTCCCCTTGTTGTTCTGTTGTACGCCCTTAGTGGTCAGATTAGGCACACTTTGTGCACTGTGTCTATCCAGATAAGATATGTGGGATAAACATTTCGGGGATGAGAAGAATGGGACCAAAGGTTCCAGGGGGATACGGGAGAAGGGAGATGAGAGAAAGGAAGGGCGGTGAAACCAACCCCAGGACAAGGTAACAAGTGAACTAAAGTCAATGGGCAGAAGGGCATAGGATGCCTAGTGGGGCTTAATCAAGAGCAATGTAGCAGTGAGGAATTACTCAACCCAAATGAAGGCCGAACATGATGGTGGGACAAGAGGAAAGTAAAGGGAAATAGAGGAAAGAACCAGGAGGCAAAGGACATTTATAAAGGTCTAAATACAGGCATATATATATATATATATATATAACTAGAGGGGAATAGAACTATGTACTCATATCTATATGTTAAGAATTAGGATGCCGATGGACATTGGGCTTTGACTCAAGGACTCCCTCAACACAAGAACATTTTTATCTAACAATCCAGCATTCTGTGATGCTCACCTTCTCAACATGACTGCTGAAGACAAAATGGATGCATAAGCAAATGTGGTGAAGAAAGCTGATGGTGCCCTACTATCAAAAGATATAACAGCTGGGGTCTTAAGGGCTTGAAGATAAACAAACGGCCATCTAGCTGAGAAGCAACAAAGTTCAAATGGATGAAGCACACCAGCCTGTGTGATGGTGAGGTGTCGATGGGATCCGGTATCAGGCATCTAAGACCCAGAACAAAATCATACCCAATGTGAATGGGGGGTTAGGGGACATGGAGTGGAAACCCAATGCCCATCGGTAGACAATTGGACATCTCCTCACAAAGGAGTCACAGGGAAGAGATGAGGAGCCAGTCAGGGTGCAGTATAGCACCGATGAAACACACAACTTTCCTTTAGTTCTTTGATGCTTCCTTCTCCCCACTATCATGACCTCAATTCTACCTTACAAATCGGATTAGACAAGAACATGCACAATACTACAGATAAGAGCTAGCAATACTGGGAATCCAGGATAGATAAACCCTTCAGGATCAACAATGAGAACAGAGATACCAGAGGATAAGGGGAAGGTAGAGGGAGAAAAGGGGAATTGGTCACAAGAGTTAACATATAACCCCCTCCCAGGGGGACAAACAACAGAAAAGTGGGTGAAGAAGGAGAGGACAATCTAAGACATGAAAATAATAATCTATAACTTATCAAGGATTTGTGAGGTATGGTAGGCAGAGGAGGGAGGGGAAGAAATGGGGACCTGATATCAGGGGCTCAAATGAGAAGAGAATGCTTTGAAAATGATGATGATAGCATGTGTTCAAATATTCTTGACTCACTGGATTAATGTATGGACTGTGATAGGAGATGTAAGAGCCCCCAATAAAATTATTCAATTGCAAAAAAAAGAATAAAAGAAAATGACTGAAAGAAATGTAGAAGTGGTCAAGTTTTGAGTCCCAAGACCATGAATCAGATGTTAGGCTGGAGGCTTCTCCGTTGCATAGTTTCAAGCCTGATGTACTCAAGACCAGTAAGTGAGGACAGAAGCCAAGGCCAGCCGGTCAAGTGCGTGTATACACAGACAAATGAATTCAAGGTTTCCGGTAAGATGACAGGCTGCTGACAATTCCCAGGATCAGGAGGCACACAGTATGGCAGACCAGTGACTTCACCTTCTCTGTTGCCTGTGTCTTGTGCTTAACTGTCCCTGTAATAAGGCTGAGTTAGACATTATTCCCTTTAACATTCTTCTTCTTATCTTGGTCTAAGCCTGTTAGCTTACAGTTAGTGCAGGTAGAAGATGATTTGAGATTAAATGTGAGGTGGTGGCCAAGGAGAAGAGATTGAGGAGAAAGGAAAAGAGATGAGCCATTGTCCTTCCACGGGCATTGACAGTGCTTTCCCCATACACTTCACATCTAACTCTCCCCCTTTCCAGCATTTCAATGCTACTTGTCTTCTGGGAGAACAGGGAGAAGGGGATGGAAACAAAGGAATGCTAACTCGGGTTTGTGATGTGTCATCTGAATCCTCTCTCCATTTACAGCTTTCTTCCTCTACTCATTTGACCACACTGTACATTAATGCCAACAGATATGTTGGAGAATGGAGGCGTGGTCGTGATTCTAATTTGGGTTGAGTTATTAACACCTGGAGAGTCTCAAGATGATACTGATATTTTTGTCATCCCCCCCCCCCCCAAGATTGTGATTCGGTTGGTTGTGAGTGGAGTGTGGGCATCAAGAGCTTGTCAAGTTACACAAGTGCTCAATGTGTGCATTTGGAATTATATGTCCAGAAGAAACCAAAGCATCCAAACCCACTGCCATTTAACCAAGTCCAACTCATAACAATTGGGGTTGGTTTCCAAAGCAGTAAACCTTTATGGAAGCAGATAGCCTAAATTGCCACCCTTGAAGTGACTGTGAGTTTAACCCTATGACCTTCTGATTTGCAGTCCAGGCTTAGTTAATTCCACCAGGGATTCTTCCCTTTCTTTGTAGCTTATATAGTCCTTTCTTGCAGTATCCTACATCCTTATCACTGTTTTTTGCATACAGCATGACAGTATTAAATGGCCTTCCTCTGGCTTACCTGTAGCCACAAGGCAGGGAGCTGCACCTGCCTTCCTCTGGCTTACCTGTAGCCACAAGGCAGGGGCCACACACACATCCACCCTCCATCCTCCTTTGCCTAGTCTGACACCAACCATTTCTTCCACACGACTCTACATCTCTGCTGGGTCGGATAATTTATTGCAATGATACACAGAACTCACAGACAATACTAGTGACTAAACGGCTTATTAGGGGCATTAACAGGTTGTAATGACAAGCCAGGATCAATAAAGTATACAGATACAGTCCTTGGTCTCAGCAGCCAGAAACCAGGTGTCTCTCCAGTCCTCAGCCTCTTCTTCATGGACCAAGAAACCTTCTGTTTCTCTGTGTCACATAGTCTCATAGTGTCTGGCCAGATAAGAAGGGACCCCGTAGTCTGCACTGCTGCTCTGAGTGTCTGTGCTACTGCATCTGGTGCCTGTGGTTCCAGCCTCCACCTCTTCAGACAGAGTTGGAACCTGCTCGCTTGATAGTCCCAGAATTTCTCTCTTTTTCCAAGACGGCCCTTGGATCAGAGGAATGGCTTTGATTGGAGGTTTCCTTGATACCTCCAAGGAAACAAAGGGTATGACTCGGTATCACACCCTCAAATGAGATCAGGACTCAACCCTCTCCTAATCCGGGCTATTAGTATAGCAGATAACTTCCTCTACAATGGCCACAGGCAGGGAGTCCAGACTGTAAGTCACATGAGGAATTATGGCTCGAAGGGCCATCTTAATTGACTGTCACAGTGACCTGGACCCCAGGTTTCAGAACTCATCATCCGTAGTTTGATGCTAATAATATGTATTTTTTCTACAAAAGTACCCAAGAAGTAGTTGACTGAGAAAGGAAGGCAAACTGGGAAATGAACTAGGTTTGCATATAGAGTAATATCTCTTACTACCAGTCCCAAAATAGGGAAACTTAATTATTTTAATTAGGAAAAAGAAAACAAAACAAAAACTGTTGGAGATTCTTTTAAAGCGCCTTTAGTTCAGTAGGGAGCCCCCACGTGGTGCCAAGAGTTAATATGCTGAATGTTAAAGGTTTACATCTACCCAGAGGAACCTTACAAGAAGAATCTGGTCATCTCCTGAGAAATCAGCTATAGAAAAACCCACAGAGCACAGCTGGGCTCTGACATACGTGGATCAGCTGGGGTGGAAATCAGAGCCATGGCAGTCGGCTTCCCGGCTAGTTCTGCTCTGGACTGTACGCACACCATGCGTGAAACAGCGCCCCAGAGCAGTGCATAAAGTCACTGCCGAAAGAAAAATGGAAGAGGGCTGTGGGGAGGCCCAAAAGCAAGATGGTGTGTGGGCCAAAATGAAGAAAGAGAACTCTGAAAGTGTCTCAGCTTTTAATTTAATACACGGGGTTTCCAGGGAGAGGAAGCCCTGCCTACCTGCAGATATGAAAGTATTGCTTGGTTTCGACAGCCACCATGAACTGATTCCAAATTTAATCCGTGATTCTGGGAATTCAATGTTTCTCAGTACCACCGTGTAAATGGCCGGATCAGTCTTTTTTTTTTTTTTAATTTTGAAAGACATCTTCAGGAGAAATAACCTACCATGGAAAAAAGCATTCATCCATCGAATGTGCAAAGACTTACTCTCGGTAAAGTCTAACCTTGTGACATGTGACATAATCTTCTAAACACTGCTTTCTGGCTTCAAATCTCCCTCTACCAGGTAATTAGAGTGCTGCTTTCCAGATAACTTGGCTGTTAACAGCTGAATTACACACCTGATGCTTAAAAGTCTCCTGCCGGCTTAGAGTACTCAACTGATTTTACTCTAGTGGCATCAAATCCAATGGCTTGGGTGTAGTGTGTGGAATATCTCAAATGAACACCTGTGAGGGTAAATTCATGACTTTTTGATAAAACTGGCTTCATGGGACAATCTAGTCGACTAGATCAGATGGCAGTGGAAATTGAACGTGGGCTGATCAATGGACCTGAGCATTTAAAATGCATTATTAAATCACCTTGATCGCCTGCGCTCATTTGTCTGGAGGACTCCCCCCCTCCCCCCCCCAAAAATCCTTGTGCTTCCAGTTACTTCCATCTAATTTCTAAAAGTCTCCTCTACATTCTGGAAGTAATATAGTAAAAATGTTCCACGGAAGAATGGCTAGCAATCTTTTTAATAGCTGATGGATTGATAGTGCTATGGAAATAATAGTCCCTTAGATTTGCGATGCATATTGCATTTTGTTCCGACTCATGTGTTGGGTCTTGTACAACGTTTCTATCTAGTTTAAATTTTTCATGTTAGTTAATTATTGGAAGAGGGAGTTAAGACAAGGCTGTGATAAAAATAGGCTTGCTTAACCCATTTTCCTAGCAAGGTGCTACTTACCTCCTTCCTTTTTTGATTTCTGTACTGTCAATTTTATATGCCAGGGCTACTGATAAGATTTTATCATTTTGTAATTCTTCTGGGACTCACTAGTCTTGGAAAAGTTTAAAGTTTTCCCTCTTTAAAACTTAGCTCGTTTTCTAAGTCATTCAATAAATCTAAAGAAAAATTTCTTTTTAAATATTTGTTTCTTTGCTGGGCAGTTGATAAAACCAGCAGGCTGCCAATTTTCAAGTGCAAATTTAGCTTATAAAATAGAAATGTTAGATGAAATGGAAGATTTTTCTGCTGTTTCTGAGGCAGTTAAAAGTCTAATAATTGCCATTCTTAATTCAAGAATTTAAATGTGTGATGTGATATGCTGGATCGGTGGGGAGCCCTGGTAGCAAAGTGGTTAAGCATTGGGCTGCTACCTCCAAGGTGACGAGTTCAAAACCACCACAGCAACCACTGATAAACAATACCCTCGATCTGAAATTAGTTTGAAAAGAGGATACAGTTCCCAGCCCTGCTTTTTGGAAATACCATTGGTCTCAGCTTTCTTATCCTTCTGCCTTGCCTTTCATTTGTCTGGTCATTGCAATTGCAGAGCGGAATAAGGCCTCCATTCCTGTGAACCTCTATGAACCAGATGGAGAGACCTTTAACAAATACATGCAGATTTCCTCATAGAAAATTTCCCGTATTACCCAGAGGGGCTACAAAACTTAAATATTAACCTCCATACTTTAAATAAAATATAAAAATCTTCCTTGTGTATAAACTTTCATGAATATGGTGATGTCTTAGGCAGTATGTGTCTGTGGTGTGGGACAGTTGTGCACCATGAAGCTTATGAAAGCCAGAACTTCACGGTACTGCCTTGTTTTCTCCAGTCCCTATGTTTTTCCAGTTTAAATGGGAGCAAATCTGATCACTTTTCTTTCACTCTTGTTTAGTAGAAAATAGTTGAGCTTTGTTCTCTGATGGGTTTCCACCTTCCACAGACTTGGGATTTTACGGACTATGCTCTGTGTATTTACATCTCCATCGCTTTCTGGAGGACATTTGGGTCCAGCAGGTCCAGCATTCTCTGAGTGACAGTCAGTGTGCTGGTTGCTGTGACCATGTAGAATCCAGGCTGCGTGGCAGTGAAGTGGCTCCTTCCAGGAAACGATGCCAGCCCAGAGGTTTGAGCGTGCCATGCCGTCTTAGTCATCCGATCCGAAAATGCGCAATGGGCAAAATAGTCACACATGGGAATTGTTTTCTTAAATATTTTATAAATTTACTGCCATCAAGTCCGGTACTAACTCAGAGCCCCCCCCCCCCCCCCCCCGCTTCCCCTCAGCCATGGTTTCCAAGACTGTAACTGTTTACAGGACTAGAAAATCCAGCCTTTCTTTCTCCCTTGGAGTAGCTGGTAACCACTACACCATCAGGTTTCCTCAATATTCTGTTATTGACTTTCGAAAGTATGTTTTTAATAAATCATTTTATTTGGGGCTCTTATCACAATCCATCCATCCATACATGTGTCAAGCACATGTGTACATATGTTGTCATCATCATTTTCAAAACATGTTCTTTCTACTCGAACCCTTGGTATTAGGAAGCATTTTGCAAGGTATATTTAAGGATAATTCCACTTAGTGGTCTAAGAGTTTGTAATACTGCCTACGAGTTAGCCACGTCAGCGTGCGGTGCTTTCATTTAGGATCAAGTGCAGAACCATCTCGGTCTTTCTCAGCACACTCGTCCTGGTGCTGACTCATACTGCAGTCCAGTGTGCCAGGCTACAACAAGTGCTCTAGGTCAACTAGTCGACGTTTTTCTGTTCCGTTTCTTGATCTGCAACATATAATAGCATCTGGTTTGAATACAATGTGTTCGCTATGTTCCTGCACGTCTCTGACACTGACTGGGAAAGTGCCCGGCAGCTTTCCTGAGGTTCTCCCATCCAGCTAAAGGAGACTTGGTGGCTTAGTGGCCTCCAACTTGCGCTGCTTCCCACAAAGGCAGCTGTTCTAACTCTTGTGATGAATTAGTGTCTTGAAAGCCCCCAGGTACAGTTCTATTCTGCCCTGTATGGCTGGTCATTATGAGTCAGAATTGGCTCAGGGGCAGTGAGTCTAGGTCATACTATCTAGTTAAGGAGCCCTGGTTACCCAGTGGGCTAAGGGTTAGGCTGCTAATCAAAAGATTATCATTTTTCCCTGCCCATTCTCTCCATGCCCTTGTCGTGTCGTGTAGTGGTTACATGTTGGGTGTGATCCATATGGTCAGCAGATCGAAACCACCAGCAGCTCTGCTTGCGCAAAACTGGGGTTTATAGACTCGCAGTTGCAGTCTTGGAAATCCCAACAGGGGTGCTATGAGGCAGCATTGACTCCATGGCAGTGAGGGTGAGATTGTCTCCACTCACAAAATAGCTGGCTGTCTGCTGCCCTACAGATGGATAGACTCAGAAACCCTACAGAGCAGAGTGTACTCTGTCCTATGGGGTTAGTATGATGCAGAATCAATTCTTAGTGTGTGTGGGTTTTTTGGCAATCTCTAGTTATGGTTGAAATTATCATCACACATTTGTAATCCATTTTTAATCTTCATTTAAAGTTTAGTGTATTGCCTTACTCCTGAAAGGCAAAAGAGAATAGTGTAAATTTTGAAGATAATATAGTTTTATGTTGTTGGTTATTCAGGTTTCTTGGGTTTTTGTTTATGTGTCTTTGTTGTTTCTTTTGTTGTTTGCCTCACTTAAGGGACATAAAGCTATAATAATCCCCCAAAAAGGGAGGTGTAAATTGCTACTATTAGAATTTACTCCTATTTGAAATTATAGGAACTTTTAAATTTTATAAATTCTTCACATGAATTAATGGGATAAATCTTAGTACAATGTAATATGTTTTAGTCGGTGCCTACTTAAAAACACAGAAAAAGAATTTATAAATTAGGATCTAAACAAATAGAAAACTAAGGGGAGCCAGAGCAGAGATCCAAAGCCAGTTGGTAGACAGTGGGATGTCCCCTAACAGTGGTTCTCAACCTTCCTAATGCTGCGACCTTTTAATGATAGTTCCTCATGTTGTGGTGACCCCCCAACCATAAAATTATTTTCGTTGCTACTTCATAACTGTAATTTTGCTTCTTTTATGAATAGGGGAACCCTTGTAAAAGGGTTATTCAACCGTAGGGGTTACGGCCCACAGGTTGAGAAGAGCTGCCCTACAGAAGAGTCACAAGGAAGGGATGAGTCAACCAGGGCTCAGTATAACTCTGATGAAACACACAATATTCCTTTGGTTCTTTTAGGTTTGCTTACCCCCCACTATCATGACCTCAATCCTGCATTTCCCTGTGGGCTAGGGCAGAACATGTACACAGGTACAGATAAGAGCTCATGACACATGGAATCCAGGTCAGATAAGCCCCCAGGAACAGAAATGGGAGTAGCTATACCAGGAAGGTAGGGGGAAGGGGGGGATAGGCTGGGAGAAAGGGGGAACCAATTGCCAAGAACCGGTTGCAAAGGTAACCACCACCATCACCCCACCACCCCTTAGGGGGATGAACAGTAGGAATGCGAGTGAAGGGAGACAGCTGTCAGTGTAAGATATGAAAACAATAATAATTTGTAATTTATCAAGGGGTCACAAGGGTGGGAGGGGGAAAGAGAGGATCCGATACTAAGGACTCAAATAGAAAGTAAATGTTTAGAAAATAATGATGGCAACATATGTACAAATATGCTTGATACAATTGATGTATGGATTGTTATAAGAACTGTAAGAGCCCCCAATAAAATGATCATTTAAAAAATTAATTAATTTTTAAGAATGTTTTCACACACACACAAATAGAAGATCGCAAATAATTGCTTCTAGTAAAATTGGCTTTCAGTAATTATAAACTTTGATACTTTAAAAAATAAAATAGTATTCAGAAAATAATTTTATGTAATTTTGACACATTATTTCTCCAAGGATGCAGATCTTATACAAAAGTTCTAGCTTTTTTTCCTTTTAATTACTAGTGCAGTAGAGTAGGAGATGTATGTATTTGTAAATGCATATGTTTCCAACTCCCAAAGACAAATAAAGATTGAACTTATAAAAGTACTGATAATAAAAGTCAATAAGGTGTTTTTCATATGTAAACTTGCTGTAACTCAAGGACTACAGGTAGCCAAATCTTCAGTTTCTAGTGAAATGCTGTACAATGTTAAATATCATGCCCCATCCACCACGGAATATGTTTATCAATAGCAATATTAATAAGATAGCATGTCCAGCCTGAATGGGAGTTTTTATCTATCTATCTATCTATCTATCTATCTATCTATCTATCTATCTATCTATTTATTTTCCATTTCATGTGATCTACCAATTGCTAGAGAGCCTGGCTTTTCCTGCTGTCTTTCCTTTGACCCAAGTTCTCTCCTGTAATTTTAGCCATTCCCTTTGGTGGTCTCTGAAGCCTTTGCCAGATACCCTTAGGGCACCTCTTGGATGGGAGGAATTGGTTCTTGCTCCTCCAAGCTTTCAGGCAGCCCGGCCCAGGTCTTCCTTTTGCTTTGGGAACTTCTTACTTTTTATCTACAAGATTGTTCTCCCACTTGAGGCCATGTGCCCTGCGGCAAACAGATGTTTGCATCCAGATCACCCCTGTAGAAGAAGAAAATCCTCCCAGAGTTTAACGCTAGCTAGGAAAGTTTCCTTGTGCACCTATGAAGAATGGCTTAGCCCTAAGCTAGCTGCCTTTGATGTATTTTTTGTGATTGGGGAAGATAGAAGAAAAGAATTGCATTTCTGTCCCACTGGCTTGTGAAGATGAGAACGTTTGTTGACTAAATATTTAATCCAATGTGAGCTTTGCCCTTTCTGATTAAACAAAGGTCAGATTGCAATTGCTCTTCCTGAGATTGTTCCGCAGTTCTGGTGCTCTGCATTGCCATTCGGATGTAATACTCTCAGCAAAATAAGCCAGATAACTGCCTTCCAGATCTCCATCATGTTTGGTTTGCTGAGAAACAATTTTTATCCAAGCATAAAGTAATTTGTTCAAACAGTCAACCTTCAAAAGGTAGAAGTCTATGGGCATGCTGAAATGAAATGAGCTTACCTATTTTGGGAATACATCAGTTTTGCATCAATACCTTGGATCCCCATCTTTCATATCATCTGAGATCAATGTCCCACAAGGTAGGAACATTTGTCATAATTGGCTGGTACATTAGGGTCTCACAATACCAAATATTAACTGTGACTGTGCGATCACTAAACCATGTAATGATTCTGAACAGGAATAATAGTTTGCCTTTTGAGGGCCAGTGAAGTTAGTAGCAAACTTTGATTCACTCTGACTGCTTGAGACCACACACAGCCTGGAGGCCAGTGGAAAGTTCCCTGAGCGCTATTTATTTAAACGTGGCAACGTGTTCTTTGGAATCAGTTGTTGGGTGCCTTCTAGTCAATACATTTCTAGTAGAAATACCGCCATGGGTTTCTAGGCTGGAATCTCTATAGTAGCAAATCTCCCTGTCTCACTCAAGCCGCCGGGGAGGTTAGAACAACCGAACTTTGGTTTAGCGCCAAGCACGTAACCACTGTCTCACCAGGGCTCTCTAACTAATATCAGTCCAAATGCCACAAAAGCAAATTGCTCAGCGAACTCGCCTTCTGCTTTGAAACATTCACCTCCAAAGTGGGCGTAAGCAGGGCATTTCAGTCTCCATGTCAGCAGGGGACAAGCCCAGAAAGAGTTACCAGGTATAAGGGGAAAAACAAATCATCCCTAAGAGAAGCATTTACTCCCTGTCTTTGAAGAACCGCGGGATCTGAAGACTTCTCCCCTGTCTTTTTTTGGTCCCTCCTTGCAAATCCAGACCACACTATTGATTGCTGACTGTGCATTGCTGAAGGCAGTACTCCGTATTCAATAAATTAAGCTTTAATTCCGGAGTCCCACAAAATAATTGACCTCAAAAAGAAGATAAATGAATAGGCTGGCCTGGGCTCATGATTAGAATCCACTCTCCAGTCTCATTATATTAGTATTTTTCAACTCAGTGATTTTCCCTCCATTCTTTTCAAGATTTTTTTTCCAAAATCTATAGAACCTTTTACCGTCTTCTTCTATCAACAAATTCTATCTATTTGCATTCTTAGCTTCATGAGTAAAAGGTTTTGCTTATGACAGTTCTATGCTGCAGATTAATATTAACAATTTAATATAGTTCTCTTTATAGATCACTGGGAAACTTGTATATCTAGAAAGAGAAACCCTGAAGTAATTTCCTTTTACAGGTATTTATCTGTATGTATATTACATATATAAAGACAGAGTTGACAGATAACTGCTCTTATTCATGACAACCTTATGTACAACAGAAGGAATGTTGCTCGTCCTTAGTCATTCTTACATTGTCCAGCATATTTGAATCCATTTTTCAGCTGTTGAGCTCATCCATCTCACCAAGGGTCTCCCTCACCCTCTCTGGCTCCCTGCTTCCCCAGACTTCTTGTCATCCATTGATGATCAATATCTGATGATATGTACAAAGCAATCAAGTAGGACAATGTTCTGATTATTAAGGTTTTAATGGACAATTATCACTAGTATATTATTAGGTTTTTCTTCACAGTTTGGGTTGGTATTAAACTCAACCAAAAGCTACCATGGGAGACCTTGCTGGAAGTTGAAATACCTGTGTGAGAGGTAATCAATTAGCATGGCTCTTCCAGCCATAATTGTAGCCATTATTATATGATCTATTGTAAGTCTGGACACAATCCCTAGGCTTATGATCCCATTTTGTAGGCGGTTTTCTGTTGCAGGATTAAGGTGGGGATAAGTCTTGAAGTTAATAGAGGTTAAGACTTGAACCATCATGCTTTGTTTTCTTTAGGGGTGGTTAGCTAAAAGACAAAAAACACACCTCCCTCCAAGTCATTCCTCCCAGTATAAGAGCCACCTGGGAAGGAGAGAGAGAGAGAGAGCAATTCCAGGATCAGAGGATCTAGGATGAGCAAGTCCAAGGTCTCTGTCCTGGAGGCTGCCAACAGCAGGGGCACCCAACGATGGCAGAGAGAGTCAATAGGGTGCCTTCTCCTCCTCTGCTCCGAGGCTTTCAGACTATGAGGCAGAGCAAGGGCCTGGCTGGCTTCCTGGCCTACAGAGGCATCAACTAAGAGAGAGACTTGGTTGCTGACTGAGGAGAGGTGTTGCTTTGGACCAATGACTATCGCCTTACTGTTTACTGATTATGACTGGTGGCTGCCTATTCATGTCCCTAATAAACTCTCTTAATTGTGAGTATTGTCTGAGTTCTCTGTGTGACCGTGGCAACAAATGATCAAAACCAGCATCGATGTAGAGTGGCATGAAGGAAAGGATGATACTGGCACAGTAAAGAAGAAACGACCCCGGAGACGCATCTGATCCCTCCTGCCTCTTGGCAAGAGGGAAGGCCGAGGAGATCAGCTGTGTCTACGTCCATCCCATTAACTGTCCGGTGGCATCGTTCCCAGCATGACAGCAACTCATAAGCTACCAAAGTACAGCAAACTAATAAAGAGTGGAAATTTTATATGCATCATATTTTGTGTAGTAAAAACTCAGCCTTTGCTGATCATGAAAATGTTGCCCTATATACTTTAATGAACATTTCTCTGATATGATCCTTGATGATTAGGGAGGTTTTATAATATTTAACCTGAAGTTTCATTTGGAGAAAATAAAAATAAGAAATGCCTGGTAACTTGAGCCAGACCACACGGGTTTATAAACCATAATTTGTACATGCTATCGCACTTGCTTCTGCCACTATAAAAATAGAATTATACTTTTAGAAAGAAAGCATGTATCTTAGTAAGAAGGTAAACACTAGAATAGTCTATTTTAAGCCTTTGTGTTTTAGTACTATATGAAAACAAAATGTATTCATCATTATACAGTAAATTACAAAACTATGCTTAGATTTGATATTATGGAGAATTGAAAAAAGGGAAATAATTGATTCACCCCCCTCCCTGCGACCCTTCTGTGGGGGGATGTTCCATTGTCCACAGATGGGCTTTGGGTCTCTGCTCCAACCCCCCTGTATTCTCATCAGTGCATTTTTATTTGTTTTTTTTACTGTTTATTGTGAGTCTTCTGATGCCTGTTGCCCAGTCTCGACACCTCACAATCACACTGGCCGGTGTACTTCTTCCACGTGTGCTTGTTGCTTCACTGTGGTATGGCCGCTTGTTTAACTTAAAGCCTTTAAGTCCCCAGACACTATATCTTTTATTAACCGGGCACCACTGTCTTCACAACATCTGCTTATGCACCCATGTTGTCATCAGTGATCCTGTAGGGGGTGTGTGTGTGTATCACAGAATGCCAATTTGTTAGAACAAAGTGTTCTTGTATTGAGGGAAGGTATGAACCAAGGCCCAAGGCCTGTCTGCAGCTTCAGTGTATTTCCTTATAAATATATGTACATAGGTCAATACCACTATTGTTATGGAGTAACGTATTTATATAAGTGCACACCTCTGTTAATCTCCCTATCTATACCTTTGCTTCCTAGAGCTTGCCTCTGTTTCCTTTTGCCTCCTCCTGCCCCGCCATCACTTTCCCCCTTCTTCCACCTCTTAGTGCTTCCTCTCCACTAGCTTTGTGTTGCTCTAATACTCACAGGATCTCTACTCCCTCTCAGATGCTGGTTCCGCTTCCCCAGTGTTCCCTTGTCCATGATGCTGTCTGCTCACCACACCCTTCTCCCCAACTCTTTCTTCCCCCTCTGCCTTCTGAGACCATTGGCCCATTGCCTTCTCCCTGGGCTTCCCTCCCATGGACCAACCCATATAATTAGGCAGCCCATCCATGTCCTAGTCCGAACAATAAGAAAACCTACGGTTGAAGAAAGAGAAGGGAAGAGAACAATATGAGAGGAAAGAAAAAAGACCCTAGATAGGTCCAGGTCTGTTTTATGGTCCCCATGGGACCCTCCCATTGGTTCTGAGGGAAATCCAGGGGCTGCCGCTCTTCACCCAAAGTCCAACCTTGGGGCTCGTCCCAGGCTCTGTGGCTCGGCTTTACTCCGATTGCTGGTCTGTTATGCTCCATTCCCACACTGTCTCCCCACCACGTGTCTCCATTATTGTCCCGTCTCCGTATGCTCCAGTCAGGGGACAACATGTCTGGAGCTGTTTGTTGGCAGTTCCACAGTCCTCTCTGTGCCCCAGCAGCGCCATGCAGGGACCTCATCCTCTGGGCTTGGGGTGCCCATATGGAGTCTAGGCTGACTACCCCTCTCTCTTTTTCCTTCTTGGTTTGCTTCTGCCTGGCTTTGTAGGTCGGTTCCTGTCCCCCACCAGAAGGTCTAGTGATGTTCTCTGTGCCACACATTTACAGGGTGGGGGTCAGGCTGGTTCTGGTTGGGGCCAGCCCTGTAATCCAGTCTTTTCATACATTCCTCCATGTGTTATGTTGCCCTCCTGGTTTTGGCGCGTCATGGTGTGGTCTGTATACATACTCCAATTCTGTGGCGATAACCAATATTCTCTCCCTGGCTGAGTTAGTGTCCCGTTCCCCCCATGTCATCATTTCTCCCCCACCCCATTCTTCCTTCTCCGTTCCCCTTTCCCCTTCTTTATGTTGGCTTCACATGACCTTCCTGGGTGTGGTCTGACCTTCCCCGACTGCCTATACTTCCACTTGTGTATTGTGAGGTAGTGTCTTTTCTTCTATTCCTGCTGTGCTGATTGTACTTACATCAGGGGACTCATGTTATACTTGTCCTTTTGAGATTGGCTTACCTCGTGTAACAATTTCTTCCAACTTTTCCCATGAAACAACATGTTTCATGTGGTAGTCCATGCTTTTCAGTGCTGCATAGTACTCCACTGTGTGCATACGCCAGAATTTTCTAATCCACTCATCTGTCGATGGGAATTTAGGCTGTTTCTAAGTCTTTGTGATTGTAAATTGCGTCACAATAAACACAGATGACTGGTTATGTTTTATTTCTTACCTCCTCTGGGTATATGCCCAGTAGAGGGCTGGCTGGGTCATAAGGTAGATCATTTTCCATTTTCTTTATTTATCAGGGTGCAGTAGAGCACTAATGGGTCATGAAATATACCCCTGATCCCTTGATGCCTCCTCACCCCTCGCTATCATGATCTCAGTTCACCTCCCAATCTAGACTAGACAGGAACATGTATACAGGTATAGGTAAGAGATAATACAACACATAGTACCCAGAAACAGGAATGGGACTAGAGATACCAAAAGGGTAAGAGAAAGGTGAGGAGAGGTGGGGTGGGAGTGGGGCACCAATCACAGTGAATGGCTCATGACCACACACCCCCAGTCAGGAAGAAGAACAACAGAAACCAGAAGGGAAGGGAGAGTGCGGACAGAGTGAGATTTGAAAATAATTAACAATCTACAATATTAACAGGTGGCCATGAGGATTGGGGGTTGGGAGGAGGGAGGGGGAAAAAGGAGGAGCTGATCCCAAGGACTCAATGGAAAGTAAATGTCTAGAAAAGAAGGAAGGAATATATTGGATACAATTGATGCATAGTTTGTAACAAGAGTTGTAAGAGCCCCAATAAAATGATTTAAAAAGGGAAAAAAGAGAAATCAAGCACTCTGTAAGTTATGTTCTAGTTAAGCAGATGTGAGATGTTACTTGAGTTTGAGAGGTACTTAACTCTTCCCATCTGTGTTCCAGTGAAAATCCCTATGACCACCAATTTATTTTTTTTACCCTACAAATTCACTTCCATTGAGTCAAATCCAATTCAGAGCAACCCTATAGGACAGACTAAAATTGCTCCTGTGGGTTTTGGAAACAGGAATAGAAAGCCTCATTCTTCTCCAGTGGAGTAGCCAGCGGTTCTGAACTGCTGACCTTGCAGTTAGCAGCCCAACACTATGGCCACCAGAAGGGAGAAAACCTTTTATTTATTCCCATTTGCATTCCTTAAGGTGTCCCAGCATTGATTTGCTCCCTTGATGGATAAGATAGGACACAAGTCATCAAGGAATAAAGATGACTGTGCAAGCAGAATGGGCTTTCTACTCCCCTATAGAGTTGCGGTCTTGGAAACTCACAGGGACAGCTCTGCCCAGTTCTATCGGGTTGCTATGAGTTAGCATCAACTTGGTAGCAGAGTCTGGTTTGGTTTATAGTGATTCTAATAAAACTCAAGCCTTGTTTCTTGGTCCACCCTTTTTTATTTAGGATTTCTAAACCAGAAATCTCAATTAATTATTATGTTTTTGAAGTTCTGTTGGTAGGTTATGTTTATAACGATAATGTGAGCTACTTTGTGAGTTTTTCATGCATTATGGCAACTTGAATTATGGTCTTTATAGCTTTGGAATTAAGTGAATTTAATTACATCATGAATCTCTGAACAGAGTGATAATTGATTGCTATATATAGAAACTACAAAGAACCCAAAATATTCAATTAATTTGAGTGTCCCATTTGCAGACTATCACAAATTTAAGCAATGTAATTTAAGTTAGTGTTAGAACAAATTCATAAATAGGCTAGAGCAAATGCATTTATCGATGTGCATTTATTTTGTTTTAATGACAAACCTTTGCATATATTTTCATTAGTTTTTTCAAACGCTAAGATTTTCTAAAATGTAGTGATGAAAAAAAAATGGAGAATGAATTAAAGGGAAATAGCATGGTCTTTTTTCCCCCATAGATTCATGGGAAATCACAGATACAGGTCATGTACCATGTTAATATAACGCCATCGGTGGTTCCTTCATAACATATTACCACGGACATTTTTTAAAACATGGAAAAGTTGCTTTTGTGCTAAGCGAGCATGGTTTGGTTTTTAAAAATCTGACTGAGTTTATGACCACATTCTGGTTTTCTTGGCAGAATTCTTCCGCGAGCTGCTGGAGAATGCGGAAAAGTCCCTCAATGACATGTTCGTGCGCACCTACGGGATGCTGTACATGCAGAACTCCGAAGTCTTCCAGGACCTCTTCACGGAGCTCAAGAGATACTACACCGGGGGCAATGTGAATCTGGAGGAGATGCTCAATGACTTCTGGGCTCGGCTCCTAGAGCGGATGTTTCAGCTGATAAACCCACAGTATCATTTCAGCGAGGACTACTTGGAATGTGTGAGCAAGTACACGGACCAGCTGAAACCTTTTGGAGACGTGCCCCGGAAAGTGAAGATCCAGGTCACGCGCGCCTTCGTTGCTGCGAGGACTTTCGTTCAAGGGCTGACGGTGGGCAGAGAAGTGGCGAACCGAGTGTCCAAGGTATGTTGAAAAGATGCTCTCTTTCTTACTGGTCTTCTTTCCTTCTGGTTTTAAAACAAATACTGGGGGTGTGGAAGAATCACAGCAAAAGGTTCTCATTAGCAATGGTCTTTGCTTTCTGACACACCAGCTGATTAAAGCTAGTTTGCTTTTTCCTTTCTCCATTCACCCTTGCTCTGTGTGAGAGTAGACAGGGACTCCAGCAGTTCCGTGCCATTTAGCACATAGTGTCAATATTTATCAGCAATAAAGCAACGGCGTTACTATCGAGACTAATGCCCCAAACAGGTGTCTTGCAACCATTATCACTTGGCGTTTCTGATCAGAGCTTAAAGGATTATCAATACTTAGGAAACAGGCCTTTTCAGGTTTTAATCCGTCCAGGAAGTCACAAGGTGACAGTCTTCCTCGGCTCAGCAAGTGGAGACAGGTAGTTGTTCAAAACCCCTGCAGCTGGCCTGCCTCCTCGGATCACACTTGTCAAAGTGGCAAGATTTCCTCACAGTGCAGGGAGAGCTCTCTGCTGACGCCTGGAGAGCCGGAGTTGGAAGGGACGAATGAAGACAAAGTTGAGATTCTGGCTGAGAATTCCGTGCGTTATCTATTATCTTTGCAATTCAGTGCCATCTATTGCACTGGGCTTATGAGAAAGATAAATCACAAATACACCTGGTACCTTTGCTTGCGGGCAAAATCTTTGAATGCACATTGTTGTCTTCACACACTGTCTGTTTCCTAGATCAAGGGTATCCACCTTTGTTTAAATTCTCTCATGACATTTAAATCCTCTGAGGAAATGATGGGTCTGCCCGTTTCTGAGGTCATGCCAACAAATAAATTGAAGGCGATTATTTGAAGAGGTCAAGGAAAAAGAATACACATCAAAAGGTGGTATGATGTCACCCGAGAAGGGTCATGTTTGCACAAAGGTTATTGCCAGACACTGCTTGTCTCTTGCAGGACGATGCCAAAGCGGTTTTCATGATTATTGGTACTGTTCCACTATGGTTATATTTTCCACATCGATCTTCTAAATATTTACACTCCACAAAGGACCATGTTTAGCATTTTAAAATGTTTCTTTTAATGTCATTTTTGAGATACGTTTTCAAATGATTAACTCCCATCCATTTTATTGATCCACATGGGACCATTATTTGCGATAAAGCTCCAATAGGGACATTCATAAGATATTGAATAGTATTAAGGGTATTCAACTCAATTGTTAAAAACAATGATTTTCTCTTGAAGACAGAGAGTGAAATGAATTACTGAGGGCTTGATCACATGGAATAACAAGAGGGTAGGTGATGACTGAGAAAACTCTAGAAGTTTTAGATAAGTGTATCCTTTTTTTTAAAAGCACATAGTTTTTATATGAAAAAATTAAAAAAGAAAAAAAAGAAAAAATTAAAAAAGAATATATGTAGTCACTGGGTTTCAAATCAAAGTCTTTGCTCTTGTTGAAGAATGAGATTTTTGGAAAACATGAAGTACACTCAAAGTGCATTGATAAATACAACAGAAGAAATTCTAGTAGTTGCTTATATTTTCTTTTGCTTACATTTGAATGTTATTTGGATATGCGTATTATGATGAGTGGAGAATGATTTCTAGCAACATGTCTAACGTGCTACATTGATGTTGTTGCTCTTTCTCTCTTGCTTCTCAAAAGATCGAAGTACGGTGGTAACTGTGTAGATATGGCGCTCTTTTCATCAAAGCCTGTCTCGTTCTCAAACTTCAGTCTACCAAAATTTAACATGACCAAAGTAGACATGACCTTACATTTCCCCCCTCCCCACCCCCAGGAGGGACTACAGTTACACTCTAATCTCTCTTCCTGTGGTCCCCTTACTTGAAAGGTAGCTGGTGCACATTCGAGATGTAGTTTATGGTCATGTAGTTATGGTTCAGTGTTCTACATGGATATTGACCTGTCTGAGCTGAGCTTCATGCGCCCTAATCAACTCAAATTACCAGTCTCATACTGACATCTGGACTTTGGCTGTGTAGGGTAAAAGTGTTTATGTATACCTATAATGCCTTGGTTTAAATCAAGGTGAGCAAATTTTTCTTATAATTTATGACTCACAGATTGAAGTATTATGCCAATTAATTCAGTAACCTAATGATTACCAGATGGTCTTAGCCGGCTAAGTGGAAAATGGTTCTATTTGTACTACATGATTTTCAACACCCAAAATACTTTTGCTAAGAAGAATGAAATATTACAAGGTGTATATATTTGTTTCAGACAAGAAGCAAGAATTGTGTTTGATTTTTTAAGCCCTGGTCATAAATTCGAAGCCTCCTTATGGTCTATTAAGTGAATGACTTAGCGTTTGTGGAATGATGGCAACGATGCTAGAGAATTCAAGGCAAGACTCAATTATAAGACGGAGCTAATACTTTAGTTTATGTTTTGTTTTCTGTTTTATTTCTCCATCCCCACCCCACCCCCACATTGTTTTATTACTGTTCATTAAGAGTGACTTTGTAAATCTTGGAAGGCATCATTGACATCTTCTAATTAATTGTTTTGACAGGAATCACTACCTCTGTAGCAAAACACATCAGTTTGACGTAAATATTTTGACACAGTATTATAGGGAATTATCTTACTAGAGAATTAGAGACTAGTGTGTAAGCATCAACATAACTCTTCAAAACCTGTTTGCCATCTTCCTTTTGTAGCTTTTCCATGAGCAAGTTAATTTTCATTAACTGTAGCCGATTCTTTATGAAAAAGCCAATTCTTTAGGAGCATTATAATATTCTGGTATTAATATCTGTGGCCAGTTATACACAGTTTATTTTCTAGGAGAATGAACATTTTTGAGTGTGCTGGGTTTGGCCAATTTGTGGTGTATCAGAAATCTCACAATTCTCTGGTGGAAGTGTAAATATATATATGGACTCTGAATACCAACTTGGAAGTTTATTTATTAATGAAAACACACAAATGCTCAAACCCTACAATATCCCACCTGGATAAGCATTATACATACGAAGAGTGTGTGGCAAAATAGAACTGGAACAGAATGGACTTTTGCCACCCGTGTTCTGGAGCCTCGTCCTATGGAGAAACATTCCATAGCAGTATTGTTTACAACACTATAAGAAGAAATACCGCAAGTGCCCATCTACGTAAAGGTTACGTCTTCATATCGTGGGGCAAAGTGCACTATGTTGCGTTGAACTGATGCGCCCACGGTCAGTAGTTTGGGCCCACCAGTTGCTCTGCTTGGCGGGGTGGGGTGGGCGAGAAGCTGCCAGCTCTATCTTCTGTCCTGTAGGGTGACCATGAGTCAGAATGCACTTAGCTTTGGTTTGGGTTCATAAAAGATATTAAGGGAAAGAAAAGTTTTACCATTATTGGCCCATGATTCGTTTCACCTGCATAGTTAAGATCACTTCCCTGGGCTATGCTGTGATTTCCAGGGACTTTGCTGTTTATGAATTTACAGATGTAAATTCTTCCAAACTTCTTCGCTGTTAACCAGACACCACACATGTTCCATACGTCTGATAAATGATGCGAAGTAGGGATAAAGGACAAAGGTCTGAAATGAATGTAGAAACATACCGTACTGGTATTTTGCAGAAAGATCCAGATCTTTTTAAGTTGTGCTGTTAACCGCCCACTAGTAGCACTGCAGAAGCAAGATTGGGCTCTCCACTCTTATAAAAAGATACAATCTAGGACCCCCACATGAGGTCGCAGTGAGTGTGCGTTCATTTGATGGCAGGGGGTTCCATTTCCTGATCGTCTTTCTTCACCTTCTTTCACACAACCCTTGGTGAAAGCACTCACGGCCACGAGCAGTTGCTCTAAAAAGCACAGGACATTCATAGGTCGTTTGCTTAGACCAAGCTTCAGTTAGCCCTTCTTGTGTCTTTAAATACCCTGTTATGATGTCATTTACTCAAATAAGGCTTAACTTCCACATTTTGCGCTTAAATAAACGTAAGCTATATAAGGGGCTTCAAAAAGCTCATGGAAAAATAAAAAGAGAGTGGGATTCCTCCACAAACTTTTTTGAAGCCCCCTTGTTTAATTCTGTTTCATCGATTCCTTCTGTATATTTTAGGTAGGTATCACAGCTGGGAATCCACAGAAATTGGAACCATTGCCAGATATTGTCATGTATTGATCTGCTTCTATCTCTCAATGTATCTCAGTGTTTAAAATTTCTCTGCCCTGTGGGTTATGACTTTGAAAATAAAACCCTGCTCTGAATCTTTAGTAAGACTAGAATATTTCCATCATCACACGCCTGACTATGTGCACTGTACAGATGGGTGTTTTTAATGAACAGCATCTTAACCAATTTATCTACCTGAATAAACAAACTTGCATTAGCAAGGTGTGCCTAAAAAGCAATAAACAGAGTTAATTTTCAATAAATGCAGTTGAAGGGTGAAAAAGTATCATCCAATTTGATGAGATGAAGGCTATCAAATGCATGTGATAAAGCATTCTCTGATCACAGTGGAAAAGCAATCAGAAGAGTTTGCCATGGATATAGTTGAAAAAGAGAAATTGGGTTTTGTTTATTTATTTATTTTTGGAAAGATTTAAAAAATACAAAGTAAGATTCCCTGTAATATTTTCCACTTAAGTTATTGGTTTTGTTCCTTCTGTGGTGTATTTTGATAGAAGTACATTTTTGTAGCATGATCCAGAAAGAAAAAAAATAACAAAGAAGCCTTCGGTGAATTAAATCTTTTTATAGTTTTTCTGTGGTCAGTGTATTCTGCTCTGTAATTGATGAATGTACTCTAATAATATACAGTGTTAGGAAGATTAGGTAAGCCTTTAAAAGTTATCAATAATTTGCTTTTATGTTTACAACTCTTAAGTCTGTATACATTATTTAAATAGCTGCATTGTGATGATGGCAAGGGCATTATGTTTAGAAAGTACTTTGCAGTCGATAAATAAATAATGTCATGATAGAAAATAATAACAAAATGTTATTAGCATGAGGAGCCATGTGGACAAAACTTGCTTAATGTGATCCATTCACATTGTATGAAGTTTACCATGTTCCAAGTCCTATGTTAAGCTCTGGAAATTACAAGAGCCCAAGTGAGTTCAGATGTTCTAAGAAAGAGCATGGGTATTTTTTGCCATAGATTATTTGCACACGATATCTCAGATGAGTCTATGTAAGAGAAAAAAAATCCCATTTTGGTTAAAGCAATTAAAATCTTTATTACCAATGTTTACTGATCTTGCAAATGATATAGCCTTGGTATATCCATTTAGAAAATGGGTTAGGTTAAGAAGAGGGTACAGTGCTGAAGAAAACAAAGCCATTTGCTCCCATTGCTTGAAAAGCCATTTATTTATCATTTCCTCTTGTTCTTTTGTAGTCTATGCCTACTTTGAAAAACATATCCTTGAGTTATGATATTTTATTTCCTGGTTCTACTATTAGAATTTCATTAAAATCAACACCTTTCCCTTGACTAAGTCCAAATTGTAATGGGTTTTTATTGATACTGAAAGGACACCATTTGGAAGTTCTTTAATCTTGGCTAAATGGACCGCGGCTATAAAAGGGATGGGGAACACAATTCTAACTAGACTGTACCATAAAGCTCAAGATGGAATGTCTATAATTATTCAGCATCCATCTTACCAAGCGATAGATCTTTGTGATCTTCCTATTAGCTTTAGTGCTCATCAATAAAGATCGATACATTGGAGTGTGCATCCAGAAGACAGAGTCCATTCACCAGGGCAGCCTCTGGGTCTGTCTTTGTTTTTTCAAACAGTTTCACTAGCACTTAAATGATGTATCACACAATTCAATATTCAAACATATCAAGACGGATTATACAATCATCACCTCAATCGATTTTAGAATACCCGACCCCCCCCCCTCCATGGTTAAAACGCCTCTGAAATAAGTTGCGTAATCACTGTCAGTTCTAGTGCTCCCTCCCCATCCCACATATATTGTTCCTCCCCAACCCTCTCCTCCTCCCTATCTCCCACCCCTCCCTACCTATAGACCCTTGCGTTACTTCTGATCTCTATACACCTACTCCTCTGTGCTTCACAAACTGAAAACCCCCACCGAAACCCTACAACACGAAAACAAAATAAAGTGGTAAGGACAAAATAATAATATAGAGATAAAATACAAATAATAAGTAAGAAAGAAAAGACCACCATGACTATTTAAAAGGTCAGGGGGGAAACTTTTGACCTGGAGCAAGCAAGAAATTCTTGCACTTGGCACAGTTTCTGGTTGGGTCAAAAGAGGGGTCAACTGACAAAATATCCAGTTTATCATGATTACAATGATCTTTATCTGATAGCAATGCTGCTTGAGACTCTTTCCTGTCGGTAGAGGGGATCTACCAGCAACATAATCTGACTAGATATTCTGCAGATGGGTTTTGGTCTCCCAGTGCCCCCACAGCCTTCGACAAACTGGGTGTTCACAGTTTGATCTCTGATGCTCTTCCCTTTGTCATGTTTGAATTTTGTTGTTGTCGACTTTGTATTACACAAGCTGGTGTGCTTCTTCTGTGTGGACTAAGTTGACTCCTCCCTTAGGGGGTTGTTTATTTGAATACAAGACTTAAAGACCCCAATTGATAGCTGGGCACCATCGGCTTTCTTCACCACACTTTGCTGTAGCACCCTTATCTTCAGTCACCATTACATGAAGGTGAGTATTGAGCAGGGTCATTTTATCAGAACGTACTGTTCTTAGACTGGGGTTAGAGGTCAGTGGGGGCCCAGACTCCATGCGCTTGTCCCTGGGATATGCAAGATCCAGGTTGACTTTGGTGGTCATATTATAGCAAGTTCAAAACCTCATAAGACTAACTCCCCCCCCCACCTCCCTCCAAACAGGAACACACCAAGTCGAAGAAAACAAAAGAAAAACACACAAGCAACAACAAACCACCTAAGGGCAGGAAAACAAAAACCCATATAAACAGCAAAGGGTAACCTTGCCAGTCATCTCCCTGGAGAATAAGGTGGTTGTCCTTGTAACATCATCAGTTTTTCAAATGACACATCACTCTGAACACTGTAGTTATATGAGGATTCTTTGCCGGTATAGTTCCACTGTGAGCCGCAACCCATGATTTGTTGTTTTACACAGTTCAGGCTCCCATTCAATTGATCTCTGTTAATCCTGAGAATGGTGTGTGAGTCTGGGTAAACTAGAGAAGCAAATCCATGGACACACATAAGTGTATAAGAAAGAGATTTATATACAAGGGCAGTTGAACATTGAGAAAACATCCCGACCCAGTCCAGATCAAGTCCATAAGTCCGATATTAGTCCATATGTCTGATACCAATCTATAAAGTCCTCTTCAGACTCACGAAACACATACAATGACACCGAATGTATAAGATCACCGGCCAGTGGGTAGAAAGTCTTTGGATCCAGTGCGGTTGCAAGCATCCAGCGTTGGCAGGGATCTCCATGTGGCTTCTCGGAATTCAGAGGTCTGCTAGCATCAGGAATCAGGGTTGCATCTGGTTGCCTCAGGGTCCATGTGGCTTGTCAGCTGCAAAGTCTCCCAGAGAGTGGTGTAGTGAGAGAGAGAGGTGTCCCCCACCTCCAAGGAGGAAGTTCAGAATTTCCCAGAATTCTCAGAAGGCCCTGCTCACACAGAGGCTTCATTGACTATGATCTGATTGACTAGCCAGACTCCATCCCTATACTCTTAATCCTCAAATTGACAAACGATTATATATCTACCACACATGGGGATTGGTGCCAGGGAGAAACTTGCTGTGTCAATGCTTCCAAGTTCAAATCCCTGCCCAACAGATCAGAACCTGTCATGTTGCTGTGACGGGGGCATCGGAGTTCTACATATATGGTGACGCTGTGTCTGTCTTATTCAACTTGTATTCCAGTAATTAGTTTGCCCCAGGTTGAACTAGTTGTCTGCTCACTGATTGACTTGATAATCCCCAAGATATAAATATTTGTTGGCAAGTGATGCTGTCCTCTAGAGAGAGAACAGAACAGGAACATAGTAGATAGAAAATACAGAAAAGGAGAGCAGAGTGGAGAGCCAGTCACAAAACAACAAAAGCAAAGCAGAGAACCAAAAGAGCGCATTATCCTGCAAGTAAGGGAAGAGATGTTCTCAAAAGATGGGATTGACTATTAAATGGATAGGGGAGCGAAAATCGACCTTTTCCCCTTCTTTTTAAAAAAATCATTTTATTGGGGGCTCATACAACTCTTATCACAATCCATACATCCATTCATTATATCAAGCACATGTACATTTGTTGTCATCATTCTAAAAAAAAATTGCCTTCTACCCTTAATATCGGCTGTTCATTTTTCCCCTCCTTTTCCCCTGACCCTCCTCATGAACCCTTTATAATTAATAAATTATTCTTATTTTGTCATATATTACACTGTCCGATGTCTCCCCCTGCCCTCTTCTCTGCTGTCCATCCTCCAGGGAGGAGACTATACGTAGATTCTTATAATCGGTTCCCCCTTTCTAGCCCACATTCCCTCCACCCTCCAGGCATCACCACTCTCACTGCTGGTCCTGAAGGAGTCATCTGTCCTGGATTCCCTGTGTTTCCATTTGCTATCTGTACCAGTGTATATCCTCTGGTCTAGCCCAATTTGTAAGGTAGAATTGGGATCATGATAGTGGGGGGAGGAAGCATTTAAGAACTAGAGGAAAGTTATGTTTCATTGTTGCTACCCTGCACCCTGACTGACTCCTCTCTTCCCCACAACAGTAAGGGGGTGTCCAGTTACCTACCGATGGGCTTTGAGTCTCCACTCTGCACTCACCCACATTTACAATGATAAGATTTTTTGTTCTTTGATGCTTGATACCTGATCCCTTCGACAGCTCATGGTCACCCAGGCTGGTGTGCGTCTTCCATGTGGGCCTTGATGCTTCTCAGCTAGATGGCCGCTGTTCATCTTCAAGCAACAAAGCCCACATAGAAGAAAATCAGACTTCCAATATGACCAGTAGCTTGTTACTGAGAAGAACACTTTCAGTAGAGTGGTTTGAATTAAATGAACAGTTAGCCCTTCAGCCTTTACACCGTCCAGATTAGGATTCACAAAGTGTGTTCTGTGGACTGATTGATGCCTGCTATGATCCATTGCTCCCATTCTACAAGAGAAATATGAAAAGTAGAAGCATTTTAAAACCTTCGTAGCAATTTCACGTGGTCCAGACACCATGAAGCTATCAATGGCATTGTTCTTAGAGGTTACTGAACTCACCCCGAGAGTCTCCTGTGGTAGGAACTTCTTGGGTGTTGTCTACTATGGGGACCAGGTATCAGGACAAACAAAACAAATAAGCCTGTCCGGCTAACCCCTATAATTTACCTTCAGACAGTTTAGGATGCCCTAGTTTTGAATGGTGTCAATTAAAAAATGAGAAACCTATATTGATAGATTATGTTGGTGTGTTTGGACATGAGCAGTGTGCGTTGTGTACATTCAAGTCCCTTTAACAACTTAACCCATTCATGCCCCAGTTCTCCTGTCCTCCTCCTCCCCTCCACCCCCGAGGTTTTTGTCTTTATTTACAACCCAGGTGAACTCTCAGGACACTCATTCTTAGTGGCATATCTGTTGTCTGTCTGTCTGGGCCCCTTAAGTGCAATGGGTCCTCTGGGGCCTTCAAGTAACATGGACAGTGTGCACTACAAGGCGGCATCTTTGTTACTAATGGGGAACATCCACCTGTGAAAGGTGCCAATTAAGGTACAACACAAAGCGAAAAGGCCCAGGAATAAAACTCAAGTACCATAACTCAAAGCAGGCTGCTTCTAATACCGCATCCAAAGGAAAATGGGCCTGACAGTTTAGCCCACTCTCAATGCCGCCTCTGTTCTCCGGTATTTATCTCTGAGTGCATTTTGCCTATTTCTACCAGACAGTTCTAGGCAACAAGGTTTGAACAATCGTTGCACTGTAATAGCTGCACTGTAATTACTTACACATGCAAGGACATGTTCAGACCTACTATCTGTGGTGTGTGATATCTTAGGCGCAACTTGAAAGTTTGGAAGATTTCTGTTTTATTGTCCCATCTTCAGAGATTCGGTGTGACAAGGACATTCCCTGAGGCAATATCAGTGCACTGTCGAGGTTTATGAGCCAAGATACACATCAAAAAGAATTTTAATAAAGCTTGACAGATAGATTGCACAAATAGTGCTGACAGAGCGCAGCAGGACCAATGCGGAGATGTATGACATACCCTTCTTTTTAATGAGGGATTAAGGCATACTGATATTTGTAAGGAAGAGGCTAAGGGGTATATTATTACATACTATGGATTCTCTCCCTTGTTATCTCTTGATTAAAAGTAAGGGTCATCCCCCTTCAATGGTCGGTGCGAACACAGTGGATCAGTTCCAGGTGCTTAGAAAGCACTGTTTATCCCAAGCAACGTTAAAGACTCCCTATTTCCTTGTCTCAAAATTGGATAGCGAAGAGTGAAAATAGGCAGGTCAGGATGTCGGTAATAGTAAAACGGTGCCTTTGACATTCAGACGGGAGTGAAAGGCTAGCCTAAATCAATAGATGCTCCACGTTAACGCCGGCTGACACTTGAGTGGCTCGCATAAACAGAATTTTTAATTCAGTTCTGCCCTTGCAAGAATGCGCCAAATGTGAAAAACGCTGCTCTCGTAGTTAACGCTCACAGATAACAGAGGACTTCATATGAAAATTGCATTATCTTTATTTCATAGCATTAGAAGTGAGAAAGGCAATCTTCTCTGTATTGATTTTGTATCAGATTCTGGCAATCAAACAGTACAAACCTGGAGCGCTGTGAAGTCTCATAAATCCATTAATTATAAGAAAAAAGGTGCTGTATATTATTCTCATAGGAGGTGCAGATATGAGTCTCTCTAAAATAAATAACAGGTGCTTCCCTTTACCTAGGCTGCTCTTTGCTTTTAAAAAATGATAGGTTCTTTTATTTTAAATACACCTAAACATCAAGCCCGAAGAGAAAATACCTACTTCCCTATCCTTCGATGAAAATGGTCATCAGAGAGGAAGAAGCGTGAGCTTTTAGGGAGCGTTAAAATCAAGCCAACGGTCGAGAACCACATGCTCAGCACAGGGCCCACTCCTTCTTCACGGGGATGTGTTGCTCAAATTAGATTCTGGACGAGGAAAATGCCACTGTCCCTTGCCTGCAATGACGCATCGTATTGAAATGACAAGCCTTATGATGTTTTGCTGCATTTGTAGACAGAAGATAACGATATAAACTATGTATGACATGATTTTCATAAAATATCAGGAATATCTACTTCGGAACAGAGACAAAAGTACCCTGACATTTGGGTTAGGATAGCAGATAGAATCCACAATGAACGTCTTTTTGCGTGTGCCGATTTTTTTGTTTTGTTTTTTTAGTGTTAAAGTGACAGCCCTTTAACACCAGCAGGCTTACAGACCATGTCTAGTCCATGATGGGTCTTTTGACTCCGACCTAGTTATGGTTTCCCTCTTGATCAATTTACTGGTGTTGTCTGTGGCTCTGAGACAAAGGGATGACGGGAGAAATTAATAGTCCTATGATTGCTTAGTGATCATCTTCTTACAAAATGATATTATAATGAGAATCAAGCCAAATGGGCAGTCCACCTACCTTTCAATTGCCAAGAGACTTCAAATCAAACTGTGACAGTAGTTTTACTGTCTAGATCAGCATTTTTGTCATTGACCAGACCAAAAATAATTTATGAATTATTATACATTCTTACAATGACTCTAAGTGTATGCTTTTCTAAGTCTGGTAGGTAAAATGTTTTTATCAGAAAGCCCTGGACAATATTCTTCAATGTGATTAAAATTTGAATCTAAGCAAGAGATTACAAAGTGGTAAGTGGCCCATAGACATATAGACATTTTTACTTGGCATGGATCTTCAACTTTTCAAAAAATTTTTTTAAATTAGGAAGATTGAGATGTCATGTTGATTTATGAAATTAATTGGCATTCTAGGCAAGCATTCTGTATAGAAACAATCCACTATTGTATGTAATCCAGTATAGGAGCTGCCTGTTTCATCCATTTTCTTTGTCGGCCCACTGCTAGTAGCTCCACCTGATCCCGAAGTAGGCAATAGCTATTTATTGAAATGTTTGTCTTTATAGTTATGTTTCAGACAAAAATGGCTATTTATTTTGGGGAATACAGACTATTCTAAGTATACAATATGCCAAAGAGGTACTTGTATTTTCAAAATGCACGCCACCAAGGGCTCAAAGAGAAAGTCAATGTTTAGGAAATGACGATGACAACATATATACAAATATGCTTGATACAATTGATGTATGGAATGTTATAAGAGCTGTAAGAGCCCCCAATAAAATGATTTAAATAAATTAAAAAATGCGCTCGATCAATTCTTGGATGTTATTGGCTTTGTTGTTGCTCTAGTTAGGTGTCCGCCAGTTGGTTCTAAATCATATGCAGTACATCAAGGTATGGTAGTACAATAAGGCCAGTCCTGCCTTATCACAAAAAAGTATTGTCATGGTGAGCCTATTGTTCCAGCCACTATGTCAATCAATCTCACTGAGGGTCTGCCTCTTTTTCATTGACCTTCTACCTTACCAAGCTTGACGCCCTTTTCCATGGATGGGTCTCTCTTGCTAACATGGCCAAAGTAGGGGAGACTAAGCCTTACCATCTTTGCTTCTCAAGAGAATTATGCCGGGCTGTCTCCCAAGACAGATTTGCTTATGCTTTCTGGCAGTCCGTGGTACTTTCAATATTCATTACCAGAACCATCATTCAAATCCAGCCAGTTGTCTTAGATTTTCCTTATTAGCTTAACTCCTTCGAATTTGGATTTGTAGCCCCTCTTTTTAAGCTTTCTATTGGCTATCGTTCTGTGCTGAATTTTTCTCTAACCAAATAAAACTAAACCAATATTTAAGAAAAACCAAACAAATACACCCAAGCAAACATTCCTGATGATTGGGCCAGCAAAGCATATTCATGTCTGTAAGGACATACTGATAATTTACACATTTTCAATCTTACTCTTGCCAAAATGATCACTAGCTAGCACCCAGTTAGCAAAAGACAAACCACTTGCCATCCATTTGGTTTTGACTCATGGTGACATGACAAGGGGTGGAATAAAACTGTGCTTCATTGGGCTTTCAGTAGCTGAGTCTTCAGGTACACTTGGCCAGGTCTTTCTTGGCAAGCTCAGGACTAGAATTCTTCCTATTGACAATCGTCATCTTTCTTCTTAACATCATCCCCATTTTCAACTTTCTTCCAGTCTACTGTGATGGAAGCTAACTATTTTTGAATACTTGGGAACCTTTATGCTAAGTATTTTTCCTATAACTTTACTCAATCTTTTTATCAAACCTATGAGATTGGTATGGCTATTAGCCCCATTTGTTAGATAAGGAAGGTAGGGCAGAATGACAGAAATCCCCTGGCCTAACTCCTATATCATGATGTTTCACAGAGAGTTGAAACTTTTGTATGTTAATAGTGCAGCTAGATATACCATGCTAGGGTCACTTGAAATGCAACCGCATCCATTTGTGTCTGTACGGTGTGTAGCTGCGTGGGTGCCACAGTAGCAGGGCTGTCATGGAGGCCTATTGCTGCTGCTGTTAAGTGCCATCCACTTGACTCTCCCTCACAGCGCCCCTGTGTGCAATAGAACCAAGCACTGTGAGGTCCTGCACCATCCTCATCGCTGCTTGAGCCCCATGGTGCCGCCACTGCGTCCATCACTTCGTCTCATCAAGGGCCTTCCTCTTGAATGCCCCGCCCCTTGACCAAGCTTGATGTCCTTCCTCAGGCCTACAAAGCCAAATATATTTACTATATGGCCCTTTCAAGGAAACAAAATGATGATCTTTTTAAATGTAACGTATCCTCTATTGTCGGGCACATCGCTTGTTTCTAATTTTGTTCCATAAAGTCAGTGTTTCAATAAAGATATTTGTAAGCAACAACAATAAAAATTTGATTGATAATGTTTAATAGAAATATGATCTGAACCATGTATAGTTCAAAATTAGTATAAATGCACTGAATAAAAAGAAGCAGGGGAAACTGATCTGAACACTACATTTTTCTTTAGCCCCAATATTAGCTTAAATATTGTTTAAATATGAAATCAGTATACACAACTCTAAAGAGAAACCTCACTTCTTTTCATTTTAGTGGGGACTAATTCCCACACGCTGGGGACTCAGTGACCGCATGCGGGTAGAAGCTGTCCATTGTCATTCCATCCCTTCCAGTCAATTCTGATTTGAGTCCATGGAGAACACATGATAACCTTGCCTGGTCTTGCACTAGCCTATCCATGAGAGCTATGGTTCAGCCCAGTTTTTGACTTGGGACCCATCCACCAATGGAAGCCCCCAAAGGTTTACTCCGTCAAAGTCACTAAGGTCAGCTCTTCCGAAGGTTATCACCGGGTTCTTCTTCATCGTCCAAAACCTATCAAAAGTAAATGTGATTTGAAACACCCGTGTACCGAGGTTCTCACAACCCAGCATCACACCAATCGCCACAGTAAGATGGACAGACAGACAGGATTGGTTGGGGGGGAGACTAGTAAATGTATACCTTTAATGAATGATTCTCTTATTCAAAGTCAAGAAACTTTAGGAACACACACCAATAATCTAAACCCTTATTTTGCTTATCTAGATCACTTGTTCAGTTATTAAGAAAATATAGATACATTCTATCTTTGTCTAATGCACACTGCATTTTTGTCCCTGACTGGAAGTCTGATATTATAGTTTTAGTGGATTGCTTTTTCATCTTATGAATTGACATGCTAGTGGTTTAACAAACTTGACCTTCCTTCTTCCCACATTCCTGTAACTGTCAGGGCAGCTCTTTTCATGAAGAGGTATCTCCTTTAATAACATATATGAATTTTAGGTGAGCTTGATGGCGTTGTTACTTCCAGACCCTTTGCAAACTGTGATTGGTTATTGGGTATTCATTTGGCAAGCAGAGGATTGAATCAGCCTGGCCCGAGTCAGTTGGCTCTGTGGCAGCAGCCCTGTTCTGAAGGAAAGCAGCTTGCCCCAGGCTCATAATAACACAGTGCGAGAGGGCTGACTTTGAAATTATCTCATAATTCTATTCATTGAATTAATTTAGAATATGTAACCTGATTTACTGTGAGATTTACTATCATTTCCCTCAAGAGAGCCCAGCATATTAGGTTAGCAGTGTTCTGAGCACAACTTTGACTCAATTGTAGGAAGCAGGCAATTTCATGTCAGCATCCCGTAATTTAAGCCACACAGTTATTTCCTTTCCATCGTTGAGTCAAAAGTTTATTCAAGAGGTTTTTAAGTATATCAAAGTCTTCCCTAGCTAGAGGAAGTTATTGGGTAACGTCTACCTTAAAGATGCTGCACAAGCTTGGTCCATATTCGAAAGTGTCCGCAGTGGCATTTCCTTTGGGGGACTCCGAACTTTCCCAAGGTCGTCTTTTGAGAACCGTGTCTTGAATCTCAGAGTGCACAACCACACTGCAGCCTCCTTGGCAATTGTTTCCTCTAGGGGTTAGCTCCGAGCTCTCTTTCGTCCTTTCAATTGTCAGGGTTTCTACTCAAATCTAAATTCTGATCACCCCTGGTGTTTAATCCTGACAGAATATTGCTTACTAATTACTCACATTGTCCAAAATAGTTACAAGATGATGTACTCCCTGCTAGGCACAGACTTGAAATGCCATGCCCTTGTCCATAGAGCTGGACACGTCTAACGTTAACCACCTAGTGTTCCATTCATTTATTACCTTGCTGCTCAAATAGCTGTCGTTTCAACTCAGTGTTCAATGTTATTCGACTACATTTAATATCCCTGCCCTGAAGGAAAGTTTTCATTAAATATGTGTATCCTCATCCATTTCCCCCTCTCCTTCCGATATTTTGGCTCCTCTAGTCATCAAATCGATTACTTCTTTCAAAATTTGGTAATATGTATATTTTACACTTGTAGGGAACTTGTGTTCAGTTGAATCAGTTGTTTTGCTAATCACCCTTTCAGAACCTCTACACTAAGATGTCCTCATGTTCACGTTAAGTCCTATATATGTTATGTTGAAGTTGTCATGGTAGATTTCCATAACCTGATGACTGCACACTAGTACAAAGAAGGACTTTATCTTCCATATTGAATATTCCCACTACAATTACGTTTGTGATTTTGGAAAGAACAAGCATCATCACTGCTGTTATCTTATATTTTCCTCTCTCCGGGGTTTACCTTGAGAGTGGAGGGGGATTAGTATCTATGTGGATCACAACATCTCCTGATTTTCTATTTTGCTAAAAAATGGAGATTTCAGAAAAGCTTGTAGACTCAGAGAGATGCTTCTTGAACTCCATTTCTGCCCACTCCTAAAAAGAAAAGAAAGAAAACTCGATTAAGAAGGGTAACTCCTTTTTAGGTCTGCTGTAACATCCAGGTATACGTATATTGTAGGCATATGAAGAATAATGACTTAGAATAGTCAGGGAAGTGGTTTATTTAGTAGCTCAAGACCACTCAAAGAATAATGCATCTTTATTTGTGATTAGACATTACTACAACAATGGAATCTATAATTTTAGCATATATTTAATAAATATGTATATATCTGTCCTGTTTCCCTCGTTACTAAACCAACTCATTTTCCTTCATTTAATTCTCTTCATGCCTTAGAATTCAGCTCATCTGGCCAGAAGACCACCAACTAACTACCTGATCACAATTTAATTCAGTGAATCATTAGTATCATTAGTCTCATTAGTGAGGAGAAGGGACTACACCTGTGATTGCCCACTCTTCAAACATCCACACAGTAGATTTTCCTTTGTGTGCTTAAATTGGAGAGAGATGTGCCAGGATGCAGAAATTTGGGTCATACTTTTACTGTGATTTATCAGAATTATTAAAGTGATATGAAAGAAAGGGAACAACTAATCTCTGTAGTAAAGTGCCCACATTGCACATTGACAATTAAGCTGTTTTGATTTCTGTAATTAAAATCATTTCCTCGGAGAGGCCTTAATAGTTCATGCCCATGAGTTAAAAAAAAAAAAGCCTGTGGTCAGAAATGAACGATCAAAAGAAAGGCCTACTCAGATGCTTTTGTTTCTAGCAGAAATAATTGAAAACAAAGCAGACATGTAAAATACCATCAGTGGGGTTTGTCAAGGGTTATTTAGCCACCCCGGCCATGGACCAGCTCATGCATTTATTCATTCCTTCACTCAGTAAGTATTTAATGAGGACAACCTCTTGGGCAGGTGCAGTGGGTGTATAAAGGCTATGACATGGTCCTGTCCTTTAGGAACGAACGTTTCAAAGGAGGGAACAAACAGCTGAATAGTAGAAGGAGATGAATGCTAAGACAGAGGAGCATAGGAATCCAAGTGACCGCTGAAGCAAACGTATCCTGTGGCTTAGATCATTTTATTTTAGCATCTACAACATCCTAAATTCTATTGGGGATGTGAATTATTCACTGCTTAACTATTGAGAAGATAAAGCTGCAAGACAATAAGCAGTTATGGATTGATTAGGCACAGAGTGTATATTACTATCATTAGGAATACTTTATTATATGTTATTGTATAAAGAAGTTCAGTCACACAGTACTTAGGCACTTAGCAGCGAACCCAAAAAATCAGTGATTGGAACCCACTAGCCACTCTCTGGGACACAAGGCTTGGTGGTCTGCTCTCCTAGGAGACCTGCTAGGCCAGTTCTACTCTGTCCTGTCGGCTCTCTGGGAGACAGAATCAGCTCCAAGGCACACAACAGCAACATGTAAAACCGCATGAATATATGGTTTATTATGAGCATAAGGTGGATATAACAGATGCAAATCTCAAGAGAGTCACTTGATGAAGAACAGAACAAAGCTAGAATTGAATGATGACTTTCACTCAAAGTCTGAAAGTTTCCACTTCTTTCGTTGGTGAACTGAGTTGGCTAACCTAGAAAAAAAACTCCTTATTGGAAATGAACTCACAGTGTGTGTGTGTGTGTGTGTGTGTGTGTGTTCAGATTCCCGGGAGCATCCATGTGGTTCAGTAGCAGAACCCTCATCTTACACCTTATGTGAAGGGAGACACACCCTTTTGTCAGGAGAGGCTTGGGCATTGCCTGGAGGCTGACCATGTTTCAGTGGAGCGTCCAACTAAGATAGCCAGAAAGAGAGACCTAGTACTCTACTTCTGAAAGCCAACCAATGAAAACCGCGTGGACTATAATTGTCTGATCATGGTGATGGCCCAGACGTGGGGAACGTTTTGTTTCATCGTGCATGTGATACCCATGAGTCAGAGGCTGACTTGACAGCAGCTGGCAGTCACAGAAGGCATATGGCCCAGAAGTGCACATGGAGATTCAAGAGTTCACGTCTGTGGGCGGAAAAGAGCTGGCCAAGTTACATAATTTGAAAGTAGCATATTCCTCATATGCCATGTATCCTAGTGTCTTTGAACGTGGCTTTGGACTCTGCCTAGCAACTTCTGACTGACTCTTATTATTAATCTCAACATTAATTTGGGGGTGCCACAGTTTATTCAGATAGTACTAGGCTGCCGCTTCTCCCCATAAATCACGTCAAATTTCAGAGATGCTCCTGAGCGGGAGGATGCCTGTTAGCGTAATGAACTTCCTAGAATCGAGCCTCTCCGTTGGCAGATTCAAGCACCTACATGCGCCGTGCTGCATTTTCTTCCGCAATTCAACATTTTAATTTCAGCCCTCAAGATGCATTTGGTGTTAATGCATCTTACTGCTAGAGATCCTGGATGTCCCACTGAAGAGATGGGATTTGCAGTGTACTCTGTTTTGAATCCCACGCTTGATTGGCATGTGTGTCCTAGAAAAATTGACACGGTACCTTCCTAGACAGCACTGTGCCATCCAACAGCCGGGGAGGAATTTAGGCTGAAAAATGATCACCCATGAAGGCAGCTGGGAGTGTTCCAGAATGAATTTCAAGTCCTCTGCAGCATAAGGAAGTAAATACTCTCATGCAAATAGACTGCATTGTGCAAACCTTTCCACAGCCTGTACCTTTTTTTTTTAGTTTAAGGATCGTTTGTTGGCCTTTAGGAGTGTTTTCCAGTCCGGTCTGTTGGACACCACGCCCTGGCCCCAAAGTCCACTTTCAGCATTCCCTGGGGACCTTGCCACTCCATTCCCTTGCTGTTCCGCTGCACTCCCCCAGTGCTTTGCCTCGGTGTGGGGGGATCAGGTCGGGCGCAATTCCCACACTGTGTCTCCGGTGCTGTTCCCTGTAGCGCCATCCGTCAGTAAGGGGCTTCATGTCTCATAGTGGGGCCAACCATGTTGTTCTTTCTGTGGACTGGCTGCTCTACTCAGGAACATCATCCTCACAGCCTGGTGGGCCAGGCTGTGCTCCACTCTCTCCTCCTGCCCCTTCATCTGCTCCCGTGTACTCTGATCAGATATGTCCCTCTCCGGGAGCTGCAGAGTCAGTGTCGTCCTTTGAAACAAATTCTTCTGGGGGGAGGGGACCAGTACCTTTTAAAATAGGAGCGTAAGTAAAGAAGTATTAGTTACGAGGCTTGACCATGACCCCCAGCCAAGTGCTGAACTAGCTCCTTGCAATCAGTGGACGGCTACAGACAGTTTCGCTCAGTGAGACGCCTGCTTTGTCTCCTTAGGGCAAGCATCCCCAAACTTTTAAAACAGGAGGCCAGTTCACTGTCCCTCAGAACCGTTGGAGGGCCGGACTGTAGTTTAAAAAAAAACTATGAACAAATTCCTATGCACACTGCACATATCTTATTTTGAAGTAAACAAACAAACGGGGCAAAAACACCCTGCGGGCGGGGTTAAATGTGTCCTCTGCTGGCCGCATATGGCCTGCGGGGCCGTAGTTTGAGGGCCCCTGCAGGGAGGGTGTCTCTATAAAAGATCCAAACAAAGTAGTACCTCCCACGGGCATCAGTGGGACCAATTCAATTCAAGTTAGAGAAGTCAGCTCAGAAAATTTGGGTGACAAGTTTTTGAAATTCCCAAAGGGGTGATCCTGATAGATTTTCTCCTAGACACAAGAACACGGGGCAATATTGTGAAAGAGTTTTAAGGAAACTGAAAACTGTGTTGGTGCTTAAAAGGTCAGGCGAGTTGTGCTGAGGAATTGGTTTCCATCACAGTAACGCACCACTTGTGCTTCCAGCACAGCAAGGGCTGCCCCGTAAGAATTTTGTGGGGAAACCTTACCTTATCCACTCTCAGGCTCTTATCTTGCCCCATTCTGACATAGTTTTGTGCAAAAGACTCAAAGAGCATCAATCAGGAAGATCGCCAGAGGCCTTGGAGGATGCCCAAACTGCCTTTTTGAGGTGGTGTATGTCCAAGAGTGGGGAATTCTTGAAGTAGCTTCCCATTTGTGATTGTTGTTTCATCAAAGAGTCTGTGATTTTGCAGCAATAGTTTTTACTTGCTATTGCATTATCTCAGGGAGATCGTTGTAATGTTATGTAACTTGTAAAATGGACCTGTTTTTTGGTAATGATCAAATTGCATAATGACATGATTTCTATATTGGCCCCTCAGTTTCTTTAATCCATGCACTGACTGGGTAAGCATATCAAATAACAGAGTAAGCAGGCTTTTGTGAGTGGAATAAAATTCGGAAAATGTGCACAACGTAAAACAAGCAAAGGATGCTATTTCCTGCCACTTGTCACCCAATGGGATTCTCTGATAGACTCCATCTCTGGCCTCTCACTTACGCAGTGACGTGAGGGTGCGTGGAGACGGAGGACTGCTGTGAGGTTCTTGAAGTGGTTTCATGATTTAGAAATATGAAAAAGCATTTACCAAACAAATGTGGATTCTTATCATTCAAAGTAGTATTGAATGGTATCAAGATTTAATGTAGGGATTAAACAACCAAACGATATTCCGTAATGCTTGAGTAGAAAAGCCTACCATTAACATTATTGATTTTAACTGGTGATGCTTTTATACTATGAATATGAGTATCCACTTTTAGGATACAACTTGAGTTTGGAGCCCAGCTGGCATAGTGGTTACATATTGGGCTGCTAACTGCAAAGTCAACCGTTGGAATCCACCAGCCTCTTTGCCGGAGAAGATGGGGCTTTCTCTCCCATAAACAGTTGCAGTCTCAGAAAGTCGCCGGGGCACATTCTCTCGTGCCCTGTAGGGTCACTCTGAGTCAGCGTGGCCTCGGTGGTGGTGAGTTTGGTTTCCTGCTGAACCTCTGTCTTCCAAGGGGGGAAGGAGTCATCTGGAGTCTCGGGCTATTAGGATTTTAAGTACAGGTTTGCATTAATGAATGTCCACAATGCATTCGGTAACATGGACCTTGTGGTACGTGTTTGTATAAATATGAGACCTCCATATCAGAGTAACCCACTTGCAACTGCTCTGGATCTCTGTTAGCACCCAAAAACCCAGAGGTGTGCAAAAATGCACCTTTTAAGTACTTGCCTCTAGACATGTGGCACTCTGAATAGCCCCCAGGGAACCTGGCTGTAATTAAAAGTCCAAGAGACTGAACAGAGTGGGAACTTACAGCCCATTATTTTCCTGAAAGCAACAACTCACTGGGCATCCTAGCAAGAAAAGTGCCTGAACAGGGTCAGTCGCGGTTCGGCCATACCATGTCTCCCACGATCAAGTACATGTTGGCCTGCAGGGGAGAAGGTCAGCCACTGCAGCCAAGTGACAGCTCCGCTGGCCCAGCAAAGCCCATCACGGCCCTGTCTCCTGACATCCTTCCAAACAATCCATTCCTCCCTGCATTACACACACAAAAACCCCAGAAAGTTTATGGAAAAATAGAAAGAAAAGATGAAGGAAAATTTTCCATGAATTGATTTAATCCCCTTTGTGTCTGAGGTCGGACTTCGCCCAAATGGCACTTATGCAGCACCTGGCTGAATGCACGAGCCTTCCTTGGAGACTATGGTTTTTAGATCAACCAGAAGGTATATATGGAGCTAATTCCCAGCCCAGCTGAAATTAAACTCATGTCTTAGCCTGCTAAGTAAAGAAAACTGAGGATTGGTCATTTCATAAAAGAGAATTGGATCTCTGAAAAATAAAGTTCAGAAGACACCAATTTTTTTTTGTTTTACCCTCTGAAAAACACTTCAGATATTTGTTGTAGACAGGAGACAGTGCATCTCAGTGTTCCTAGTGGAACCCTTCAAGACTTAATGAGTCACGGGCTTGTATTTGTAAAATATATACTGTCAGTTATTCCTAAAGCTGAGCCTACAGCATAAAGGTAAAGGTGAAAACCGTCTTGTACATCCATCTCGCTATCTGTCCAATTAATAGCTGAAAAACCACAGGGAAGAGAGACCTTTTTAACACCAGCTCAATTCTTGTGCACATAGTTTCAGTGTTGTTTGTACATGGCACCGGCTGCGCCTCTGTTACTTGCATGTTCTTTGCTCCCTGAGTGTTGACTTTTCCAAGTTCAATTTCTTCTCTGTTGTAGCTTCCAAATGGCTCTGGTCCAGTTTCTAACCTGGACGGACATCCCACCCTCTCTCCTCTGAAACTAGTTTCATTGACAGGAGAGAACATCATCTGTGCTTATTCAGTAAGGTCCAATTTGGGACACAATCCCATGCTCCTGCTCTTAGTGTCTCACGGTTTCAAGGAGTCCAAGAAGTCATTTGAAATTGAGTTGAAAATATAATTGTTAATATTTCTAGAGTAATACAAAAGTACTATGAATGTTTGTTTTCCTTTTTATTGCATCCCCTGATCTTTAACTTAATAATGAAAAGAAATGTTGTCTAGACCCCGAAATATGGTCCAAGAATAAACTACTCTTTATGACTCCAGAAATGAACAACTAATAGCTTCCTGTTGACAGCAACCCTCTCCAGTCGCATAAAGAGTTTATATATATATATATATATATATATATATATATGGATATTTATATGTACTACTCCCACATAAAAGCCTGCAGGGGTAACTGCAGCAAAGTCTTCACAATCCCCCTCTCCCCACCCCCACCCCCCCTGCCCTTTCTGTACAGCAGTCCTTCCACTTGCTCCCTGACCTGGTCATGGCTGGCAACCTTGGCTGCAGCGCTCAAGCCACTGCATAGATCAAGCAAGTCAGCTTTTTCTTGCCATTTCTTCACTTTGCTTCTTGGAAGCACATCTGGAATCCTCCGTGGCACATTGTCTGAGTCCCTGGTGCCGTTTGACATTTGTAGCATTGAGCTCCGTGTGCTGAAAAATACTTGCGAACAGCGAGAGATCCTTTGTGCTATGATATGCAATTCATTGAGGAGGGAAACGGTTCACCTGGGGCTGATTAGTGTCACAACGTGGTCTTTTAAGAAGCTACTTATCACTGTACCTGAGCAGTTCACACTCATGTTGTTCAAAGGTCAATCGCAATGCTTTACCTGCTCTATCTTTACTTCTTCATTCTGAAGTTGAGATGGAATCAAGTAATAAAAAGAAAATGCTTTGAATGGTACCATTTTACTTCTTTTCTCTTTCAATTCCCACAGTTTGAGTTTCCGGCAGTAATATTATGGCTGTCAAGTAACACAGTTCATCAAGCCCAGACTACCTCCCACAAATAATGATATTTGCTAATGTATTTTCTGTGTTCTCTTACCGACTCTTCAGAATGGAAAAGGACAGGCTTACTAGGGGACTTTAAATTTTTCAAACTTCTGGTTATTATTGCCCTTGTGATAATGAGAAGAATGATAGATACTATCTATGAACCCTATTGAAATTCATAAAACTACTGAAGCTAATGAAACAAAATAACAGGTTCACATGTGGCAAATTCAACGACTCTTTAGCCTCTTCCAGAAATCATGGTGGGAGCGCCATTATCATGTGTGATTAATGGCACTTCACGTTGTGAATCTGATTGCAACCACACAAAAATATAAAGAGATCACTCATAAACACCTTACATGAACAGTCTGGGATGTCTCGTTCAAATGACCATAATTTGATTATTTGCCTAAGTCTATTACACACAATCCACTGAGACCTACACAGACCTAGCAGAGATTGTCCTGATGCTATTCAGCTCCTTTCTGTTCCTCATTAAAACTGAGCAAGCTCTTTTGGGAATAGCAAAAATCTCTTTTGTCCTCCAACCCACTTCAGATGAGGAAGTTTCTGGACGTTGCTTGTGTTGCTCTGAGCTACCTCATGCTGGCTTCCTGGTTTTTAGTGCCCTGAGTGATTTTTGGCCCCCGGGACCCCCAGTGGACAACAGAACAAGAGCCCGCTGGTCCTGAGCCACCCTCCCAGTGGTGCCTGCGCTTGAGCCCATTGAGAAAGCTCACGATAATATTGAAGAAAGAAAGAAACACTGTTTTCACGAGAGGAGCGTTTCATTTCTTCACACGTGTAACTCTCTGGAGAAGATATTGCTCCCCTTCTGCTTTCAGTTAGGTTTCAGATCACAGAATGAACTGAAATTTTTCATGAGAACTATCGTCTTTCACATTTCGCTGGTAAACCACACAAGGTCCTACATAATAAGGATTTTCTTAACACCGACTCCTAAAAAGTGGCTTTAATACATAAATTTGATCAATTCTGGGGAAAAAAGATTTGACCACCCTGAGATATTTTAATGTGTTAGGAGCAGTTACATGCATACAGTTTGTGTGTGATTTTTTAAGTCAGAGTCGGACTTGTTTGCAGTGGTCACATTGCAGAATAGATCAGTTGGCCTTTGTTTTGGGGACTCTACAGGTGAAAGCAAGAGAATTGCCAGCCTTTCAGTTGATAATTGTGTGCGCCATACAGAAACTCACAGAGATGGGGATGATATTGATTAATTGTAAACTACTAGGTGTTATCACCAGTTAATCATACACTAACGTTTTACTGTGCTTAATAATACATCCCTTGGCTCATATCAGTTGAACTATTCTATTGGGTTTTTGGTGAGAGTTCAGACAAAAAATTAAGTTTCCATTTAACAATTTCATTATAAGTTGAGCTATGATTCATAGGTTCAGAAGTTTGAGACCATTAGCTGTTCCCTGGGAGAAAGATGGGCTTTCTACTCCCATAAAGAGTTGCAGTCTCAGAAACTCACAGGGGCAGTTCTACTCTGTCCTATACAGACCTTATGCATCAGCATGGACCCAATGGCAGTGAGTTAGGAGTTTTGACAATTTCTAGAGATTGTTCGGTGACAGGCGTTACATTGTTCAGATTTTGTCCACATTGCATTATTTCCATTCTGGTTGCTCAGTTTCTATTATTAAGTTTCCCTGCTTTCTCTTACATTCCTATGTTCTGAGGGTGAATATTGACATTTTGGTCTCATATAGATTACTTTTTTTAAGGAGCACAGTATTCTCAATTTCATAATAATAAGCTCTTTTTTCATTTTAAAAAACCCATCCTTCAAATATTGAGCAAAATTGACTTCCCATGTATAGGAGCCTAAGTCCTTCATTTCTGTCATGAACATCACCTGATAGGAGGGCAGAACCTCGATCTTCTGAGGCATGAACTGTTTTTGCCAAGACTTCAAAGTGTTTTCCGTGTAGGATGCATGCAAGTGGGACCAGACAGCATCGAGGATTCAGTGGCGTGACATATTGAAGGTCGCTGCGTGTGCCTGAAAAGGAGCCCTGGTGGTGTTATGTGTTGGGTTGCGATCAGTGTGGTTGGCAGTTGCGAGAGAAGACTGGACTTTCTACTCATATAAGCAGTTACAGTCTCGGAAACCCCCAGGGCGTTGCTAGGAGTCAGCATGGACTCAATGGTAGGGAGTGTGGATTTTTACATCAGCAGCTAGAAAGCCCCTGCCATAGAGTTGATGCTGATTTCTAGTTACCGCACACCACCCAGTATAACCACCTCCTGTAAGTTTCTGAGACGGTAACCCTTTCCAATCAAACTGACAGTCATCCAGGCCATGCCAACTCAGAGTTCCCCTTCATGGGAGTAGAAAGCCCTGTCTGTCTCCTGAAGTGGTTTTGAATGGTTGGCCTTGCATATGACAACCCAATCCGTAAATCACCTACCTAATGAGAGCTCCTAGGAATTACCAGTACACTGTAATGGGGACTGGATTGTCCCTTTTGCCCTGGTCGTGTGGCCTCTTGTCATCTTGAGTTGACCTCCAGGCGTGGCTTGGCTGACAGTCATTTTAGTTAGGGAACACCAAAGTGTTTGCAGATATTCTGGAAGTAGAAGTTGAAGGAAAGTAACAGTAACTCTCTGTTCCCATCTCCCCTGCTCTTTGCCCTTTCCAGACTGCAGATTCTCCTTGCATTTCAACTACTGAAATGGTGACGAAATAAAAGTTAGAGTCACCTGTCATTTATTTAGGACCATCTGGTCGCAATGTACTGTGCTTGTCACTAACACCAGTCTATTGACTCTTCTCACATTGGTCACTAAGAGAGAGGCTGTAAAATCCATCTTTCTTGGAAAGAGGAAAATAGATCACAATAAATTGCACACACATCAGGGAGTTTACTCAGGAGCAGCAGGAGGGAATCAGAGTGAGTTTTCATGTAGAAAGAGAGTGACGAGTAGAAAGGGGCGCACAGTGGGAGATGGCAAACCATCAAAATACAGAGATATTGTGAGAGGTTGAGGACTAGTCAGCGATGTAAGCCCACTGTAAATTTTTCAGATGGTTTCCAGTTCGTGCAGATGGGATCCGGAATAATTCAATCAGCCCTCCTCTTGTTTAAAGGACAGGAAAACGGTGGCCGCGGCAGCATTGTGCAAGGGATGGCATACCAGGTTTTTTTCACTCCTTGAGAATTAGAAATTTTCTATATTTCTAAAGAAAAAGAATAAACTAATGTTTACTCAATTTTATCTATGTTATCCTGACACCCACCCCTGAGGGCTCCAGGAAGTACCCCCTTGAATTTTTTGTAATTTACCCAAGAAAATAAAATGCTTGCACATTATGATAGTTGCATAATCTGATGTCAATTTGAGAGGATTATGAGTGGAGGGGTGGAGTCTGGCCTGTCAATCAAGATATACCCAATGAGGGCTCTGTGTGGGCATGGCTTGCTCCTGGGAATTCTGGGAAATCTGTTTTTTACCTCCTCGGAGGCGGGAGAGACTCTCTGTTGACTCCCTTGGAGACTCACTACTGACAAGGCTCACTTCCTGCGAGACATCCCTGAGGAGAAGCCACATGGACTACCTTGTAGCAGCCAGACCTCTGAAGCTGGGGAAGCCTGGCAGCACTGAGATGCTCACAGCGCCACTGGATCCAAAGACTTTCTCCCCACTGGCCTGTGATCACACTGCGTTCGGCATCATTGCATGTGTTTCTTGAGTCTGAAGAGGACTTTATAGATACTCTGGGGAAGGGTCGGAGGGCATCTGTTGGGGCACAGTGATGCTATAGGACCGAGGAGAGCCACTCTTTGGATTTGCTGGATTTTTCGATCTTTCCCTGATCTGACAGCTTCATCTTCCTCCCACAGCAAGACTGGTGGGTCGGCGGTGCTGACCTTGTGGTTTGCAGCTTAATGTGTGGGACTAAGTAAATCCCCAGACTCAAGAAAAATGTTAGACAAGTGACTGGATCCACCAAGAGGATCAAAATGAGTGGCCAGTGAGGTAGAAGGAAAAAATGAGGCTATGATGTTCTGGAATCCAAATGGAGAGGGGGAAATATATAGCAAGGATGAGGGAATGAGGGCCATCACAAGTTTTGGTGTGGGGTTTTTTTGAATCAGGAGGAAGGTGGTGGGGCCTGATAACATGAGAGTAGACTATTGAATTGAGCTGTGCAGAAGATATTGGGAGTTAACTGGCTGTTTTTGTTGGGATGGTAGGATTGAAAGTGCAAATGTTTTTAAGAAGTGGAATGTCAGGCCTCTCTTCCTTGTCTGTCTCAGTGTGGAAGCTCAGCTGAAAGCCGTCTACTGTGAGTCTTCTTACTGATCTTTGAAAAAGTGGCCATAGTACAGCTTCCAGCATCCAAGCAACATGCAGGCCACAGCAGCATGACAGACTCAGTTGAAAACCCAAAGTAACGGCTTTTATTAGCAAGAAACTGCTTTACTCTCTGCAAATAGTCATGGAAAACTTTTCCTCTTTAATTGGGTTAAAGGAAATGAAGACATGGGTTTTGAAATGAGAAAGCAAAGTGGGCTGACTTTTGTCTTAATTTATAGAGAAGACGTTCTCTGGCAGCAGTCTGGTTTTTTCATTTTCTTTCGTTTTGACGAAGAGGAGAGAAAGTAGATGGCTTGTCAGTCGTTTTCGCTTATACTACATTTTCTTTCTGCTGAAGGTGGCAGTTAAAATTGTTTATCACGCTTTCTCTCAGCAAGATTGGTGGGAGGAGGTCATGTCTCCATTGTGTATATACCTTCGCTGTCTATTCCACTTGTGGGAGCACCACTTGTCTCGATCGACTTCCCTTTCGGTTTTCCAAGGTCAGTGTAAACGGATTACCTCTTAAATGGCGCTTTTGTTCTGATCACGGAGTGCTCCGATCACAGTGATTTTATCTTAAGGAAATGCCAGTTATGAAAATAAACGATCATAGATGTATGGGGCTACGAGGTGAAAGAAGGGAAGTGTTTCTGGATGTGTAAATGTTTACTTTTCCAAGCTATCTTAAAACTTCTGGATATGTGTGTGCATGTAGATGCTTTTTTAATTAATGTCTGTAAGGTTTTATCTTGACCATCAAATGTTCTCAATAAATATTGAGGTTGAGCTAACCTATCCTATTGGGCTTGAGACTGTCGACCCTTCTCCCCTGCTCCCCGCCAGTAAAGGTAAGTATTTTGGTCAAGAGACTGATTAATCAGCAAGGACCAAACTTTTCAGTTAAGGAGATAATTTGAGGTCTTGCTGGAAAATACTATGAACACATCATTTTCACCAAATCATCTTTAGAATGTAACTGTAGGGTAGTTCTTTAAACTTTTTACTGCGAATGGGGGAGGAGGTTATATTTCACACCATTGATTTTGTATTCGGCAACTTCAGCTACGTATCCAACACCTCAATAGCGTTCCCTCTTTGTTTTCTCTGTTCCTTCTTGGAGAATTGTAACTCGTTTTGTGGTATTTCAAGGCCACCCTCAAGTTCTCAGCATCTCTAGGACCCAAAAGACTCAGCCTCAGGTTAGACTCTTCGGTAAGGTTCAATACAGCCAGATGGTACAGCAAGCGGGGAAATCTATGAGATGGACTTCTTCATTGCCATTCCACTGAGTTTAAAGATCTATTACCGAAATAATTTGTGTCCAAAAACATGTGTTCAATACCTGGCCTGTTTCTGTGACTGATGTTTAGAAATGTTAGTGACTATGGACTTGACCCTGATTCACAGGACTTTACAGTGTAACCTGATCCTATGCCAACTGCATGATCATTTGACATGTTTGGTGGTTGTGGCTTTGTCGATTTATTTCATTTAAGGTGCCCCTAGCTTTTTGCTGACCCACTACTTTATCCAGCATGATAGCCTCTTCTAGGGATTGCTGCTCCCGAATGACAGATACTAAACAGAAAAGTCAAGTCTCATGATACCCTCATTCTGGAGGAGTCCCTCGTTGTTTGGAAGAATCGAATGACAAGATAGCAGAATTTTTCCACAGACATTTTGAAGACCCCTCACATTTTGTTGAAGATTGATTTATTCCTTTCCCCAGCATTCCAGGTATAGTCAGTCCCTTTCTTTTGTTATGTTAATGAGGCCATGCAGGTGTAGCGTGGATCCTAAACCTCCTTATTTCCGAGTTACTGGGAGACCAGAATACACACAGAGACACACCCACAGGGCAAGAGAGGTGCTGAGGATTATCAACGAACTTCCAAGATGATCAAGAATTATCAGCACATGTTCACAGAAGCCTCCGTGGTGGTAGTGGGTTCTCATTGGTCTGCGAACCACAAGGTCAGCAATTTGAAACCACCAACTGCTCTGAGTGGGAAAGATGAGGCTTCCTGCTCCTATAAATATTTACAGCCTTGGAAACCCAAAGGGGCAGTTCTACTCTGTCCTATAGGGTCACTATAAGTCACATGTTTCTGACGGAAGGGCTGAGTGAATTGGGCAAGTTTTGATCCTGATCTGTACTTCTAACCTTCAGAGCTGTAAGAAACGACACAATCAGTTGCTCAAACTCCCCTCTTTTGAGGTTTCTACTGGAGCACACTGGTCACTCATTCTGGGGCTAACTTGTTCAAGAAAGCTTGATTACAGAGGCATCTCCTGCTCTATGACCATATATGACCGCCACCTGTCAGCACTCCCAACAAGGAAGCTGGGTGCCAATCATCAGTTTCAATGTTTATAAAAAGTAATCCCAACAAGTTAATATTCCCAGTATATACAATAAAATAAGCAATCATTAATATAACTATTTGGGGGTTGGCCAAGGGTCAAGCAGCCCCGATGGTGTAGTACTGAAACACTCAGCTTCCTAGGAAGTGGTTCGACCTCAGGGGGATGTCACGGCCTGCATTATGGGGAAGTTCTGCTATGTGGGCCTCAGGAGTCCGACTCAGTTCTAAGGCAGTGGGATCGGGCATGACTTTGACTAACAATCAGTCATGTGTCCAGGTCCCCTGGAGTCATGCAATGAGTTTGCATTCAGAGCAGCTATCATCCTCTCACATCTTGTAAGTCTTCCTTATGGTATTATTTTCTTATGGATTGCTAGGCTTTATTGAAAATGAGGATACACCATAAGCATCTACCAGGTAATCCCTCTGAACTCACTGCCCTCACGTTGATTCTGATTCATAGGGACCCTACGGGACAGACCCTTTTGGATTTCGGAGGTGTTACATCTTTGTGTGTATGCATGCATGTGTGAGAGAGTGTGTGAAAATTATTTATTAATAGACAGGTTTGAAAGTCTTATTTCTTCTTGGACACATTCACGATTTGTCCACAGTGGCCAGTGCTCTTTGTGGGCTGGCCTTGAAGCCAAGAACCCCAGAAGTGGCATAGACCTCTGTAGACCTCAGCCTTCTTCCATCACTCCAAACCTTCACGGAGTCTTTTGTGCAGATCTTTGGCCAGGACCTGGCTGTACCTGCTGTCCTGCACATCCTACTGTTAGGAATCAGTCTAGAATTTCACACTGCCGTGGATTCTGCATGTTTGTGAACACCTGCTCAACTTCAACCTGAGGAGAGCTCTTCTGCTCTCTCTTTCTCTCTCGCTGAGGGCACGGAAAAAAAACTGTTAAAAAGAACTGATCTAAAATCAGATGAAGTCATACTTGTTTTTTTGAGTTTCACTTCCCTTACAAGTTTCTGGAAGCACAAACAGTAACTTAGAACCAAAAGGCCTCTGGAGGAGACAAGCCAGTCAGGGTGCGATGTAACAACAGCAAAACATGCAATCTTCCTCTAGTTCCTAAATGCTTCCTCCTCCCCCACTATCATGATCCCAATTCTACCTTGCAAATCTGGCTAGACCAGAGGATGCACACTGGTGCAGATAGGAACTGGAAACACAGGGAATCCGGGGCGAATGATCCCTTCAGGACCAGTGGTGTGAGTGGTGATACTGGAACTTGGTGGAAAAGTGGGTTGGAAAGGGGGAACGATTACAAGGATCTACATGTGACCCTTCCCTAGGGGGCAGACAACAAAAAAGTGGGTGATGGGAGATGTTGGACAGGGCAAGATATGACAAAATAATAATTTATAAGTTATCAAGGGTTCACGAGGGAGGGGGAGCAGGGAGGGAGGGGGAAAATGAGCAGCTGATGCCAGGGGCCTAAGTGGAAAGCAAATATTTTGAAAATGATGAGGGCAATGAATGTACAAATGTGCTTTACACAACTGATGTATGTATGGATTGTGATAAGAGTGGCATGAGCCCCCAATAAAATGATTAAAAACAAAAAGCTTGTGATTTGACCCACCCATGGGCACCTCTGAAAAATGTCCTAACATCTTCTTCTCAACGGTCGCAGCCTCGGAAACAAAGGAGATGTTCGACTCTGCACGCATGGGGTCACCAGGAGAGTGGGTTGAGTCAAGGGTAGCTGCTTCGATTTCCTTTGCTTTCCAGTAAGAAGGACAGCCCATCCCTTAGCTGCGCGAGGATTCCATGAGCCACAGCAGGTGGAAGTGCCCGTGAAACTGTAAAGAGCCTGTCAGTGTCTCCATTCACTGAGTGGCACTAAATCCATTTCAGAGTTCTCTTGGGTGATTATGAAAGTTTTTGTGCAATTTGGTTTTCATAAATGACAGCGCAGTAAAAGCAATATGCTCGAGTGCCTAGGAAGTTCACCAAGATTAAATGAAGGAATGAATTTAATTCTATCAAGGCTGGATTTGTCTGAAGTTCTCTCCCCACAGAACTAGCTAAGTGCCATTTCTAAAGTGTTTTGGTTTGGTGGGCGGCATCAGAGAGTTGTTACCATCCGCATGAACCTCTCGCAGACTGCTGGGGAAAATGTCGGAGAATAGACTTCCCTCCATACAGGGGCAATAATGTCGCAGTTTTATAGTTCTATGAGTTAGTGTTAGGGCCTGAGCGAAGGCCCACCTGAATTAAAAGGCCTCTGAGTACTGGGTTGGTACAGGCTTCTAACGAAGTCACAAGGCATGCAGATTACGCAACCTACAGAGCTGCCTGGCTGGGTGTGGTACATCTACCCCAGAAAGGCTTTCACCTTGCTCCTTCTCCAGTCTGAAGAAGAAAATCCTGCCCTGGCCTTCATCTTTGTGAACTATATTTATACTGCCCCACCACACCTGGGAAAGTAGCTATAAAGAAAAATAGTAAAAGCCGAAATATATCGGGCAAGTGAGCTTACTTGCCACTGTATATAAAGAGGCAAATCCAATCACGAATCTACCAGAGTAATGCCCCCATTGACATTTATTATTCCCTGATGTTCCCTGTACTGTGGAGTCTGTTTGTTTGCTTGCCTCCTTTCCAGCCCTAAGAAGTTTATGGCCCTCCAGAACATTTGCCATTTTTTATCTGTGTATTTCCCTCCCTAGTTAGACCCACTCTTTCCTAACATCTTCTCCAATCTGGAGGAGAGAAGTACTGTGATGCTCTCGGCACGGTAAACATCCCTCATAAAGCTGGGTCTCAGTCCAAGAGTTAATACGCACATGCTGAACCTGTACATCACTCAGGAGATATACAAACAAGAAGAGGCCCCTATCAATTTAGTGTTTTCCTTGTTAATTGCGCTCCACATGGTATGTGCTATAAAAACAAAAAGCAGAGATCGAAAAGCTATGACAGACTCCAAAATTCTGAACTCACTGCCATTGAGTCAATTCTGACTCATAGCAACCCTATAGGACAGAGTAGAATTTCTCATGCGGGCCTGCCTGGCGGTCATTCTTTACAGGAATAGAAAGTTCCCTAAAGTCCTTTGGAAAGTCTTCTGGGGAGTGGCTGGGGATTTCCAATGGCTGACCTTGTGGTAGAGTAACCAGTAACCACTCTGCCAGGGCTCTCAAAAAGCATACACCAGACTTTGTCTTTTGAGATTAATATGCTGTAGGCCAAGGACCTGCTATGTCCTAATAATCTAACCTGACCCACAATCTGATTTTGTAAATAAAGCTTTAGTGCAGTTGTTCTCAGCCTTCCGAATGCTGCGACCCTTTAATACAGTTCCTCCTGTAGTGGTGACCCGCCCCCCCAACCATAAAATTATTTTCGTTGCTACCAACGTGCGCCAACCCATTGCACCACTGGACCTTTTTCGTTGTTGCTTCATCACTGTGATTTTGCTACTGCTATGAACCGGGTGACCCCTGTGAAAGGGTCGTGCAACCCCTAAGGGGTCGCAACCCACAGGTTGAGAACTGCTGCTTCAGTGGCACGCACCTTGCTTGTTCGTTTCCATATCATCATTGGCGGTTTTTGCACTGTAACGGTAGAGCTGAATAGTTGTGACCAATGAAAGACAAGAGTATGACACACAACATTCAAACAAACAAACAAACAAACAAACAAACAAACAAAGATTTAATATCTGGCCTTTAGGAAATGAAGCTCTCATCATTTCTGTTAGTAATTTGTTTCATCAAAAACAACAACGTTTTTTATGCGATTTTCATTCCCCTCTTCCCCCCAGTTTTAAAAAACCTTTAAGCAGATTCTTCGCATCTTGTTTGTGAATGGAAACCATAGAATGGGTAGGTCGGGCTGTTTCATAACAGTCGCTGGTTAGCTCCAGCTAACGTAGCGCCCCCCACTCAGGGGTCATAAACAGAACCCATCCACTGTGACATCATCAACCCCTCTTCTGTAGTTTGCCCCGAAGTAAATAGCACTTGCCCTTGTGTCTAAGGCGTGGACCATTTGGATCCTGGGACACAATTTATGAGGCCAATGGGTCCCGTCCTGCACGGTCATTCGCAGGGTCTCAGGGCTCTCTGGGAAACCAGGTTCCATGGTGATGAGTCTTCGTGTTGTAAGAAGGAGCTGAACTTACTCAAGAACCTTTTGTAGAATGACTTTTGCCGTGATAAAAAGAAAGACAATGGTGTTTGTGCTAGTGGGAAAAAAAAGGCTTAAAGTACCGAGTGTCCTGTTTCTGAAATGATTTGCTCCCACCTGGTCTTTACAGAGGGCCCTGGTGGTAGGACTCAGTCAGCTTTCAAAACTGGCCCGGCATTTTGGTTTGCTTTGTTGTGCTGGGGACACACTTGATTCCTACCTAGTTTCAAACGAGCTTCCACGGCAAACAGGCCCCCTTATAAAACAAAACTGCCCCCTTATAAAAACTGCATTAATGTTTGATACTTCATTGTGTGTGATTATGTACCGGTTAAGGATAAGAGGATAACTGCCTTTCTGTCGCTTTCCCATCTGTGAAAGCTCAGCTCAAAGCCTCCCCTGCGCTGAGCAATCCTCTAGGACAAACCCAAAGCTGCTTTCGCTGATGCTGTACTCCATGACTCTTCTGCACAATTAACACTGCTCCTTATGCTGCCCATGAGTACACGGGGTGACACTTCATTTACACCTGGCCTTATCTCCCTGTAAAATGCTAGTAGGACTCGATATTGCTCAGCAGACCCCCTGGTTTATTTCTCTGTAAGCCTTATCATCACACCCTCAGACTACATTAAATGTTCCTTATGGAAGGCAGGAAACCAAGCCATTTAGTCTTTTGGACTCTGGAGGGTCCAGCAGGAAGATAATGGTAACAATATTTATTGAACGTGTATGTCTTTTTTGCCAGAAATGGTTTCATCTTGACAGTGACCTTATAAGACAGTCACGATGATTGCATTAGGGAAACCTGACTCGCAATTGGGTTCAGCAAGTTGGTGAGGTTGCTAGTAGCGGAAATACTAGAATTTGACTGTTGGATCCTGACCCTGTAAGACCTGCAGGTGCCTGGGGCTAAATTCTTCATTGTTGGACTACAACTCGTGAACAGAGAGGGTTCCTGAAATTCAGAAACTTGTGGTTTAAAGTAAATTCTATGCATAAGTAAGCAAAGAAGATATATTTTAAAATATACATGACAAAGGAAACTTTTTCCCAATGGGTTCCTTTGGTTAGCCTTTCAGTGTCTTCCCCCCCCCCCCCCCCCAGGCTATCCCATGAAAAACCAACAAAACTTGTGATCCTGCAGTGAGCAGCATGGCAGGAAGTGGTCATATCCATTGGCCATATCTGTCTTCCTCTGGCTTTCATCTGGCAATGCCACGAGGTAGGGGACAGACCTGCCTCCAACCTCCATCCTTCTGTACCCTGTTCTGATACCAACCATTCCTGCCATGGCACCGTTGCTTCTGTGCTAAGTTCAATGATTTGTTGCGATGGCCACACAGAGCTCACAGGTACTTGCTTACATTATGCGGATTGATGAGGGAAGTTAATAGGTTACCACAATCAGGAGAAGGAAACAGCAAGGATAAAGATAGCCATTCTTCTCAGCCAGCAGCCCAGTCTCTCTCAGGTCCTGAAGTGTCAGAGTCACTGGTCTCTTCCTCTCTGGGCTGGCCTGTTGTTTTGTCTCATAGAGCTACAGTCTTGGGCCGGATGAGAAGGTACCCCATAATCATGGCCCTACTTCTCGGAATCTTCATACCATAGTCTCTGGTGCCTCTGATTTTCCCCCCACCCTTTCAGAAAGATATCTTAACCACGCTATGGTTAAGTGCCATGGTCCTGGCACTTCTGGAACTTCTAATGTTCCTGCTTCTGAGATGGTTCTCATATGGATGTATGAGGTCTTCCTAGGAAAACAAAGATGGTGACCGAAATCACACCCTCCAGCAGAGTCTGACGATACATCCGACCTTAGTATCTTGTAATGGAGAGCTCCCCTCAAAATAGGATCATAGCCACAAAACGATCATACATCACAATAGGAATTATGACGGGCAGGGCCATATTAACTGACTCCATCCCAGATCCATCGGGCTTTCCGTGACTGAGTTCCAGTAGCAGATGGCCAGGCCCTCACTGCTCGTTTGTCTTCATGTGGAAGCTCCACTGAAACCTATTCAGAGAAGCATGCTCTGAACCTCTTTCCACTCACAGGCGGGTGGTAACTGTAGACATGATGTGTTGGTCCAACCAAGCCCATGTCTTCTACACAGAAGGCAAGAATTCTACCTCTGAAAACCACACAGCACAACAGCAACCAAACCCGTTTCCCATGCGGTCCATTTGGAATCGAAGTGTCTCTAGGAAACAGTAGATATCCAAAGTTACGCATCTTTCCAGGATGAGGTTACCACATGTTTCTCTGTTGGAGTGGCTGGTGGGCTTGAACGGCTGACCTTGTAGTTCACAAAACAACTTGTGAACAACTACACCCCTACGTTTTCTGGCTGAAAGACTCAGGCAGAAAAAAGAGAAACCAATTGCCATCAAATCAATTCCAATTCATAACGACCCTATAGAACCCATTGTCCCTGTGGGTTTCTAAGATTGTAATGGTGGTTTTGAACTGCTGACCTTATGGTTATCAGTCCAATGCCTAAGCCACTGTGTTACCAGAGCTCCTCTTCAGGCACTAAGTGGGTTAATAAAAAGGCACAAAAGCTCAACTGGATTATGGTGGGGGACATCAGGCAAAACTAAACTCTGTGAGGGATACAGAGCATATGATTCGAGAATGTCCCTTCCAGGTCCTTAGAAAATGCAGCAAATGAACTGTCCCCAATTGCTCCTCCTCCTCCTCAGTTGGAAGATTAAATGGCTGTTATAATCACGGGTCACTTCAAGTTCAATGGCACTTACACACTGGGGGAAAGAAGAGGGACAAAAAGGGCCAAGTAAGAGGCACGTTTTCCATCTATTGGGAGAGATAAATGCCTGACCTACTGCATGATCTCTCTGTGCATTTTGACTATTTCCATGCAGCTAAGTCGGACACACAAATAATGATCAAGCTCATGAAACACCAAAGGATCCCAAGGATTCGCGCTTCTGCTTTGCACACAGACACCACTTCACTGATGCAGCTTTCCAGAGAGCTCCGCAGTGGACCAGTTGGGATGATTTAGCTTAAAAGCAGAGGCTGTAACCTTGGTCTGGGAGATGGCGTCTTTGATGAGAGAGTGGGTGTCACACAGAAACAACCCCCCGGTGGCCGCCTCGTTTTGCAGTCGGCACTGGAGACCCTCAACTGCGGTTACATGTTCCCCTCCCTCCATCAATAACATGACAATGAAGGCATTTCTTCATCACTCACACTTGATCATTTTCTTCTCTATTAATTCAACATGTTTTCATTGTCTGTGGGAGAGAGGACTAATTCAAAGGCAGGATTCTACTAATGGTGGAAATCTGTAGGGGAAGGAAGAACTGATGTGTAATTGGAGAGAACTGGCCAGAGTTAGGTTCACTGATACACTTTCAACTCATAGTGACGGTATTGGGATATTTTTCTAAGTCAGTTGAGAGATGGAATTTGTCTTCGGTAGCTAGTCCTGCCACAGCAGAAATCCCACAAATGATAGCGCTCACCAACAGAGATGCATTTCCTCACAGTTGAGACTTGAAGTTCAAAATCAGGGTGCTAACTCTCAAGTTAGGCTTGCTACCTTTGTCAGCTTTGTGGAAGGCCTCTTTCAACATCTCTGGATCCAGCATCCCTTGGAGGTCTCCCAGTGTCTTGGAATTAATTTCCCCCTAGGTCTAGGAGTTTCTCAGCACAGGGAAGATGGGTTCAAAGGACTCACTCTTTGGGGGTGCTGCGGTCTTTCTGGTCTCTGCTCTCTCTTGTATATCTCAACAGAGATTGACTGCATAGGGTTTTTGTGACTATGACATTTTCTGAAGCAGATTACTTGGGTTAGCAGTTGAATGCAAACCACCCACGCATCTCCAACTACAAAAGAACACCAAGAAATTTTTATATTAAAATGTGATCCTATTTTCAAAATTTTCATTTGCATGGAACTTACTTAGATTTGCCTCAATTTAATCACTTATGACAAAATCTTTACCCCGTGATATTATGGGATACATTTCTGTTATATAGAGGCCCATGTAAGAATTCCAGAAGTGGCTTTCCAAATCCTGTGTGTTCTCTTTGAAATCCCCTTCATATGGAGGAAGGGTGTGATAGTCCATGAACAAAGGAGACTGCAGTCTGGGCTTCAAGGGTTGACTTTGCCATCCATACACTGTGAGGTCCTGGGCAAGGAACTTAAGCTCTCCAAGCCACAATTTCTTTATCTTGAAAGAAGGATTTAAGAAATCCTTTATGCAAGTCATTGGGAAGATTAAATACGATAATGACTGTAAAATACTCAGCACTGTGTCTAGGCTGTCAAAAACTCTTGTGAAATGTTAGCTTTTCCATTTAGGATACTTCTCTGAAATCTTTGCCAGCATTCCTCCAATAGACTTCATCAGAACTTGATCTATTAGAGCACTTAATAGTTACCTCATTGTTGGGTGGTAACTGATTCACCTCTCCTACTCTACTGGGAACTCTCCAAAATGATGCCAATGATGACTCATCCACCCTACTGTCCGCAGCTCCCGCACCAGAGTGTAGGCACGATAGATTCTCCACCCAGGGAGGAACTTCATCTTTGGGCTTTAAAGCAGTCAGCTCTCCTTTTGGTTTTATTTGCTTCAGCATGAGCTGTGATGAAATTGAGGCCTTGCTGTGGAACCGCACTGCAAAACCATTAGAGATGTGAAGGAAAGCACAAGTGATACAAAGAGACAAAAGCATCCCTCTCCCCCTCGCATAACAGAAATGGCAATCAGGTGACATCTCGAGGACACCTAGGTGACGTGGATTTTTAGAGGGTAGAGGTAAAAGTAGAATGTGTGTACATTTGAGGGAGACTTGAAAATTGGTTGAAGCTTGAGACATAATGTATTAGTCTGGATACTTTAGAGAAACAAATCCACAGAAACTCATGTATAAGAGAGAGTTTTATATAAAGGTTAAGTGTGCATCAAGAAAACATCCCAACCCAGTGCTGCCCAAGCCCACAAGTTCAACATTAACCCATATGCCTGACACCAATCCACAAAGCCCTCCTCCATCTCACAAAACACACGCAATGACACCAACTGCAGGAGGAAAGCCAAGTCAGTGAATGTGTGAGCATCTCAGTGCTGGCAGGGCTTTCCACACGGCTGCTCCAGCACCCAGGGCTGCATCAGCGTAGGTCCATGTGGCTTCTCCTTGGGGATGTCTTACAGGAAGTGAGCCTTGCCAGCTGAAGCAGGGAACTGGCTAAGGCAGCTGTGCCCTGGTCCGACCATCACAAAGCCATAGACCTGAGAACTAGAAAGTCAAGGCTCACCAAGCCATTTATCTGTCCGCTCTTCAGTTAACCCCACATGTGTTTATCGGTCAGGTTGGCACAATGAACTAACTCACATAACATTTTAACAAAGACCTCCCTGCTCTTTCCCCAGGATGTCCACTTCTTACATTCTCAAACATCGGCCTGATTTACCAATTTGCATTCTCTGGTGAACTTGCTCTGTGTTTCAAGAATTTAATTTTATAGTCAGTTCTCAATATACTATATTAAGAATTTTAAAGTTTTTTGCTCACAAATTACATCTCCTTATGTTATTTTCTATTAATTGTCATACAACATTGCTCAATTTACACATCTTTTATATATCAAAGCGATTAAATGCCTAGGATTTTCTTGCCTACAATATTTTCAGAAGCAGATTGCCAGATATCAGGACAAATGGAAATTCAGAGTGGATTTTTTTTCTTGTCAGCAACATTTTAACTTTGACCAGATATTTTTGGGATAAGGAAGAAGCTAATTTGGATGATAGGATTAATGTAAATGTTTCTCTTGTAGACAAACCTCAAAAAGAAATCCCCAGACAAATATTTACTACCACCAGGAGGTGTTTATCTCATCAAGACACCACTTAGGGGAGTTTTTAATATTTTTAGTATTAATTGAAAGTCAAGCGGACACAGTAAATCAAGGAGAAACCAATATAAAGTAGGCTTCATTAGGCAGGGTCCTGATATATGTTGAATATTGATGTATATTGATGTGAATTGAGTAGACCAAGTACTCTCAGAAGAATAAACAACTCCATGTTGGAGAACACTCCTTAGAAGCAATGAAGATGACACTTCATCTTACTTACTTTGGATTTGTTATCAGAAGAGACCAGTCATTGGAGAAGGCCATCATGCTTGGTGAAGTAGGAGGTGAGTAAAATGGAGGAAGACTCTCAACGAGATGCTTCGACAGAGTGGCTACACCATGGATTCAAGGATAGCAACAAATTTGAGAACTGTACAAGATGAAGCATTGTTTCTTTCTGCTGTGCACAAGCTTGGGTGAACCAGGCCTGATGCAACAGCCCCTCACAACAATATTAATAGAGTAGTTTAACCCAACTGGTCCTCTTTCGGAACATAATGGTGTGATATTGGGCTTAGCCAACAATGGAAATAATACATGTACATAGTTCTCTATCTCTCCCCTTTCACGGCACATCGATATTGATGGAACAGTGATCGTCCGTTTTAGCCAACATTTACAAAGTGAATTACTGGACAGGGCAGAAGACCTCAACAATCCAACTCTTTTTAATATGCTAGCAATGTGGGAAAGCACACGGAAAGCTAATAGACTTTTAGTACTGCACATTGTCACCTTCAATGCCGGTTCTCTTTGAAGCTTTCAATGGGAAAGTGTCTCACACCTGTTGCACTTTGGCTGGCTCAGTCCCCAGTATTAACTCGGAAAAGGAGACAGAATCAAATTGGTATTGAATGGGGAACACCTTAAAGAAAATAATTTTCCTCAATTGGAGCTGAATTAGTGTGTGAGGCTTGGCATGTTTACAGTTATTCTCACATGTCAGTTAGGCCCGTCTACCACCCAAGAGGCAGCACCTGCTAAGAAAGAGATTGGAGAAACAAAATCCCCTGCTAACCTAAAACACTAATCACATGATGCAAGACCAAGACCCAATGATTTCTCTTAGTCATTGTCCACTACCACTTTGTGAATAAAAGAACTTCTTAACAAGTTTGTTTAAAGTCACATTGCAACATCCCAAGAAAAATTTATGCCTGGACCTACTCTCCCTGGGATTTCTCTGTCACTTGACACACATTCCTGGGAACTGAAATCATGTAACTGGTTCATGTGGGGGGTAATTTCAAAGGGAGACTCAGTAATGTTTCTGCTTTTTAACTGAGTGGCAATTTCTGCATACAGTGCCCTATATACTCTTCCAACACATTCCTTTATTTTATCTATCTTTTTTTACATTTGGAAGTTGTTTTACTTATTTATTAAGTACTTTTATTGGGGGAATCTTACTTCTTCCATCACAATGCGCACATTCATCCATTGTGTCAAGCACATTTGTACATATGCTGCCATCATCATTTTCAAAGCATTTTCTTTCTAGTTGTGCCCTTGATATAAGCTCCTCATTTTTCCGCCTTCCTCCCCCATCCTCCCTCCCTCATGAGCCCTTGATAAGTTATAGATTATTATTTTCATGTCTTACAACATCCTTTCTTGCTCTTCACCCACTTTTCTGTTGTTTGTTCTCCTGGGAGGGGGTAATATGTTGATCCCTGTGATCCATTCCCCTTTCCCCCCCACACCTTCCCCTTATCCTCCTAGTATCTCTATTTTCATTGTTGGTCCTGAGCGGTTTATTTGCCCTGGATTCACTGTGTTGGGTGCTCTTATCTGCAACAGTGTGTGTGTTCTTGTCTAATCTGATTTGTAAGGTATAACTGAGGTCATGAGAGTGGGGGGAAGGAAGCATTAAAGAACTAGAGCAGTGATTCTCAACCTTCCTAATGCCGCGACCCTTTCATACAGTTCCTCACGTTGTGGTGACCCCCCAACCATAAAATTATGTTCATTGCTACTTCATAACTGTCATTTTGCTACTTTTATGAAATGGGCAACCCCTCTAAAAGGGCCATTTGACCCCTAAAGGGTTCGCAAGCTACACGTTGAGAACCGCTGAACTAGAGGAAAGTTGTGTGTTTCATCGGTGCTATACTGCACCCTGACCGATCATCTACTCCTTGTGACTATTCTGTGAGTGGAAGTCCATTTGTCTACATAAGGGCTTTGAGTCTCCACTCCAGAACTGCCCCCCCCCTTCACATTGGGTATGATTTTGTTCTGGGTCTTAGATGTCTGATACCTGATCCCACTGACACCTCATGATCACACAGGCTGGTGTGCTTCTTCCCATGTAGGCTTTGTTGCTTCTGAGCTAGATGGACACTTGTTTATCATCAAGCTTTTAAGACCTCAAACACTTGTTTATCATCAAGCTTTTAGGACCCGGGCACCATCAGCTTTCTTCACCACGTTTCTTTATGCACACATTTGTCTTCAGCGATGGTGTCGGGAAGGTGAACATCACAGAATGCCAGATTGTTAGAACACAACAAACACATTATTTTCAATACGTGGTAGAATTTTGTAATTTTTCAGTGCAATATAGGACTAGGGGAGTAAGTAAATAAAAGATATTTGCTTGGTATCCTCCAGAACTGGTTCTATAAGAATTTTTTTAAGTGATGATTGTAGAAGAATACATTACCCTGACATAGCAAAGACCTGTTATAATCTCTTTCATCCTTGTGTATGTAATGTTGGGCAAGTTGTTTGCGTGATATTTCTCAAGATTATGGAGCTGGGGTTCACAGAAACAAGCTTCGAATCCTACCTGCATTCCTAGAGTAGCACCCTGAACTTACAAGCTTCTAGGTGCCCCTGTCTTCATTTTGTCTTCTCTTCACATCTCGCATAGCTGTTTCCATGTCGTCAAATGTTACTCTATCAAGTCCCTGCGGCATCTCCTCGCCTGTCTTGAGCCTAATGATCAAGATAGGAGGATACTTTCTGTGTCGGGTTGCTGTCCAGACTGAGATCGTGTGTGCTGAGTACTTAGAGAATGGTGCGGTGCAGTATAGGAAGCCTTGCATGATCTTGTCTGTTCTTCCTCTGATGTTTGATGTTGTTAGAAATACTAACTACTACTACTACCACTACTACCACCACTACTACTACCACCACTACTACTACTGCCACTACTACTACCACTAGCACCACCACTACTACTACCAGTACTACTACTACCACTACCACTACTACCACTACCACCACCACACCACCACCACCACCACCACCACCATTACCACTACTACCACTACTACTACTACTACTACCACTACCACCACCACCACCACCACCACCACTACTACTACCACTACCACTAGCACCACTACTACTACTACCACTACTACTACCACTACCAGTACTACCACCACCACCACCACCACTACTACCACTACCACTACCACTACCACTACCACTACCACTACCACTACCACTACCACTACCACTACTACTACTACTACTACTACTACTACTACTGTTTTTCCAACAAAAAAATGACAGGTGCCCTAATGGCATTCATAGACTTCCCACATAAGTGCAATCTGGAAAACGGTGTTCAGTTTTTATTATAAAACTTTCTGCTGCTTTTCCCAGTTGTAAATGGCTGCGTTACAAACTGTCCTGAGACGCACTTGTTGAAAACAGTGATGACATGCGTTTGCCCATCTATCTGCAATTGGACAAGACTCCAGGAGAGCGGGGCTGTGCCTCCCAGGAGGCTTAAGAGTGGGGGGTAAGCATCGTACAGAGAGAGGCTCACTGAACCGCAGGTCTGCTGGCTGCTGCTGGAGTCCAACTGAGGTTTGTGTTGGGTATTTCGGCTTTGAGACCCAAATGCAGTAACTGGGTTCCATAGGTGACTGTCTGAAAACACATAGCCCTGCAAAAGAGCTACTGCCTTTTCTCACTTCTCCCACTCTTTTTCTTTTCACTTATTGCAAGTTGTTGTTGGTAGCCAGGCCAAGAAAGGGAAGGCAATTCATCTCCACCTCTTTGTGAGAGCCAGGCCAGAGGTTTTGTGCTACATTTTTAAAACTGCCAGTGTTTTCATCCGGACACATTTTATCTCCCATAGAGGAATGCCCTTTAATCCAGGTTTTAGGCTGTGTCTAAGGGGTGGGGGGAAGGACCACAACACGGAAAGTTAAATTATCATGGCACCTCTACAGCGACTTCTGTGGAATTGTCCTTCAGATGTGTTAGTTTTTTGTTTTGTATTCCATTTATCCATTGCTTTCTCAGGGAAGGAAATCATTAAAAATCTTTATCCCAGCTCCGAGGTTCTGCTTTGTATAACATCGCTCATCACTATGGCAGCCTCACAAAAATGCCTCAGCACAAGCAGGAGACAGGATGTCCTGGGAAGCGCAGGATGAACAAGCAGCACGGACAGCTTCCACATCGAACTCTGCATTCTGTCTGAATCTGAACTCTGTAGCTTTCTGGCTGTCTGACCTTTGGCAACCATTTAGCGCAGACTCTAGGTTGTGCAACTGTAGAGTGGGGTTACTAACAAATATCCCTAAGGAATGTTGTGAGGATTAAATAAGATACCGTTTGCAAAGCTTGGCATATTCATCATACTCCCCGTAGCTTTTAAAGTTAATAAACATAGATCTGAGTGTCACAATATTACAGATGGAGAAGACAGAGAACACAATGGACTACCATTGAGTCAATTCCAACTCTAGTGATCCTAGAGGACAGAATGGAGCTGCTCAGTAAGGTTTCAGAGACTATCAACCTGGAATGGAACAGACAACCTCATTTTTCTCCTGTGCAGTGACTGGTGGGGTTGAAAGTCCAACCTTGCAGTTAGGAGGACAATGATTTACCAACTGTGCCATCAGGGCTCCTGGACAGATAGAAGATAGAAGTATCTAAAAACAAACCAACAAATCAACAAATGAAAACAACCACACAAAAACCATTGAGTTCATTCTAACTCATAGTGACCCTGTAGGACAGAGTCGGGCCACGAATCTGTAAGGAGGCAGGCTTATACATCTTCCTTCTGAGGAGTGGCGCGTGGATTCAAACTTCTCTACCCACCCACTGCCATGGAGTCTAATTCATAGGAACCCTATTTAGTATTGCCTGGGCTGTATATTTTTATGGGCACTGATAGCCTCATTGGTCTCCCTTGGAGTGGCTATTGGTTTTGAACTTCCAACCCTGTGGTTAGCAGTAGAATGCTTATGTGACAACACCGCTAAAGTGCTTTCCCAATGGAAAAAACCAAACTCACTGCCATGGAGTTGATACACATAGCAACCATAGAAGACAAAGTAGAACTGCCCCTGTGGGTTACTGAGACTAAGTCTTCACTGACGTTGAGAGCCTTATCTTCTTTACTTACGTTGAGAGCCTTATCTTTATCCCATTGAGTGAAGAATGGGTTCCAACTGCTGATCTTGTAGCTAGCAGCCCAATGTATAGCCTACTGCACCGCTAGGGCTCCTGTGTGTGCAGGCACATATTTGGGTACATATATCCATATCAAACTCAAACATAATATTCCTCAGATACAGCCAAACATCCTCCAACAGTGGTTTTTGGCTTTGAAATTTTAGGATCATAGTATCACCGAATAATTCAGTCAGTCTAAATAACAAATTCATAGAAATTGTACCTATGTTCTAGTAAGATGAATAGGCGTTGAATCTAAAAAGCTGGAGAGTTGTCATGTAGGATCCAGCTAAGGGTCTTTATTCAAGAGGAGCAAAATTGTAAGAAGGCAATGAAGAGCTTAAAGAATCGACATGTCAAGAAGAACCACAGCCTCATTTTCCCTGAGATCAGAAGAGCTCAATAGTGCCTTATTGATCATTCTTTTATTTTATTTTTACTTATTCCAAAACCATTATATTGGGGCTAATAAAGACATCGTATTGTTCCACAGTTCAATCACATCAAGCACTATTGTACAATTGCTACAACAATCAGTTTCAAACACTCTCTTCCTTCTTGACACTCCTTCCTCCTTGACCTCAGCTCCCCTCTAGCCCTCTTCCGCTGTACCCTATAGAAACCCTTATTTCACTTGTTATTTCTATAAGTTCATCAATCCTGGGCTTCACATACTAAAAAACACTAAAAACATGTAACAAATACTCAAGAGGGTTACCCCAATGACAAAATACGTCTCAGATAAACCTCAATATGGAAAAAAAAACACACACACAAAGTTTTGAAAACTAAATCAATCCCAACATGCATCAGAGAGGGGAATCAGTTGGCAAAATTTTAGACGTCCAAGATAGGTTTATCATTTTGACCTTCTATAGTCATCTTTCCAGTTTATTCCCATTCCTTTATTATGAATAGAGGGAGATCACCAGAATCTTATTTCCTAAGTATATCTGACAAATGTATCTTGGGCTTCCACTGTCATCCATAGCCTTCTGCAAGCCCAAATCTCACAATTTAGGCTCTGTTATTATTCCCCCCTTCAGCTTTGGGTTATATGATTTACAATTCTGGAGTCCTTGATGTTGATGTTCTTCCATGTGAACTTAGTTGACATCTCGTTTAGATGGTTGCTCCTTTGGAAACGAGACTTTACGATCCCAGACACTATGTTATCTGATAGTCGGTCATCATCTAATTTCTTTACCACAAGTTGCTATAGCATCCATGTCTTCTGTGTTCCCTTCCTGATGGCAGTGGGCAACAGGGCCATGCTGTAAGGGCCAGTTGTTCTTAAATTGGAGCTAGGATTTAGTGCAAGCCCCAAACTCATTCCTGGATCTATGCTTTTTATCTGCCTTTGGTCTGTATAGAGGCCTCTTTGTTAATTTATGGTAGAGAATCTTATCAATCATCTCCCTGGGGCATAAATATCTTCTTTAAAAAAATCATATTATTGGGGGCTTTTACAGCTCTTATAACAATCCATACACCTATCCATTGTGTCAAGCACATTTGTACATATGTTGCCATCATCATTCTCAAAACATTTTCTTTCTTTTTGAGCCCTTGGTATCAGTTCCTCATTTTTCCCTCTCCCACCCTCCCTCCCTTATGAACCTTTGATAATTTATAATTTTTTTTCATGTCGTACACTGACCGCTGTCTCCCTTCACCTATTTTTCTGTTGTCCGTCCCCCAGAGGGTAGGTGGAAGAGTCATACATCGATCAATGTCATTGGTTCCTGCTTTCTCCCCCAACCTTACCCTTGCCCTCCTGGTATCCTTACTCTCATTATTGGTCCTGAGGGGTTTATCTGTCCTGGATTTCCTGTGTTTCAAGCTCTTATCTGTACCAGTGTACTGCTCTGGTTTAGCTGTATTTGTAAGGTAAAATTGGGATCATGATAGTTGGGTATGGTGGGGAGAGGAAAGCATTAGGGAACTAGAGGAAAGTTGTATGTTTCATTGCTGCTATATTGCACCCTGGCTGGCTTGTCTCTTCCTTCTGACCCTTCTGTGGTACTGATTTTTTTTAAATACTGTTGAGAGAGAGATACTGGCCAATATAGATTGTCCGTATTCTTGTGAGGGTTCCAGTAGTTGGTCTCAGATAGAACTGGGTAAATATGGGGCAGAACTGACATTCTTAATACTGGGGCAACAAAGAAGGGAAAACTCCCTGAGATACTCATTAAACCTGGATCTATGCTTATCGTCCCCCTGACACACACACACACACACACACACACACACACACACACACACACACACCAGAATAGCAGAATGGCACAGGAAACAAAGGCTATTACCCTTAACATGGTGCTCTACTTAGAAACAATTGCTATTAGATCAGAAGGTCTAAAATAACTCAGACCTAATATGGCAAGACACAGGGACAGAGAAACCAGAGTTCTAGGAATGAGATAAACTGAATACAATTAAGGAGAATATTGATAGATTATGATAAATATAACTGAATCAAACTGAAATGTTGGATCTGTGTCACTGAACAATTTGGGACCCTTACATATGGTGTAAACTTTTACCCAAAACCCATTTAAGAAAAAAAAAAGTAGAGTGATAATTTATTCAACTGTAATGATTACATGGTCTAGGACAGTGAGTTCTTTAATGTGCATGTTCTATTCAAAGTCTCCAACTCCCACCAAATGACCTTTCCCAGAATCGGTCTGGTGAGAACTGGGCAGATAGGGATAGGATTCACTTGGGAGTAACTGCCAAAAGATTCTCTGAAGTGCCATCCTGCTGGGTATAAAATGAGCTCTCCAAGGAGAAGAAGGAAGGATTTCATCACTAGTAAGAACCAGGAGTGAAGTGAATTCCCTGCACAGTGAACCTCTGGATCCAGGAGCAGCAGTAGAACCAGGAGCATGGGCATGAAACAGAGTGATGTAGTTTTCATCCCAAGGAGGGTGTTAAGGTGAGTGCTTCTGTGGAGGGAACTGGCTGGAGGAGGGGGGCGCCTCTTGGTACTTACTTGGGACAGTTGGGACTTGAGGGCCCACAGAAATGGAGCTGAGTGTCTTTGAGCTAAGGATTATTGAAGAGGGGTACCTCTGGGCACCTAATTCAGGAAGCTGGGTTTGCTGACCCATGGAGATTGAGCTGAGTGCCTTGGGGTTCAGGTTTACAGCAGATTGCTATCCACCCTTGGGCATTTATTAGCAGACCAGAAACAATTTAGTGACATCCTGATAAATTATTCAATCCTGAGCTTTCCTTACTGGCATTACAATGTGTCAAGTCTCCCAACTTTAATCATGATTTTTCTGTGAGTGTTTGTTATTCATTGTGATGGATATTAGAATCTGGAGATCAAGTAGAGAGTAATGAAGACACCATAATAGAGAAGTAAAATAGAGGACACTAATTAAGACATCACATGGAAGATGATAGCCTGGCATTAAAATAACCTGTTTGATCTGTCATTTTCTTTTTCCTCAGTCTTTCCATAACATCAGAGTAGGGATGGCACCTACATGTCTCAGTAATGTTGGGTCAGTAGAACAGGGATGGGGGTGTCCACAGCGCATGCTCAGAAATTTGAGCTCCCGGTCAGGAAGGGGTGGTATACCTTGGTGGACGGTACACCTGGAGTGGCCCATCTAGGCCAGGTGAATTTAATTCAGCCAATGGGGTCAACTAGTATTTTCAATCACACCTCCCAAGGGAGGCCCTGAAAAGGCAGAATACAAGACCCACTGGGCTTCATTTTCATCTCTTGGGCTGCTTCTTGGCAAGCTGTGTGGTGATCTCTGGCCGCAGGACTCCACACCACGTGCGGTGTGCCGTGCCCTGAGGGTGCTTGTGTAAAACCTGAAACTTCTATCCTTTATGAAACTCACTTGGATAACAATTCTGGCTTCCAGTGAATTCTTTCTCCTGCGAAGCCAAGGATGAAGGTATTTCTCACATTAGAGTTTTAACAGTAACACTTCACACTAGAGTAAATCTTTACATTACACACTTGTGGATGTTTGGGAATCAGGTATGATGAAATATAATTCAGTGAGTTTCACTTCTTTTTCTTTATCATTTTATTAGGGGCTCATACAACTCTTTTCATAATCCATACATACATCATTTGTGTAAATCACATTTGTACATTCGTTGCCCTCATAATTCTCAAAACATTTGCTCTCCACCTAAGCCCCTGGCATCAGTTCTTCATTTTCCTCAACTGTCTCTGCTTCCCCCCTCCCTCATGAACCCTTGGTAATTTATAAGTTATTATTTCATCATATCTTGCACTGTCTGACATCTCCCTTCACCCACTTTTCTGTTGTCCATCCCCCAGGGAGGAGGTTATATGCAGATCCTTGTAATTGGTTGCCCCTTTCCAACCCACTCTCCTGGTACTGCCACTCTCACCACTGGTCCTGAAGGGATGAGTTTCACTTTTTTATCCAAGTATAACTCTCAAATTTATCTTTCATAAAACTATCAGTATTACTTCCTCTAAAAATGAGATTTGGTTTGAGTGAGGAAAAAAAAGAAGCCAAAGTATGATAGGGGGTATTCAAATTTTAGGGCTTTTAAAAAAAACTTGTGCACTTGAAATGTTACCATAAGTGTATTAATGAGATGATTTTTGCATTTCATTTTCACTGCATTTATTTTTTGATTAATGCCGTTCTTATTTTTCCAGATAAGAAGCAAGAAAATAAATAAATAAAACAAGTTTCAGACTGATTGCTAATTTATATGAATTCATGTATTCAAATTTATGATATTTGAATCAAATACAAGTACATTGCTATTTTTCAAATCCCTGCCATTATTTACATAAAATTTTTTTTTAAATATCAAATGAGATTACCTACCATTGAGGACATTTCAACAGTATCTTGGTGCTTCTTAATAATGTGTTGAAGGTACAGGTGAACAAAATACCATTTAAAAGGTAAAACTTTCCAGTGAAAAACACTTCTAAGTAAAAGTACCCAAATATCTTTTTTCTTAACTTCTGTGTATATTTCTAACTCTGATAAGATCATTAATTAAACAATTCTGTTTTCTGTAAAAAAGTAAAGCAACTTTATCCCAAAGAAAAGCTTACTTTGCAAAGTGCCTTCTTACAAAGTGGGGTCATGTTGCCTTTGGCTGATGTTGACGATGACTAATTCTGTGGTTATAAACAACGCACATCTATCCTGTGACAGTCCCTGAGGTCAGAGAGCCATGATAATTGGGGTCACTACGGGTCTCCAGCTACTTGAAGGCAGTGAGTTTGGTGGGTTTGTTCTACTTAGATGGGGCCACCACCTCCTCTTCCTAATCTGCATATACATGTGGCTTTCATAGCTCAGCTCAGAGAGATCCACTTCGCCTCAGACTAATAAATCCAAATTATAGTATACAGTTACCCAAGGAGGCATGGAAAACTTGGGGAAAAACAGGAGGAAAAAGTGATATAATTTTTTCCATGTACTTTTTGACACCATCCCATACACACACACACACACACACACACACACACACGTAGTTTTACTCTCTCATCGTGATAACCTCCAATCACAGACATTCCAAAGTTGATTTCCCACTTAGACCTTATTACTTATCATCACCCTCTTTAGTTTCGTGTCGTTTTACACACACACTCTGTGCACACAAACATTAGATTTTAAAATTTAGGAAGTTTTTAAAATACTCTAGAAATTTCTCAAAAGAGAGAGAGAATAAATGAGGTAATTGAAAAAATTATTTAAGGAGTAGCTTGAATTGCAGTCCCTGGTATGCATTTCAAAGCTCCATCAAAACAGAGTTTTGGAGTTTGATTAGGTCCCCTCAAGTACCAAGCACATTCTGCAGACAGGGTTTCAGCTTGCTTTTCGCTCTAGCGACTCCCGTGCAAAAACACTGACTTTCATCCTTTGAACACCCCAATGTAAGACTCCAACTGATTGACTGTTCTCCTAAGAACATCAACATCAGTTTCCATTTAGCCGTTGCCATTAGGTTCAGTCATGATGACCACTGTGTTAGTCTGGGTAGACTAGAAAAACAAAACCACTGAAACTCATATATATATATATAAGAGAGTTTTATATAAAGGGTAAGTGCCCATTAAGAAAGCATCCCAGGGGCAGGGCAGGGTTAAAAAAAAAAAGAAAGAAAGCATCCCAACCCAGTGCTGCCCAAGTCTATAAGTCCAGCATTAGCCCAAATGTCTGACACTGATCTACAAAGTCCTCCTCCATCTCACAAAACACACGGTATGGCCCCGACTGCAGGAGGAAAGCCGAATCAGTGAATGTGTAAGCATCTCAGTGCTGACAGGAGTGTCCACGTGGCTACCCCAGCACCCAGGGCTGCATCAGGGTAGGTCCATGTGGCTTCGCCTCAGGGATGTCTCACAGGGAGTGAGCTTTGCCAGCTGAAGCAGGGAACTGGTTAAGGCAGCTGCACCCTGGCCCAACCATCAGAGAGCAAGAGACCTGAGAACTAGAAAGGCGAGGCTCACCAAGCCATTTATCCCTCTGCCCCTCAATTAACCCAACGTATGTTTATCGGCCAGGTTGGCACAATAAACCTTAACTATTACCAACCACCAAAATAATGTTTAAAAAACTTTTTTTAAGGAACCTTTCCTGATTTCAGTTATAAATGCAACACATCATTGGATCAGGTCAAATAATCCAGAAGTGTGTAAAAGTATAATCAGTAGTCTCTACGAGCCAGCCACTTTTAATTACCATTTAGCCGATGCAGGTAAGATGCATCAGGTCCCTAAGGAAAGGTAAGGGGTGTCTTTTTTTTCCCTCCCTCCTACATTTTTGTTGTGAGAATAGTGTTTTAGTAAATCTGTGGACCACGAATAAAGTAATAGTAAAAGAGCAGTTAGCGTTAGCATAGGACACTTGGAAGGGGTCCATTAGATCATTTATATGGCAAAGAAGGATATTTAAGGTAATCATTTGTCTTCTGCTAATAGCGAGGTCCTTTGAAGAGCCCACAGAGGCTGGAGATAGATACTGGCAGCAGGAGGCAGAACACCAATACCTTCTCTCAGAAGGAAATGGAAGGGTGGAGTGTATGTGGAAAGCTAATGTCAAGACTCCTATCTTCTTTCCAACAAGGTTCAAGTAGTTGATTTTTCAAGACTTTCCTACTAAAGGTAGCTTGTACTGGTGAGATGATAGAGATTTCTAGGAGTGGGGCCCATTCCATGATAGGAGTCAGCATGGAAGTGCTTCTTGTACTGACCTCAGAATAAAAAGTCGCTTGCTTTATACAATTGATGTATGTATATGTGTGGATTGTGATAAGAGTTGTATGAGTCCCTAATAAAATGTGAAAAAAGAAAAGAGGAGAAAAAAAAGAGAAAATGATGAGGGCAAAGGATGTACAGATGTGCTTTATACAATTGATGTATGTATATGTATGGATTGTGATAAGAGTTGTATGAGCCCCTAATAAATTGTGTAAAAAAATTTTTTTAAAGTCGCTTGCATCAGCTAGAGGTAATAAGAGCCACAGTGGGGAAAGGTATATTATTTGTAAGGTTGGGCGTTCTGCTTAGGGGCACATTTTTGTGTGCCTTGCTTGAAAACTGAGGGATGGAGGATTTATCTTGCTAATGTTTAAGAAAGGCAGGTCGGTTACACCATGGGTTATGGGTTAGGCTACTCAGAGTAAAGTCATCAGTTCGAAACCACCAACTGCTCGGAGGGAGAACGATGAGGCTGAGAGAGAAACCCCCAGGGACTCCTCTAAACTCACTGTCTTATAAGGTTGCTGTGAGTCAGAATCGACCCTGTATTTGATAAGGGGCCTTGTTGCTTGCATGATTCTACAGAAATGTGTCTGCAAACTTGATAACTGTACCTGAAAGAAAGCCTAAATTTGTTTTGAACTAAGTCAAAGTCAAAAGTTTGGCTGAGATTAAATGACAGAGTAAATAACTGGCCAGAAACTAATATTTGGAGTTAGCTTCTTTATAAAAAGCACATTCATCACTGCACTTGGTCATGGGTTGTCCAGGTGAGCACTACTTGACCTAGCTGCTCACAAGGGGTGTTCTGTAAATGTTCATATGCTGCCTAAAACAACAACAACAACAACAACAAAACAAAACAGAGAGGCAGAGTGGGCTAAGGCTTCTTCCTCTTCACTTCTTTCCCATCTGATGCGTTATTCACAAAATCCTCACAGTGCTCAAAGATGATGGCAAAGCATGCCTTTCTTTGTAGTGCAGGCAATTCTGTGTCTTCCAAGAAAAGGAATCCTCTCTTCTAGAATTATCTAAGAAGTCGACTGGCTCTTGTTCTATTTTACGTTTTGGAAATTCTTTCGGTCAAAATCAGCAAAGTCTTTGCTCCTTCATTAAGTACTAAAAGGAAGAATTCAAATATCCGGCTCCCGTCCCCTTTTTCTTTGCAGGTTCGTTTTCTCTGGGTGTGTGGTCTGGTGTGGAAGCTCTCCCAGCATCCTGTTCCCACATGTATAAATCCTCAGAGAAAACCTTTCCATAAACTTTGATCTTAGCGCAAAGGGGACATATCCTTTTTCAACACCTCATGATGCAGGAATGGGTGTACCTACCAACAGGTGACAGAACTCATTCCATTGTTCAGGAGTCCATCCGACCGCTGCATCCAGGTCTTTTGGTTCGCAGGCAAGTGTTTTAACAACGAAGTCACCGGGGAATCGAAGGAGCACTGCGTAAATTTGCCTCCGTAACTCATTGCCATCAAGTCAATTCTGACTCATAGGCCAGGGTGGAACTGTCCTTGTGAGTTTCTGAGACTGTAGCTCCTTATGGGAATAGAAAGCCCCATCTTTCTCCTGAGGAGAAGCTGGTGGTTTTTGAACTGCTGGCTTGAGGTTAACAGTTCAACTCATAACCACTTCAACAACAGAGCTGCTCCCTGCTTCCATAGGCATTGGAAATCTATGATGTTAACTAAGTAAAATCGCTATGCATTGAAATATAGCATTAGAAGTCACATCCATGTCAAAACTACTGATTATATGACATTTAGTAACAAATATAGAAAGGATTCTTTTGGTACAAATTTACATGGATAATGCTTATTTTAGGAAAGCCATTATAAAACTAACAGGTATTTTCTATTATGAATTAATTTACAGGAGCTGAAACAGAGGAAGAGCAATACATCCTAAAATAAATATTGTGACTCATAGGTATTTAGGGAAAGTTTTTTTTACATATCATTTTAAATGACTTTTTGAACCTGTAGGTATTTAAAATAATCATTTTAAATCAGAAAACAACACACGCACAAACAACGAAGGATACTTTCCATACCTTTCGAGGTGGTCGGCTTTCAAATTGCCGTGTTAAAGAAGCCATGAAGCTCACGGGGGCCCTCGTGGCGCAGTGGGCGACACAGTGAGCAGTCAACCCGGGAGTCTGGGGGTGGAAGCGCCCAGCCACGGGAGGGAGAGCAAGCAGCCTCCGTCCTTATATAGCCATACGGTCAGAAAGCCCAAGGAGCAGTTCCCTATGAAGCAAAATTGCCTGGTGAGTTTGATTAAAAAACAAACAAACGAAAAGCTCACGCAGTATCTTGGATCATTTCTAACCTTATAAATGACCATAGGGGAGTGTAATGCATCTTTGAAAACTGTGTTAAGAAATTCCTTCCTGGGGTGGGGGAAAAAAAAAGAAATCCCTTCGTTTCATTCTGGTGGCTTTCCTGTAGTGGCGGCATAGGATCCGTGGCAGCTTCTTGTACCTTATGTGTAATTGACCGAAACCCTACCCAGACCGGCACCACCTGCACAGTGTCTGACTCCTCTGTTGCTGAGTCCCTGTGTCAGCTCACCTGAACCAGGCTCTTGCTTTCCCTCACTGACCCTCCACGTGACCGAGCATGATGTCCCTCCCCAGTGGCAGGGGTTTTCCTGGTAAAATGACCAAAGTCATGTAACAGAATCTTTCTGTCATTGCACGGAAGGAGTATTCTGGCTGACTTTAGGCCTCGGAGTGACAGCTTTCTTCTTCAGCACTTCAAGGATGCATTTTGTCACAGATTTGCCCAATGCCGTGCCCTGTTTGATTTACTGACTGTTCCTTCCGGGAGCATCGGTTGTGGATTCAAACATAAATTAAATTCTGACAACTTCTGTCTTTTCTCTGTTTAATATGATGTTGTTTATTCTTTCCATTTTTACTTTATTAACCACGTGTGTTGTTAATGATCAGTAGCAAGCTGAGTTTTCCTTGATCATCGTGGGTTCTTTTAGAAGAGGTATCCAGGCAGGTCGTTTAACAGTTGAAGGAGCTAATATAGTGGCCTGAATTTTGTCGTCTGTGATAGAACCCAGGCAGCTGCCTGGGTGGGGATGAAGATAAAGTGGGGTGAGGCGGTGATGCTCATAAAGGACTCGGTGTGACTTGAGGCACTTAGGTAGCGTTAATAAATAGAGGAGTCAGAGGGTGAAGCTGGGTCAGTGGGAGCATTGCACATTTGGTTTGAGAAATTCTAAAGCTATTCAGGAGGCAGAGAGAACTGGATATTTGATTTGAGATGGTGCCGATGGAGAAAAAAATAATGATTTGCTCCTCAGTAATATAAAAGTAGTGATTGAAAGAACACTGGGGAGGAGAGGATTTTTCGAGAGACTGAGAGGAAAGAGAAAAGACTAGCACAGCAGCAGCATCTCGCTTAAGAGAAACCAGAATTGTGATCCAAGCAGTGGGGTCCCGAGTAGTCAAGTAACAAGAATGTCTCCAACATGGTAACCAAAGGAGCAGCCGCAAGGAGAAAGTCAGCAAGAAGGAGAAAGAACTAGGTGTGTCTCCCAAGCTTCAGAAGGAAGGGAAGAGAGGACAAGAGTATCAAACCCAGAGCTGGAGAACCGTGATTTGCTCACCTGTCAATCCAAATTGTAGCAAGTCCGCTATCCGTCCCTATGGTTTGGGGCCTCTGTGATGATCAGCCATAGCTCTGAGAGTCTAGGGACAATCCCTCGAAAAGGAAGCCAATTCATGGCCCCTAACTTGAAGTACTGTGCCAGTGAGGTAGTGTGTGGTTCAGTGGGACAAGCCTTGCCAAGGATGCCTCCAGGGTATGGACGCAGCAGTGAGCTAGGAGGAAAAGACCAGGACACTGCTTCCTGCTGCCTGCAGATTTGAGTCAAATACTCTCTGTCTTGAGGGACAGGAGGGACCAGCCTATGAAAGTACATGCATTATGGTTAAAAAAAATCCATGCACTGATGTAAGAATGAGTGGATAACTGCTAAGAAAAGGTGGGTGATTTGACCTCACTCAGAGATCTCTTGGAAGAATGGTCATGGCCTTGACAAGTCTATGGATCACCTGTGAACTGTGCCCCTGAGGTGGAAAGCCACTCAGCTCCAGCTGGAAGAGAAGGGAGTGGGGTGGGGGACAGATGCTCGGCCAGACTCTGGAAACCTTAGGAAATATGAATTCCCGTTATTTATATGGGAATCTCTCCCATAGACTTTGAAGTGTGTACCTTAAAAGATTAGTATACTTTAAATGAATGAATGCATACTCAACAATGGTGTTGGCTGTATTATAAATTTGAACCAATTCCTGCTCTTCTCAATCCTCACATTGATTGCAGGCAGTACTTTTCCTTGTGTGATACCCTCCTTTTTCCTCTTTGGCTTTTCACCTGTTGTTTTTATTACAGATCATTGCCAGGACCCTAGAAGGCAATGCAAAATGATTTATTCCTTTGGACTGTTGTGACAAGCACTTTATGGTACCCCCCCCCCACCCCTGGGTTGGCAGGGCCACAAATCTTTATGGAATCAGACTGCCTTGTCTTTCTCCTACAGAGCCTCATGGGTTCAAATCACCGATCCTTCTGTTGCAGCCAAATAACTAGGCACGGTAGCACCAAGGCCCCTAAACTTGGCATACACCCACTGCCGTTCAGTTGATTCTTACTCATAGCAACACAACACAGAGTTTCAGAGGCTGTAAATCTTTAGAGATGCAGAAAGCTTCATCTTTCTCCCTCAGAGAGTTGTTTCAACCACGTTGGCCACACAGTACCACCATGGCTCATTAACCTTGCTTTGAAAGAAACTCAAGCCAAACTCACTGTCGTTGAGTCCTTTCTAGCTAGTAGCCACCTTAGAGGATAGGGTAGAACTGCCCCTGAGTTTCTGAGACTGTAACTCTTTTTTTTAAAAAACATTTTATTAGGGGCTCATACAACTCTTATCACAATCCATACATATATATACATCAATTATATAAAGCACATCTGTACATTCTTTTCCCTAATCATTTTCAAAGCATTTGCTCTCCACTTAAGTCCTCTGCATCAGGTCCTCTTTTTTCCCCTCCCTCCCTGTTACCCCCCTCCCTCATGAGCCCTTGATAATTTATAAATTCTTATTTTGTCCTATCCGGCGTCTCCCTTAACCCCCTTTTCTGTTGTCCATCCCCCCAGGGAGGAGGTCACATGTGGATCCTTGTAATCAGTTCCCCCTTTCCAACTGACTCACCCTCTACCCTCCCAGTATCGCCCCTCACACCCCTGGTCCTGAAGGTATCATTCACCCTGGATTCCCTGTGCCTCCAGCTCCTGTATGCACCAGTGTACAACCTCTGCTCTATCCAGACTTGCAAGGTAGAATTCAGATCATGGTAGTTGGGGGGGGGGGGAGGAGGAAGCATTTAGGATCTGGGGGAAAGCTGTATTCTTCATGGGTGCTACATCGCACCCTGAGTTTCTGAGACTGTAACTTTTTTTTTTTTAACATTTTATTAGGGGCTCATACAACTCTTATCACAATCTGCGATGTCAGGGTGCGAGACTGTAACTCTTGAAGGGACTGTAACGCTTCAGTCTTTCTCCCTCGGAGCTGCAGGTCAGGTGGTTTTGAACAGCTGACCTTTTAGTTAGCAGCCTCATGCAGAGCGATGAGACCCTCAGGGTTCCTCTGACTTAAAAGATGGTATTAAAATGTCTCCTCTGTCTTGAATACAACTCAGTGATCACCTAAATTGCTATGTAAACCGATTCTCTCTGCCGCCTACAGTAAGATGCTATGACCCTGGAGTATGAGATAGCCCTGGACATGCTCATTGGAAGCAATCCTTCATTTTGCAATTTCTCCCTCGTCATCTACATCTCAGGCTGGAGAAGCCTATGGGAAGGGGACCTGCCATGTTTTATCTGCTCTCTCACTAGATGAAGTTCATTTCTGTGCCCGGGAGCCCCCATTCATTCTGTTCCCTCTTGTTCTTTACATAACGTCCACACTTTCAGAGAAGAGTTGGGTGGCCCAGGGTTTCTGAAACCTGATCTCCTCTCCTTCTGGTCCCATGGGTCCAAGCTGTCCCTCCCTTCCCAGCCTTTTTCCCTTTCCCAGCATGACTGAGGTTCCATCCTGTGTCTGCATTTACTTTTCTCCCACCCTATTGACAACGGTTATCGGTGATCACCAGCCATACTTTGAGAGTCTAGGGACTAGAATCTCTGTGGTACCAGGAAGGATCTATTTGAAAGTGTGGATTTAAACTTGTGAACTGCAAACTGCAGATGGGCTGTTGAGTTATTACTGGAAGACACTCGCTTCTCTACATCATCCACTCCTTTGTTTTTTCCCTTTAGTGCACTTGTCTGTTATTGCTCACCTACCCTCAATAAAATGGACTCAAATAGATTTGGACTCAAAGTAGATTTTGGCTTGACTGTATTTTCTAAATCAATACATATAAGAAGAACGAATTTGGTCTTGGGGGAGGTGGAGGGGTCAGTGGAACTTTTGTTAGTGTCAGAGACTCACTCTTGGCCAATCAGTCGTTACTTTTCTGTTGTTTCCACTGTGTATTATTTGTCATGTTAAGAGAACGTTTTAAGGTTGTATTCTGGATAGCACATACTGCTATTTGATCTGCTAGTGCAAGTTCTGCAGGGCCATAGTGAGAGATGCAGAAAAGACACAGAAAATAGACACCAACCACCCAAAGATAAATGACCGGATGCCTAGGAGGAGGCTGTCTGGGAGCAAAGGGCAAGCAAACTTTTATAGCTTTTACACTGCCAAATTGTCCTGCGGAATGGCTCTATCAATTTACACTTTGCCAACATGGTTAATGGACTGTAGTGTAATTGTTTATCTGTCTGTTTTCCTCATTAGACTATAGACATTTCAAGAACTTTTTATTCTCTCAATCTCCAGCATCTAGCAGGTAGCCTAATACAGAAATCTAAGCCCATAGCAATCAAGTTGATTGCTTAGAGTATGTCCCTACAAGCTTTTCAAGGCTCTATTCTTCAGGGAAGCAGTCTGTCTTATCTCACTCCTGAGGAGCACCTGGTAGGTTTAAATCTTCAACCTTTCAGTTCCCAGCTAAATGCTTAACCACGCTACCTCTGGGGCTCCTTTGTACAGAGTAAACCAAACCCAATGTACCACTATCGAGTTGATTCGAACTCATAATGAACTGATAGGAGAAAGAACTGCCCCTTTCGGTTTCTGAGGCTGAAAATCACTACAGAACAGAAAGCTTCATTTTTCTCCCCTAACGAAGCTGGTAGGTTCGAATTGCTGACCTTGTGGTTAGCAGTCCAATGCGTAACCCACTACACCACCAGGGCACCTTTTGGTACACAGTAGGCACATAAGAGTCCACTATCCTTGCCTTTTTGCAAAACTGGCACTGAAGGCAAAGAAGGAAGCCATGACCATTCAAAAAAAAAAAAGGAAGATCCATACTTCACACACCTTTGGTGGCCTAAGACTCTGAGGCTCGCAGGGCAGCCCAACACCGCCCCCCCCCCAAAGAGCACCCCCAAGAGAAACAAGCTTGGCCACTATGTCATCATCAAGTTCTATGCCATCATCAACTTTCCCCTGACCACTGAGTCTGCCGTGAAGAAGACTGAAGATAAGAGCACACTTGTGCTTGTTGTGGATGTCAGGGCCAACAAGCACCAGATCAAAGAGGCTGTGAAGAAGCTCTATGGCATTGATGTAGCCAAGGTCAACACCTTGATCAGGCCTGATGGTGAGAACAAGACTTATGCTCAACTGGGTCCTGACTGTGACGCTTTAGATCAGTGGTTCTCAACCTTCCTAATGCCATAAGACATGAGCAATGATCTTTAATGCAGTTCCTCATGTTGTGGTGACCTCTGAACCATAAAATTATTTTCGTTGCTACTTCATAACTGTAATTTTGCTACCATTATGGATTGTGTGACCCCTGTTTGGGGGTCATTCAACCCCCCCGCAAGGGATCGTGACCCCCAGGTTGAGAACCTCTGCTTTAGATGTTGCCATCAAAATCAGAATCGTTTAAACTGAGTCCAGCCTGCTAACGCTAAATAAAAACATTTTCAATACAAAGAAAAAAGAACCCACTTTTCTTTTCTACTTATTAATTGTTTGAAGTATAATCACGTGAACCAAAGGTAGAATATATGAATGAAAGATAAGGAACCAAGAATGTTTTTCAAAATTCAGCATATTCATAACCTCCTAATTAAAATTTAACATATTCTACAATGTAACACAAATGGCATCACGAAATCTCTACTAGTAGGTTGCTTTAGATGATATGATGGAAAATACTTTATGAATTGAATTCTCCTTCAATACCAAAGTTGCACAAATATATTCTGTAAGTGGACATATGAAATAAATAACCTCTCAAATGCTAATGTTCATATTTCATATTAGCAAATGAAGTTTCATTGAGTTTTTTGAGTGAAAAATTTAAGAGAGCATGGTACTATAGTAATTACTTTTAAGGTATTTTAAGATTATAAAATTCATTACAGAATATATCTATTTACGTGTGAAATTTTTAGTAAATTTATAAAAATCAATATCTCAAGGCCTTTCTTTTTAAATCATTTTATTGGGGGCTCTTACAGCTCTTCTGACAATCCATACATCCATTGTGTCAAGCACATTTATACATTTGTTGCCATCATCCTTTTCAAAACATTTGCTTTTACTTGAGCCCTTGATATCAGTGCCTCATTTTTGTCCTCCCTCCCAACCCTCCAACCCTCTTGAACACTTGATAAATTATAAATTATTTTCCTATTCCATACCGTCCGCTGTCTCCCTTTACCCATGTTTCAGTTGTTTATCACCCTAGGTGGTGGGGGTTATATATCGATCACTGTGATCGGTTCCCCCTTTCTCCCCCATCTTCCCCCTACCCTCATGGTATTGCTACTCCCATTATTGTTCCTGAGGGGTTTATCTGTCCTGGGTTTTGTGTGTCAAAAGCTCTTATCTATACCAGTGTCCATGCCAGCCTAATGCCTCTCTTTGAAGAACAAGGACATAGAAAGATCCCAGATCATATATTTAAAATATATAACTGGCACAATCCTTACCTGTATTTTGAAGAAATTCACCTGTGTTGAGGATCCACAGGGTTAATAAGACTTGAGCAGTGATCTTGAGAAACACATCCTACATATTTCAGAAGAGGCTGTCGGTGTATAAAAATCAGTGAAAACCCAGTATGGCAACAGTAATGAGATTAAAAATACATGCCTTTTGGGAAAAGAGGAGGAAACAGTTCACCTTAAATTATTTCCATGTATCTACATCCTCAAGGGTTGGTTGAAAGTTTCACTTCCACTTTAATTTTATTTCTAATGATCCCAATAAGATTGATACTTTTATCTGCTGGAGTGATCTAGATACACGTCTTCCTACATGACAAATATTTACTGAGGACCATCTGCCATGTGCCAGACACATGAGCCTGGGAAAACACTTCAAGCTGCCAAAGATCTTTAATGTCTTTTGTTACATGTTCCATGTAACTGACTTGTTTTCATTAATATTCGCTACCTGGTTTCTAGGTTCGGATATTCATGTAATGTCTACACAGAAGTCATAGATACAGTTTATGATTAAAGTAAGGTTGATTGAGAAAGATTCAAAGCCAGCGAGAAATGCTCAGGGTTGAGTTGTGTATCAGGACGTGTTACTAAGTCATTTCAGATCTGCTAATAACTGCCCAAAGGGGCATACCACTCTGCTGTAAGCCTCAACCGGAAGACTTTCCGCTCAAGCTCCATGGGTCAGCAGACCCAGTTCCCGGAAGTAATGCCCCAAAGACTTAATTTCATAGGTTACTCCAGGAAACCTCAGCCCAAAGGCACTCACTTGCGTCACCAAGCCCATCTTCCTCTCTTAAGCGTACAGAGGCGCCCCGCTTCCCAACTCAGCCTCTGTCACCAAAACACTCAGCTTTCCTTGCTCCGTGGGCTGGGATGTTCATCACTGTGTTACAAGTGCTGGTTCCTGGTTCTGCTGCTGCTCTTCCGATGGGATAGCTGTCATCTGGATCGAGGAGCTTCACTGCGCAGGGGTTGTGGGTCCAGAGGTGGCGCTCCACCCCTGACTCTTGCTGATAAATCCTGTTTGAAACTACTCACCAGTGATCCTATCAGTCTCACTCCCCACCTTCTTACCAGATTCATGCAGGGAGCGGTTGGGTGGTGGGAATTAGAGACTTTGACTAGGAGAACCACATTCCATCATTCAATGCCCTCGGCAGCAACAATTCATTTTAATTTTGCTCCAGCCATGCTCTATTATTTATATTTTTCCTGTGTATGAAGAATCATGCAGCTGTTTATCCTTTTAAAAATATGGTTGTTGGTTTAGTAATTTATTGATAATTTATCTATCTAATTATAGTTAGTCACGTTATGCTATTTATAAAATAACATATCTAAGCTTCACAATTATTGGATATCCTTTTTTTTTTTGTAAAGTTACACTTGAGGGAAAACTAGAAGGGGGTAAAATTGGTTTATACTGCCCTCACCACACCACACCCTGTATGCATGTGCATTTGTGTAAGAATTAGAGCTAAGTTGTGTCTGCAATATACCCTGATTCCTCGAAAATAAGACAGTCATATTGATTTTTGCTCCCAAATATGCACTAGGTCTTATTTTCAGGGATGTCTTATTTTTCCATGAAGAAGAATATGGTACACATTTATTGTTTATTGTTTTATTAAAAGAGACCTTGCACTTCCTGTCTGCTCCGGCTGCATGGTGGCCAACAGTGAGCTGTGCAGCGGCACCCACTGCTAGGGTCCAGAGTTAAGGTAGCTTCGGGGGGCTTTATTTTCGGGGGGTCTTATTTTTGAGGGGAGGCCTTATATTTCAGCACCAGACAAAACTGTAATTAGGTCTTATTTTTGGGGAATGTCTTACTTTTGGGGAAATGGTATTCTTCATTTTTCAATGTTGTACAGTTTTACGTAGTACTTGTTTTTTATCTACTCATTTACTTTATTTTTCTTGTTGCTGGAACTATACGTAGTAGAAGATAAATTAAGTCAATTGTTGTCAAATACATCCCAAACAGATCTTAAAAGAACACAATGCTCAAGCAGACATTCTTTTTAAAGTTATGCTAAACTTTGACTTGGTTTTAAAAAGCCCATTGGTTGATATTGGACATTCCCTCACAGGAGGGGCACACGGAAGGGTGCACAATAGCACTGATGGAGCACACCATTCTTCTACTTCTTTCATGCTTCTTCGCCCCACTATCACAGCACCAGTTCTACTTCACAAATCCTGCTCGACCGGCATGTGTACATTGGTACAGATATGAGCTTTCGGCATCCTCAGAATCCAGGAGGGAGAAACCCCTCAGAAACAGTAATGGGAGTAAGGATTCCATCAGGGTATGGGGAGGTGAGGAAGGGTGAGAAAGGGAAAACTGATAGCAATGATGGCTGTGTAAAGCCCCTCCAGGGGGCTGAATAACAGAAATGTGGGTGAAGGGATACATAGGATGGTGTAACCTATGAAATAATAATAATAGATAATTTATTAAAAGTTCATGAGGGTGGTGAAGGGAAGGATTAAAAAGGAGCTGATATCTACTTGAGAGTAGAAAGAAAATGTTTTCAATGATGATGGCGACATCTGTACAAGTTCACTTGATATAATGGATTTATGAATTGCTATAACATCTGTAAGAGCCCCCGATAAAATTATTATTTTTTAAATTAGAAGAGCTCAGAATCAAAGATCATTTTAGAGCAATCATTTCAGAGGTTTAACTTGCTGAAAAGGCACCAGAAAGATGGAATTCGACAAGAATATAAAAAAAAGAAAGATGGGATTCGACAAGAATTTGAAATTCCATTTTTCTATTCCCTCTTTTGATCAGGATTCTATAGACTGTTTGATTCAAACATTCAGAAATGGTCGTCAGACACCATCCAGTTCTTCTGGTTCCCAAGGTCAAGGAGTTGGTGGTTCGAGGAGGCAATTCCATTTCTTTGGTCCAACCCCCTGATTCTCCTCTCTCTGCTGCTGCAGGTGAACATAAAACTATCATGGTACCGTTAGTAGCTGCCTGAAGGCTTTTACAGCCCTGGGCACTACACATCCCACGTAGGAGATAGAGCAGAAGCACTAGACTCAGCATGCGATTGATTACCTGTGCTATCCCATCAAACCATTGCCCTAAACTTCCAAAGAAACCAAGAAACTACCAAGCCCCATAAGATGTTTGATGCATAGAAGTAGCTTCAGCAGCTGCTCTGGTGGTTGGTGGTGATGGCGTTGTAAATATACCATCACTCATCTTTTGTCAATTCATTTATATTATGGATGTACAACTTACTGATAGCAACTATATTAATTCAATGTGCCAGTCCATCCTAATCAATGTAATTTTCCATCATAACAATCTGAAACTTAGTGCTGCATAAATAACAACCTTCTTTCCTATCCCAATTATCCAATTAGAAATTTTGGATGGAATTGCTAGGATCCCAGGTATTTTCTTTCTTATAACCCACTCGGGGATTGAAAGTGATGAAAGCTTGCCTGTGATAAGGACAAGTGTTATATTCACAGTTCGGTTCGATTATAGTCATGAGAATATAAAAATAAGCCATTGTTTAATGCTTCTAAATTCATGAGAACATGTAGAAGTGTTTTGTACATTTGCTTTAATTGGAATGTTATTGAAATAGCTACTTGGGACATTCTCACAAATGAAAAAGTATATTGAATTTAACTGAAATGAAAATCATGGCCATGCCAGAGTGCTGGAGTTTTAAATTAGCAAAAGTGTTCATGACTATTAGTATCAGTACATTTTACTCCAACGGTTTTTCCGGCTTTTCGAATTGGTTGTGTGTGGACTATAATGAGCGTTGTTAATTTGGAAAACTTACCAAATGGCGCAGACCCTATTGTGGAAGACACAAAAAGTCCAAGCCTGCATACTAGGAAATTCAAAATAACACGAATAAGAGGTGGGGATGGGGTGCCCAGGGTTGCTTACGCTCAGTTTTCCTGGAAAGAACATTCTAGGAGTCTACTGACTATGTTGCACCATTAAGTCTTACGGCAGAAGTGCCATTTGGGAAATTGTGGCAGGGTCGTGCCACACGTTTAGGAAATTGTGGCATTGGGTATGGTTCTTCTTTGTAACTCTTACCAATGACTGGGTAGGAGCTTGTAAACAGGATATGTAAAACTCTACTGGGATAATTGATCAGTTTTGCTATCCCACTAGGTCTAAAATGAGCCAGCTCAGAAGCAGGAACAAAGAACCAGCCAGAGGACAGGACCCTGAGTGGAGAGCTTTCCACAGATAAAGCAGCAGCAGAGACCCCAGCAAAAAACAGCAGGAGCAAGGGGTCCATCCCATAGCATGCTGGACTTCTGGCCCAAAGAACGAGCACAGTTGGCGGAGACAGACTTGGGGAGCGGAGGGTCAGTTGTCCATTTTTCAGGGTTACAGGAGCATTGTAACACTTGCCCAAGGAGACAGTAGCTGAGCGCCTGAGAGAAACACTGGCCAGCATGGCTGAGATGAGGTGCTACAGACAAAAGGACTAAATCCTTAATGTTTTTAACTCCTAACTTATAACTGACTACCTTCCCTAATCAACTTCCTAATCAAGAGGACTATCTGCAAGTTCGATGCGTCCATTGCAGTGGATTGTGAAACCCCACTGAGAAGCCGAGAGCCAGGAGCGGGATGGCTGGTGTCAGAAGATAAAAAGAAGGATCTCTAAGACATAGTTGATCTCTTCCTTTTAGGCATCACTCCTGGGCAGATGCAGAATTAGAGTCTCTTTCCCTCTGCAGAAGCTTGAGGAGGCCAGGCATAGTTCCAATACATTTCCACAGAATATAAGATTTATAGTGAAAAACATTATTCTGACTTTTAAAGATTTAGTTATAGTGAAGCATTATATACCTCACTTTTTTCCTCCTTCTGGATGATGGTTATCCTTGTTTCCCTGAAAGTGAGACATCCCCCGAAAATAATACCTACTTATAGTTTTGCCTCTCGCTAAAATATAAGGCACCCCCCAAAAATAAGACCTCCCAAAAAATAAGGACCCCGGAAACTACTGTAACTCTGGAATCTAGACCGTACCACCACACAGTTCACTGTTGGCCGTCGTGCAGCTGGAGCAGACAGGAAGTGCGAGGTCTCTTCTAATAAAGCAATAAACAATAAATGTGTACCGTATTCTTCTTTGTGGAAAAATAAGACATCCCCTGAAAATAAGACCTAGTGTGTTTTTGGTAGCAACTAATATAAGATACTGTCTTATTTTCGGTGAAACAGGGTAGCAGAATCCCAGATGAAATCAACTATACGTTAAAACTGAAACTGAATTCTTCTTTGTGTGGCATGCACCCCTTTTTATTCTATTGGCACTCGCTGTTGTAAGGATTCAGGGGGCGAACTGCCTCGAGAGCAAAATGAGGCTTTCTGCTCCCAAGAAGATTGAGAGCATGAGTTCAAATCATTCTCAATGGCAGTGGGCCTTTTGGATTTCAATGCTGATTGGTAGCTAATATTAAACTGCCAAGAACGCTTTCAACATGATCTTCTATGTCAAGGTTTCCCCAAAGTGGGTGACACCACCCCACTGTGGGCCCTGGACGGATCTGGTGGGACTGCACAAGTACTTCATTGCTAAGCAGTGGGTGGGGGTAGACTGAATAATTAAAAAAAATATTTTCTGATGGGGGAGCTAAGTAATTTTTTTTTCTGATAAAAAGAAGATAGGTCAAAGAAATTTGAGACTCTATGTTCTACCTTTCGGCCTAATCCAACAAAGATCTTTAAAAAATGTCTCTGCCCTTTTGTTTATGATTTCAGACTTTGTTCAGGTTGGATTGGCCAGAGGCATTGATGGAGTTCATACAGGCTTTTGAAACCGTGGTTCCAATCTGAGGTCATATTGTAGAATCAACTTCTAATCACTTACCAAATGTGAGATATTAACTAGGCAACTCAATTTCTTTAAAAAATCATTTTATTAGGGGTTCGTATAACTCTTAATAGGCAGCTCAATTTCATACAGGTGGAAACATCATCAAGATCCAGAGGTGCCTTGGATAGAGTAGAATTTTTCTTTGGTAGATGAATTTTCAACACCACCACGCGTAGACTGTTAGATGTACATGGTCACATGATCAACATAGACTCCTTTATGTGCAGTGGCCTGTCTCTGATTTAAGCGTTCTGTGGGCAGTGATCTGAGCAAATGCTCCCTTAGTGACCACAACTGTACCAATTCCACTTGCTGTCGAGTCAGTTCCAGCTTATACTGAACATGTGTGTCAGAGTAGAATTTTGATGTTTTGAGCTTTTTCGATGGCCAGTGTATTGGGTACAGATCACCAGCTCTTCGTGAAAGACAGCCCTCTGCCCATTTGCTTCACAGCAAAGCACATTCACCATTTCTGCCAGCCAGGACTTTTCACTTAATGAGAGGCAGATTAAGAACAGTCTTAATTGCTGTCATAGGTAGAAGACCAGTGGGATTTGGAAAGCACTGCTCTGCCAGCTGGACGTCAGGACCACCTCCTGGGACCAGGCTGCGGGACACAACCCATGTCTTGAACAAAGCCCACTGCTAGCTCACTGCCATTGAGTGGACTCTAACTCCCATTGGTCCTAAGGACAGGAGAGAGTTGCCCTCTATGGTTTCTAAAACTGGAAATCGTTACAAGAGTGTATAACCTTATTCTTCTACCTCAAACTGCTGGTGGGTTTGAACCACTGATCTTGTGGTTTGTAGCCCACAGTTATCCCACCGTGACATCAAAGTTTCATTCCAATATGTACAGTACATTCTTCTATCAGATGATTTTGGTCAGAAGTTTCTTCTTGAAGTTGACAGGAACGTAAAAACTACAAAATGTTTCATTTTTCCTGAAAGACATACTTATATTTTCAGAACACACATCCCCTAATTAGAGTAAATTACTCCTGATGGAATCAGCATTCTGCAAAAGCAGGAAAGAAAGAAAACTTAATTTCCCAGTGCCACAGGGAGGTCTTGACTGTTCACACACTGTCTCTAAATCTTAAGAACTGGTTCTATCAAGCGCTAAGCTAATAGAACAGAGCAGGAAGTAAGCCTGATTAGCATTTTGTAAGTAACTTTTGAGCACACAAGATATATTTACAATAAGAGCCTCAACTCATCATCCACAATTGAACTCGACACTGGTGGAAAAGGAAGAAGAAAAAAGGAAATTGAATCCATTAAGAAATGACATCCAATGAATTATGATATTTATTTTCTTGCACACGACTTCTCACTTTTTAATTAAAAAATATATATATATGGTTGGAGATCGCCAGATCCTAATAAGGCAGAATGGGTTAGCATTGATTTGGCTAGCTTATGCAACATTTATATACATGTTATTCACTTGTTCTTAATTCATAGCACAGCTTTCTCAGAATCTCTAACTCTAATATAGCCTGTCAATTGCTGCTATCTGTAATAAGAAAGCCTGGAGGGATGTATTGTTTTTTGCTCAATTTGAACGATAACTTCAGGCTTTTTCTAAGGAATTGTTTTGCATTCTTCCACTTGGCACAGGGTAATAGCAATGATTTTGAGGTCAGAAACACATGGATAATGCTCAGTAAATGGAAATCTAATAGCCACACTATTTATCAGAGCTAGAAAGCAAGCAAGAGGTGTTATGGGGATCGAGTGCAACTGTAATCGAGAGACCGAAACTCACAACCATTTTTCAGTAGGGTTTTAAGATGTTTTTTCACCCTGTTCATAACCTGCACCGGATGTCACAAAGATGATAGCGACATGGGTACTTGTGTGATTTTACTATAAAGAAGCCTTTTTAGAGGTGAATAAAGATTTCACGTTTGGGGCAAGCATTTGTTCTCTTGGATTTTCACTGCTTTGTATCAAAGGAACCCTTGTTGGTAGCGTGGGGAAGGAAGCCGCACTTCATAGCCACACTGGGCATCTCAGCCCCTACTGTTGTCGTAGACCCATTTCCCCGGTCTGCTGAAGGGTGGTTCATGACTCGTGCTGCGTCTAAGACTCGTCTGAAAAGGCTTATTTCTACCAAGAAACCACATATTCTGTTGGTCTGAGGAGACCCCTCATTCGGGAACATTCTTATGTATAACTGTCCCGTTTTACAGCAACATTAAGTAAAAACAGGAAAGAGGGGAGAGAGAGAAAAAGACTATGCGGGGGCGGGGATAGGGGGGACAAAAACAGATGGCTTAGGAAACGAAAACGTTTGGAAATGGAGATGCATTAAAGTGCAACCAGTTATCACTTCAGTGTCCAAAGTGCTTTCGCATGCAAGTATGCTGCCTTGCTTACAGAGCCAGACATCTTACGGTGCCAAAGACGATGCCCCCTGTCCTCGTTGTGACCACGGTGCTTTCCGTGCCAAGACGTGACTACTGTATTGCCGTGCACATCATCTCCATCCTCCCATAATGCAGTGCTACTTCATTCATATCACGGTTTCGTGGCCCCACACTCTAGAGGGAAATGGAACTACAGTTACTCTGTACGTGCCCTGGCTCCTGCCAGCAAAGGAACTTCCCTGTGTGGCGCTGTACACGCTCAGGAACTTGCGCACCGTGCACGTGGCATGGAGGGTGGCATGGCGAGCTTTCTTGGTCTGGTTTAGATCCGAGGGTGAATACACCAAGGCTATTCTATCAAAGCACTTCCAAGTAGTCCTTTCGGTGTTTCCCAAGAAACCTGGTAGAACAGTGCTTAGTGGAGCACAAAGAATGCAAGTGTAGACCATTGGGACCTTCGCTCTATAAACATATACATGCGTTCTGTGTCTCAGCCCATCACCGCTTCTACAGACCACACATTCCAAGTGAGTTGGTGAGATTTGGATATAATTTTTGTTTATTTTTTTCTTTACAAAAAGTTGATGAAAGAGTTCATCTTCTTTCCCTCTGTAACATAGTCTCCATTGTCGCTCGACAATTTTTCCCCAATACTAATAAGAGATATTTATATTTTTGATCACAACAGTATTTATAACATTGGAAAAATAATTTAAATAATGCAGAAACTGAAAATGAGTTGGGCACGTGTTCCCTGGAAGTTAAATTCACTGTGCTAGACTACTAGTGGGAAATGCTAAAAATAAAAAAATTTAAAAAAACAACAAAGTAATATGTGAGAATACCATTAGACATTTTGAAAATCAATGCATAAATATTAATATTAACAACCACCACCAGCCACATTCCAATTGGCTATTGATAATTATACTACACCTTCACTTTAGCATCCCTCTTAATTTAATATTCACAATATATACAATATGCATTGCTAGCTAGAGTTGATTTTCCCCAATGTGCTAAAAACAGCAATCAGGAAAAAGCAAGCTAAGCCAATATCATTATGTTTAATCATGTTTTCTCCCATGTTTCAACTGCCATCAAAAGTTTTTTTCATTTTATTTTAGATTTAGTTGAAGGAACTTTGTTTTTCATACTGGGTATCTCTATTAACATCCGAACCTCTAAAGAGATCACCTTTAAATTGGAAGTTGAAGCTTGGTACTGCAATCTGCTGACTCTCCTTCTTTGTAGCCCTTCTTCCCTCACAGAAAAAAATGGCCAAACCAATTTACCCTGCAGAACTACAGCTCCGCTTACCAGCTGTTTAAGGCAATGGATTGGAACAGTTGAAAGACTAGGGATTTTGAGTTATGAGAATGCCATTGTAGGATTTTGTAAGAAAATGTAGACACCGTCTATATCAACCATTAATTGTAGTATCCAAGGAGTGTGTCTGTGTGTGTGTGTGTGTTTTAAAAGCAGCGAATGCTAAGGCATTGCTATATTTTGAAGAAGCACATCTATAGGTCACATTGGAACGTGGTCTATGATGACCTTGGCGGGGAAAGGCCCCAACACAAGCACTCCAACCATATTTCTCGTCGCAGTCTCCTATCTCATGAGCAGGAAGGACAATGACTCTGCAGCTGTGCATTTGAATGGGAGCGGTTAGCCTCCTCTTTTTCCCTCAAAGGAAATAGTCTGGTGGGTTTGAACTGCTGACCTTGAGGTTAGCAATCTGCTGAAAATCAGAGAGTTAGGCAAGTATTCTTACCTGACTTTTTATGAATTTCCTGTACATTAACACATGAACTTATGTGAGTTCAGTAATCCAGAAAAGCACTAGTAATCAAAGAAAGAAAAGTATTTTATTAATATATAAATACATTCTTGCCAGTCTGAAAACTTACCTTGCAATTTAATTATACAAATAATGACTTATCAAGAAGCAAAAATATTTGATGCACCATTAAAGTCAACATTTGTATATAGAACATAACACACTATCGTATCTATATAGTGCATGTTATATAATTACATAGATATAGCTATCAAGAACAGATAGGCGCAAAAGAGTTCATATAATCCACTCTTCTGTAAATCACTTTTATTCAATAGCATTACCATTAACCTCTTGATCTTCACAAGCCAACATCTATGTCTATGATTCTTCATATGCATAGTGTTTGTTTGAGAGATGCGTCTTCAAAGCTACTCAGCCCAGTCTCTTCTCTATAGCTAAGGCATGCTCATAAGGATAGCTCGTGGGTTAAACATCGGCCTGCTAACCACAAGGTCAATAGTTTAAATCTACCAGCTACTACTTGGGGGAAAGATAAGGTTTTACGTTACTATAAAGATTTACTCTCTTGAAAACCCTATAACGTTTCACTCTTTATGTGTTACAATCAATGCAGTGGCAGTGGATTTTGATGGTGTTGATTTATATTTCCTATTTTTATAGTCAAACTCTGATAGCCATGTCTGTTCAAACATATTCGACCATGCTTATGACTGTTACTCTAGGGAAAAATTTAATATAAATTTATTGCATCTGAAATAGTTATGTTTCTTTTCAGCAGCATATGAAAATCTCCAAACTTTCACTGATACCATTACAATTCTTTTGCTTTCTAGCCACCTATATAAAAAAATATATTGATTTAGTACATTTTTATGGCGAGTGACATAGAAATGTCTAGAACAATCTATTCATGCCTCTTGGGTTGTACTTTGGGTAGAAAATGAAGGCCATTGTAGTGCCTACTTGTGTTAGACAGGGTTCTCTAGAGAGACAAAACCAGATTGCTAGTAATTATATATGTATATATTTATTGCGATAGTTTATTGTGCCAGCCTGGCACCAACTAGGTGGCAACAACTTGCGGGGCTGGGACAATGTTCTCCAGGAAGCTGTATACTCTCTAAACCAGCGGCCAGTATGGGGTGCTGTGTCTCCAATAGCCAGAATTCATGGGTCCAGGAACCAAGGGGTGAAAGCTGTCGTGGCACCACTCACTATTACTCCTAGTGATCCACTTGCAGCATTTTTGCTTCCTGTCCCAACAACCATGTGTTCCTTAGGCCTGGAGGTCCTGGTCCCAAAGGAAGGAACTCTCCCACCTGGAAACACAGTATGAATTCCACTGAACTGGCAGCTGAGAATGCCCCCTGGCCACTTTGGGCTTCTCATGCCTTTGGAACAACAGGTCAGGAAGGGTGTCACTGTAAATGTGTTAGACAGGGTTCTCTAGAGAGACAAAACCAGATTGCCAGTAATTATATATGTATATATTTATAAAGATAGACATATAACACAATAAAAATGAACCATTAAATTATATGTAGATAGATAGATAGATAATATAAGAAATTAACAGTTAAATTATAAATTATAAAGCAGTGAGACACTAGCAGTCCTTTAAACCTTGAGAGCCACCAGTTCCTTTTTTGTAGAAAGAGCTGGGCTATATATACCCAGGCAGCAAACAGCAAGGCAGGTCACCAACTGTTGGTCCCCAGCTCCAGAGATGAACATTCCAATCGAGTGGTCTTACAGGGACCTTAACTTACAGTGACACAGTCCACAGGTTAGGCATCCCACAGGTAGTGTACCCTTTAAAATGAGGCGCAGAGCTAGCAAGGCAAGGCTCAAAGAGCCATTTATCTCTCCGCCCTTCAATTAATCCTACTTGTGTTTATCGTCCAGGCTGGCACACTAAACTATCACACTACCAGAGTATCACTGAGTGTGCCTACCCCAGAGATCACTAGTCTTTTCTATCAAGAATAAAAATAATAAAATAAAATAACAAACCCACTGCCATCGAGTGGATTTCAGTTCATAGTGCTGTGTCCAATATAGGGCTTGAACCACTGACCTCTCTGTAAGCAGTCCAACACCTGACTTGCAGTCCCAGGCAGGCTCTCCACATACTCTACTTGTGCAATAGTGACTAGTTGAACATGAGTGCAAGCATTTATTTATAAAACAGCTTAATATATTTTACTTTTCATAATTATTCTAAATTTTTTAAAAGATTCTCCAGTCCTTTAAAATACTTTCATTCCTGTATTGTGTCCAATAGCTCTTTCAGCTCTAATCAAAATCTGTGAGCATTTGCAATATTTGTGAGCAATACTGAAATCAAAACACCCAGCTTTCTTTTAGTGTCTACTCTAAAACATTTAGGACCCAAAGTCCATCTGTAGACAATTGGACATCCCCTCACAGAAGGGTCACTAGGAAGGAGTGAGCCAATCAGAGTGCAGTATAGAACCAACGAAACATACAACATCCATCTAGTTCTTGCATGCTTCCCCCACCCCACCCCCCACTATCATGACCCCAGTTCTTCCTTACAAATCCAGCTGGACCAGAACATGTACACATGTAAGAACGCTCGGCATAGAATATCTGGGACAGATAATTCCCCCACATACAGTAGTGGGAGTGCCTATACCATGAGGATAGGGGGAAGGTGGGGATAGAAAGGGGGAACTGATCGCAATGATCAGCGTATAACCTTCCCCCACAACCCTACCCCCATGCCCAGGATGAAAAACAACAGAAATATGGGTGAAGTGAGACAGTGGACAGTGCAAGATATGAAAATAATCATAATTTATCATTTATCCAGGGTTCATGAGGGTGGCAGGGTTTGTGATGGAGGGGGTGGGGGGAAAACCCTAAACAGGAGCCGATACCGAAGGGCTCAAGTAGAAAGAAAATGTTTTGAAAAGGATGATGGCAACATATGTACAAACATGCTTGATACAACTGATGCATGCATTGTTAAAATAGCCCCCAGTGGAGGGAGGGGGAAAAATGAGGAGCTGATACCAAGGGCTCAAGTAGAAAGAAAATACATGGAAAATGATGATGGCAACAAATGTACAATTGTACTTGACACAGTGGATGAATGTATGGATTGTGATAAGAGATGTAAGAGTGCCCAATAGAAGTATTTTTCAAAGAGCCCTGAATAAAATTATTTATTAAAATAAATTATATTTTTCAATGCTCCTGCAGTCAAGTTGTCCAGTCAGTTTTGAATCTATGTAATCAATGCATGTCTCTCATTCTCACAAAAGGCAACCGAACCCATTGCTATTCAGTCAATTGCAGCTCAACATTTGGGCAACAGCCTAGAGTTGCCTCACATTGATTTCAAAGCTATGGGCTTTACAGGCGGTCATGGCTTTCTCTCGTGGTAGATCGAAACCACTGACTTTTTGGTTAGCAGCTGAATGCTTAACCAGTGTGCCACCTACATGGATCTCATAACACAAAAAGAACCCCAGAGCCACTGCCACCACGCCAATGGCACATCTTTTCAAATGTCACGTTTAAATTAACCTGATGTCAGAAGGTTTCAAAGAGGAGTGACAAGACCTGGTCCCGGACTCTGCATTGCTTGGTACAGTCCCTTGCGGAGATCCTTTGGCATCTCTGATATAGCGCTCCTCTGAATTTACTTTTTATGACATTTCTTAATAACATTTTTTTTCAGACTACCTCCATCTTTTTCCAAAACCCAAGATATGACTCTCTGAGAAACAACTTTCAATAACCATTATCTAAGTCTCTTTGTCTTGTGCAACTGAAATAATACTCGATGCCTTAGAGCAGCGGTTCTCCACCTGTGGGTCGGGACTCCTTTGGGGGTTGAATGACTCTTTCATAGGGGTCGCCCAATTCACAACAGTAGTAAAATTACAGTTATGAAGTAGCAACAAAAATACTTTCATGGTTGGGGGTGTCACCACAACATGAGGAACTGTATGAAAGGGCCGCAGCATTAGGAAGGTTGAGAACCATTGCCTTAGACAGAGCAGCATACCCCAGATGACACTTAATAGATGCCTTCGACAGGAAGAAAGGCACGCCACATGCCTTGTGGTTGGTTCCCTCATGTCGATGCTGGTTCAACAGTGAATATAGTATTAATTTATGGTTTAGTTTTGGACAATCACATGTTGCTGCGTAGATTTACTCCTAGATATCTGGATATAGGATGCTGTTCGGGGTAAACTGACGTGCCTGAAGACTTCCTATTTGGTCATGCGTCTTTAGTTTGCTGCTTCAAACCTAGTCACGCACCATAGAGGGGCAGCAATCAGACGCCCTAAAACTTCAAAGATCCCAATGTCTAGCTATGGGCAAAAATGCAATCATAAGTGAAGAATATAATTTGGTCTCCATGAATATTACAGTCTGTAATTGCTTCCAGCTCTGAAAGATTTGCAGAAGAGGAATTCCACCATTCTTTTACTTTGGCTTTCATCATGGGACCAAGGTGCATGTGACCTCCCTGAGGGACTATGTACAATGAAAAGTATGTGTTTGTCGAATAAATTCCTCATTAGTTCGTAAGCACTTTATGGTGAAAATCAATACACCTCCTATGGGCAAATCACATGATTTCTGCATTTGCAGTCTAGCACAGCAACTGAAAAAGGATGATATCCTGAAAATCGACTTACACTTTGGATTCATGGGTAAAGAGGACTGGGGCGATGCAAACAGTTAGATGTGGAGCTGCAGTTCAAATCTTCCCACAGGTACTTGAGCAGAAAGGCCTGGCAGTCTCCTCTAAAACAGCCCCACCAGTGGAAACCCTATGGTGGACAGTTCCACGTGAAGACAAATGAGTCCTCCACAAGTTGGAAGTGACTATCACATGTTTTCTTTCTTTTTTGGGATGAGTTAGGCACAACTCTTAAATTCCAGTTTGCTTGCTTTAATATTTAGTCATTGCTCCCAACTTACTTTGGCCTGGGTTCTCATTCAGAGACAATTATTAGTGGTATTTTCTGGGAGTGTTGTTTTGTTTCCCCGAACTCGTAACAGCACCTTAACTGCTGCATTTTTAGCTTATTCCCATCCACTCAAAACTATTTCAGATGCTAAGAAAATAAGCTGGCCAGCAAAGATGGCCCATTTATATGAATACAATAGGATTTGGGCATACACATACACATTCAAACGGAGCCCTGGTCTCTAATGGCACGCACATCAAGTGAGGTGCTTTCTTAGCTTTCCAATTGAACTCACAGTTTTTTTGATTTATGATAATATTATTCTAAACTACCTATTTCTCAACCATTCTTTGGTAATATTTTAAAGTTACTGAATGTACGTAGAGTAGTTTATCACCATCATCGTGCTGAGAGAAAGCACTTGCTCTTTTAAGATATACTCTTCCACACCAACATCTTGCAGCAAAAATTATATATATATAATGTCCACACAAAAGCTTTTATTATGAAGCCTGCATGAATTTGAGGCTGTGCTTTGCAGTCATCTGTCAGACTTTACGAGGTAAATAGGTTGCAGAAATAGAAGCATATCACAAACAGAATGCTTCCTCTAGGAATCACATCATCCTGGCTATCAGTGGTTAGGCTCTGAAGAATTCTTTAAATTAAACAGAAGCCTTGCTTGGGACCTGATTAAGGTAGAAAGAGGAGCAATACAGAAAATATTTTAATTTTAGTATTTTTATTCCTTTGGTATTTCTCTGATCTCCCCCCCCCCCTACTTAATGTCAAGCACGTTTCTATAAGCCATGCTGCTTTCCAGCGTGGTTTAAATCAGGTTACATCTTGCTCTTTATGAAACCAAACTCCACATGCCGCCTGGAAGATAGTAGGAGAGAAAAGTAACTGACTATTCCTATTTCTGTCATCTGTAGGTCAACCTGATGAATAGATTCAAGTTGGACTATTAAGTCTCCAATATGCAAGTCTTATCAAATGTCCTAAGATACTTTGAGGAGAAGATAATATTTTCCCACTAAACATGTGAAACACATTTCCTCACTGAAAGTCATAGGTAAATATTGTATAGTAATAAAATGTTTTATCCATACAGGTTTGTTTGTTTTTACTCTTCAACCTAGGAGCCACATATAAGCTCAATTTTGAGTAAAAATACATCTTTTACCTTTCAAATTCATTTGATCCATATCATTTCGTGCTTGTTTATTAAATAAAAATGAGTATGAGCTCTAACAAGAGAGGAAATATAATTATAAACTTTAAAACAAATTTTCCCTGAAAATATATATAAATATTACGCAACAAGAAATCATGTGACTGAATCTATAGATTCCATTGTTCAGTATCAAAATAATTCCTTATATACACAATCACTATCTAGGTTACATTTTAAATAAAGTGAAGCAATATGTTTTTCCTTTTAAGATGTTGAAAGAAAGAACATAGCTATTTCTTGTTAACCCTCCTGCTTCATATCATGTGGGTATCACTCAGTTTAGCAATCTTTGAACATCACAATTGAGAGTATGAAATGCGTTTTGGGCATGCTAAGCAAACGTGGATGTAAGAATACGGTAAATGCCTATGTCCACACCTAGGATTTATTTAGAGCTTGATACCAATCATTGGAATAAACCTGGATATCACTTGGATTCATTCTCATTTATAATGATCTCATTTATAATTTTCTCATTCTCATTTATAATTATCTATTGTTTGTCGGTTTTGCCTCACATATTGTGTTTGTTTTTAGTAAGGTTTTGTTTTCCTATTTAAAATTTTCAGCATATAGCTAGAGCCTATCCAAACTTACAGGTGGTTTAAAAATCTGACCTCTTCAGACTCACCGTAGGACTTTGACACAATGTAAGTTTATTCCCCCTGAATGTTAAGAACACATAGTGTGTGTGCCAGGTTAATGACCATACCTGGTTCACGGTGGAGCATCTGGCAATGACTCTTTCAGGACTGGGAAAGTTCAGGTGGAAATGCTGGTGGTGTTTTCAGTTACTTATTGGGCTTTTAATGCCGATGTCAGCTGTTCAAAACTGCCAGAAGCCTCTAGAACAGTGGTTCTCAACCTTCCTAATGCTGCGACCCTTTCATATAGCTCCTTATGTGGTGGTGACCCCCTAACCATAAAATTATTTGTGTTACTACTTCATAACTGTCATTTTGCCACTGTTATGAATCAAGCGACTCCTGTGAAAGGGTTGTTTTATCCCCCAAGGGCCATGACCCACAGGTTGAGAACTACTGTCCTTAGGGACAGAGAGCAATAAGGCTACAGTTTCAGAACCCGCAGAGGCAGGTCTGCCCCGTCCTGTAGTGTCGCCATAAGTTGACATTGACATATGGCGGTAGTGAGTGACAGATACTAGGCTCTGTTCCATTCATGCATTAAAATTTCCCCACTTAGGCTGGAGACCCAGCAGCGTTTATGTGATCTATAAGTGCTAAATTTTGGAAGGTGCTGAATATGTTACTTTTGCCAATGTTTTTCTCGTTTTGCTTTTAATGTAGTTCTTCACATTTTCATTGTATTTTTCCCATTCTTTAAATCCATTGTAGTCGTCCTTTTAGTCACACAATCAAACAATCTAATTTAGTTTTCACAGAAATATGAGGAAGGCCAGAAGCATAAATAACTGAATGTTGAGTTGAGAAAGGTTTCTTATTACCCAGAACATGTTGTTCCTTCACTTACTATCATCCAAAAGAAATAAAACCGAGGCACTCCAGCCATTGTGTCTGGGTGTCCAGAGCTATGGTGGCGCTTTGGGGCAAACAGTGGATCCCTAATTGCAAGGGAGAAGATGAGGCTACTTGGTCCCGGAAAAGTTTACAGCCTCAGGTACTCTGTATAGAGTTCTTCTGAGTCCAAATTAACTAGGTGGCCATGGGTTTGAATGGGCATGCTGAACTCAAAAGTAAATCATTTCTAGGAAATGTGGCCATATGGTCCATTAAGGCAATCACTAATTCCTTAGTATTCATTTAATTGTTTCAGTTTTAGAGACTAAGGGGGTTGGGGTGGGGGACATAGCAAGAAACCATTGCCCTCTGGTTGATTTTGCCTCCAGGGGACCCTGGTGGTGTATTGGATTGTTGTTAGACATTGGTGTCTAACGGCAAGGTTGGCAGTTCCAACCCACCAGATGCAGATGAAACATTCTGCTCTCGGAAAGATTTACAGCTTTGGAATCTCCGAGGAATAGTTATATTCTGTTCTATGAGTTGGAATGGACTCAATGGCGATGAGTTGTGACTTTCAGAATTTCGTATTGACTCTCAAAGGAGTCTTCGTATTTGACTGGAAAAGATCAACAGCTCAAATCTGCAAACTTGTTTCAGTAAAGGCTACAACATTGGAAACACTTTGGGATAGCTTTCTATCCTATAAGGTCTCTAAGTTGATTCCAATTCAGTGGCAATAAATTCTGTTTTTATTTTTTGCTTCTGGTGTGTGTCCCATAATGGCCCCGTGGATGCAGCAATGAAGAACACACAATTCTTGATGTGCGGGCCACAGTGTTGGAAAACAAACGTTAAGCGAATCGTTATGTATGTCAGTTGCAAAGAAGGAAATGACACGTGTTAGGGAAGCATGTGGGAGTTAGGAGTCTCCCCTCTTCTTGGCTTTCTTGCCTGGTAAATTACATGGATGAAAGTGCACCAAGCCTCGTGTACCAAGGCTCACACCTTAGATCCAAACTGGAGCCAAATCCTGCACGTAAACAAAGTACCATAGTCAAGAGACTACAGAGTTTACCAAAAAGGTATGGAAAGTCAAGTCACTCTTCAAACTGTATGAGCATCCTCCCTCCCCACCCCCCACCTCCCTGCAGTCTCCACATGTCCTTCTCCTTGTCAAAACATTGACACTTGCCTTAAATAGAGGTCTGAGGGAAATTATCTTCACCTCGAAACCAAAGAAATTGAACATGTATGAAAACATGTGGCAAGGTTTTATATGCGGGAGGGTGAGATGAGTCAAGAAGAGAATTTAGGAAGGGCAAGCTCGTGGGAGCACCAGGAAGAGAAGGCTCGCATTATTTACAGTAAAAGAGAACTGTGCATAGACGCGCAGAAGGCAAATTTCTCGAGGACATATCTCCCAATGATACATTTCTGCATCTTCTTGATAATACTCAGCATCTGTTTCATCAGTCCTTGTGTTTTCCAGATGGGCAACTGTATATTATATTAGCTCCTGCTTTTTGGTGGGGTCGGAGGGGCAGCATAGGGAGCTTTACTTTGAGGAGCTTCACATTACTCAATTGTGAGAAGAATGCAAGTTCATGGGCGGACTCTGACGTACAAAGGACTAAAGGGGAGGACAGTGAGTTCTTTAATGTGACTCCTCTATCCAAAGTCTCTAATTCCCATCAAATGACCCTTCCCTGCATGGATTTGGCAAAAAGGCAAGGAGGGGAAGATACTGGTAGGATTCACTAGTGAGTAATTGCGAACTGGATTCTGTGGAGTGCCACCCTGTATGTATAAAATGAGTCCTCTGAGAAGTAGAAGGGATCCCATTACCAGCAAGAGCCAGGAGTATAACACACCCTCTCGATCCAAGTTTGCTGCACAGTGAACCTCCTGGATCCAAAAGACAGCTATAACATCAGAGGAGCAGCAGTAGAATGAGGATCCAGAACATACAACCATTCAGCGTAGTAGTCTTCCCAGCCTGTGGATCAAGTAAAGCCAGGTGCTTTTGCACAAGAGCCTGGTTTGTGGGAGTAGGTTGCCTCTAGGGACTAAATTGGGGAAGCTGACCCAGGATGCTTGAGCTAAATGCATTCTACCTCAAACTTATAGCAGAGTGATATTCCCCTTTGACCATTTATTAGACCAGCAAGAAGGTTGTAACATATCTCATTGAACAACTCAATCTTTAACATTTTTCATTAGCACTACAACTCAACCTCTTCAATAAACTCTTTAATCATTAATTTAACTGTGAGTTCTGGGTAGCCAGTAGAAGTCCAAGGTAGAAAGCCTAATCGTCCTCCCTGGGCGCTGGTGGTTATTAAGTGCTCAGCTTTCAGTCCCACCCTAGTGAGTAACCACTACACCCCCAGGGCTGCCCTTAGAGAACACCAACTACGACAACACTGGGAGCATAAACGTGTTCATAGAAAAATGGAATTTAAAGTTAATGACGTTTCCCCAAGAACTTTCTGAGCATTCTCCGTGTGATTGCTTTTCTATTATTTCATCCACTCAATTTAGCTTCCGTCATCCTATGGTGGCATCCATGTTGCTTTGATGATGGAAACTATGTTACCAGGATCTCAAATGCCAAGAAGGTCATCCCTGGTAGGCAAGTTTTGTTGGCACTTCCAGACTATGACAGATTTGATCAACGACCTTGTGATCGACTTCCCCAAAATATGTCCATGTAAACCTCCTGGATCACACCTGAGCAATGGCTGGCTGTAGACATTTCATCAGAAGGGAATATCGATGGAGGAAGACGTCGTGCTTGGCAAACAAGAGCAAGGCAGGACCTTGGTGAGAAGGACTGGCACAAATTATCCAGCATGAACTTGCTGACAATCATGGGGATGACACCGGCCTGCCCATGCTTTGTTCTGCTGTGCAGGACTTTGCAAACTCATTATCTGTCATTTATCGATTGCTTAGATTAGAATCTTACTACACATTGGATTTGGGGAGTTTTTAGCAACAGCATCCAAAAGAATCAGCTCCCAGATCCTTTGGGAGTTCAAGTTTTGCTGTAAAAGTCATTATTCCGAAGCACAAAAATCAGTCTTTCACACCATTTTTCTTTACCCCCTTGGGAAATTTCTGCTTCTCTTGGCCTTCCTTACATAACCCATGTGCTTGAATGACTTCTGGGCAAGCAGTCAAACTCATTCCTTCACTGCCAGTCAATCAGACACGTGTTCATTCTTTCACTTAACGCGTCATTTTGAGCACAGAATATTCGTTGTGTTTAGTGTTCTACAAAAAGTACTTCATAGAGTTTCTAACGTGGAGCTTGCCAACTTGTAGGCAAATAAGACATGCTTGACAGGGAAGTCAAATTACAATCAAAGGACTCACTAATGATACAGTTGATACCAGAGGAGGAAGCCTGATTTCGTCGGCAAGATCCCTGTGAGTTGAAGTAAGTTGTGAAAGAGAAAAGTTCAAGTTAAATGAATCTGGAGCTACATCTTGCTGGATGTATGAAAGCTAGTCAGGTGGAGAACAATGAGGCAGAATCCCACAGTGGGGAATAGGTGTAGCAAAAACTTTAGCCTGGCCTGTCCAGGAAATAGGAATTTGAGTCTAGAATGGAATAGATCACATATCATTTGTTATGTTTTTCATAAAATAATGATTAATTGCCTGTTTGTAAACAAGAATTGGGAGAAAAGTTGGAAAGGAGAATGATGGGCAGTAAAAACTTAACTGAAAGAGATTTCATAAACAGCATGATTGATATAAAGATATAATAGAATAAAAAAGCCCAAAGAGGTCGCTTTACATATGGCTCACAGCAGCCAGTTTGCACCTGCTATCAATTCCGTTTGTGTTTATGAAGGCCTTTGAAGAAATTGAAAAAGCAAATTACTCATAGAAAATATGTAAAGATTGGTAGCAACCCCGCCCCTCTCCTGCCATCTAATTTATCCTGTTGCCCAGTGATGCTGAAGAACAGGGTAGAATTGCCCCAAAGAGCTTCCAAGGCTGCTGCCTTTCCGGAAGCAGTCAACCACATCTTTCTTCTACATAGTGACCTTTTGGTTCAAACTACTGATCTTTTGGTTAGCAGCCCAGCACTTTAACCGCTCTGCCAGCAGGGATTCTTCGATGTTAGGGTTAACCCAAACCACACCCACTGCCATTGAAACCATTCCAACTCCTAGTGATCCTTGTCCCAAATGTGCCCAGAATAAATCTTTATGGGAGCAGATAGCCTCATGTTTCTCCTTTGGAACTGCCGGTGGGTTTGAACCGACGGCCTTGCAGTTAGCTGTCCAATGTCTAATGCACAGCACCACCACGGCTAAATATCAGAGCAGCATGTGGTAGTTAAGGGGCATGGATCAGGAAGCTGTGCTTCAAAAGTAGAGTTCTGATTATACAGAAGATGCAGGTTAATCATGTTTGGAAAAAAGTAAATTTGATCATTTTGCAGGTTCAATAACATCATCAGTCTCCACAATAACTCCCATGGGTCAATTCTACTTCTGAAAATATTCTGTGTTCCCGTACACATGTCTTCACCTGCAACTCTGATTCTGAAATTGCTGATGAAAACTGTGTGCTAACTCATCCTGGTTTTAAATCATACAGCTAGGTTTCGTGAACTATCCGCGTGACTTAAGGACATGCTTATTTTTTAAGTGATTAAGGAAACTTCAGCATTCAATTAAAAATCAGTATTACATTAACTCTCAGACCTAACAAGACTTAATGGTTTAATGAATCATAATTAAGGCTTCTTGTTTTTTGGCACATAAAGCAGGCCAAACATCCTTTAATGGAACTCAAAGAGTTCTTTCATATCTCTTTTAGATGCTCTGGTGATGCATGTTTTTGGTTTTTTTTTTTTTAATCTTCTTCACAATTTGGTTTAGATTTTTGGACGCTCTTGGCTGAATCCTTAATAATGTGAAATTATTTTGCTCTAGAAGACATATGACCTGGAAGACAAGAGGAATATTATAGAAGGTCCACATCAATGAGAATACATCTGCAGTAGCTCCATTGCTGCCACGACTTTGGAGCTTTTACCTGAATAACCAAGTATTTAAAAGCAGCACTGGTGCATGTTTCCTTCTTCCCTGATCTTTAAGTGATCAGGAAGACGGGAGGCCTGGTGGCAGAGTGTCAATGGTTCCCAGCTGCTTCCTGAAAGGAGGGCATGCAACCACCAGTACTCCCCCGGAGGAAGGTGTCACCATCTGCTCGGTGAAGATTCTAAAACTGAAAAGCCATGGGGCAGATCACTGTGTCACAGAGGGCCACTAGGACACAGATACCCCCTGAGAGCAATGCGTTCAGCTATCTGGTTTAACCTGGTTTACATCTTTCTGTCGCTCTCTGACCAGGTTAAGAAAGTGTGGTCCTAACATATTTGCTCAGATGGATTACGCTGATTTTACCCATTAAGTTTCTTCTTGCGAAATGTGTTTTATAAGGTACTTGGGGAAACTCAGATATATGCAGAGAGGTATTCAGATGAGGTTTCAGTGTGCAAAATCATCAAGGCCATCGAGATATGGTATGGGGGAAAAAAACTGAAAATGGTTTCAACTTCACTGTTAGCTGGACTGCAATGTGTGAAGTATCTGAGGAGAATCTCCACTGGGGAATTGTGAATTTAAGTTTAAAAGAAGGGGTCCCATGTGCCCCAAGGTCTCTTTCATTGCAGATGGTCGAGTTGTCCTTGTCAGTTCTCGGCCATAGCTACTGTATACAGATCAGCCTGGTCTTCTTTTTAAAAGACGTTCTATCCCAAGTGTCCCCTCTCTCATTACTGAGGAATGGTAACCCACTGCTCTGAGAGAGTTATTGGCAGATTGAACATAGTAATTGCACACTTTTTTTTGCATGGCATTAGCTGATTAATTGTCCAAGAAGACTTAGAAATTGCCTAAATGGACCATAATATTGATTTGTGTACATGAAAATATAACTCCCAACTCCCCCAAAATATATACACGACTACAGAGAAACTAGGACTGTGATATTTTCCTTCAGTAAATATAGCGAGTGAGATAAAACAAGCAAGGAGCCTAATATTTCTAAATAAATATTTATCCCTTTGGACTTTGGTAATTATTTGTATTAGATTTTTTTATACTTCACTACTTTCTGACCCCAACTGAAGTTTTCTCTTTTGTAAAATTCAAAAGATCATTTTAAGGTTGGGAGTTGAAATGAGAGCAAAGACCTTGAGATGAGGCTTATTTTTATTTTCATTTTTCAAAATCTCTCAGCGTTTTCCTCCACATTTTGTTTTTGCTATTCTCTATCTAGTTTCTTAAAAGTTCTGAACAAACTGGGTAAAAAATAAATAGTATATAAGCCCTCATACCACATAAGATAACACTTTTATTTATTATTTATAATGGCCAAAGAGATTCTCTCTTTTCTCCCTACTAATGCCATAGTTTTGACCCACATTGTGTTTCATATTAACTGCCCCCCCCCCAATTTGATTGTCAGCATCAATAACTTTTTCTCTTTCTATTTTTCCAAAATACTCTTTTCACCACATTTTTACTCCGTTCGAGCATGTTCAATAGCATCCGCCTGTGGCAGGGCAACTGAAAACTCCCATTTACTTAATGCTTCAGCATTCGCTTTTCCTATTTCTGCCTCCATCACTTTGCCCAAGCTGTTAATGATACAACAGACTCCAGACTGTAAAAGATCCGTGTTTCAATTTCTGTTCCTCCATTGACTAGTGGGTCTTGAGCAAAGGTCCCATGATGAATCTTCTATGGGAGTCATGCTGCGCAGGTAGTCCGTAGGATAATGCTTAAGACATAATGTTTTCCGTGAGTTGTAGCTGCTTCGTTTCCTGGAGTCTTCCACACTCCTTGCAGTGCAGTGAATGACTAGTGTGCAATGAATGATTAGTGTGAGTCTTCTAGCCAAGCCTTCACTGCTCCCTCCAAGTGACCTTCGTTGTCCTCTTGAGTCTGGTTGAGAAGGGAAGGGAAGCTACTGACTGGCCTATACAATTCAACAGGAGCGTTAATTGGGATTGCCATGTTGGATATCAAACAAGCCATCTCAAAAACTGGTGGGGGTTGGGTGGTAGGAAAGAAGGAAGAGTCAGGAATGAACCATGTCCCAGATCGCTGTGCACAGCACCTCCACAATCCAGAAGGCAGCGATGACACCAGAGCAGCAGCAGCAGAACCATGAGCCAGAATGTGAGACAAAGCAGCGCACCTCCTAGACCCCAGTACAGGTAAAGCTGAGTGGTTGGGGCCAGGAGGATAACTTTTGGAGTGGGCTTTCTCTGGGCACGTAATTGAGGGAGCCGGGTTTGCTGAAGCGGGGTGCCTTTGGATTGAGGCTCGGAGCAGCATAACTTTTGAGCATTTATTAAGCCTAAAAGAGTTTTGTAGCATTGTCCGAAGAGGGTAGAGGGCAGGCCAAGAGGCTGAGGGCCAGAGAGAGGCCAGAAGAAACTGTCCTGACTGAGCTACTATCTCCAGAGGATAATCTCACTTGATTTGCAGCCTAGCAAACCCTCTAATGGTGAGCGTTGGGAGCTTGCATGGCCATTGCCATAAACTGTGGAACCAGACACAGAAGCTGAGTGTCGTAGGAGCCACCGTTGGTATCAGGAGACAATAAAAAGGGACACAGTGGAGGCATGTCCTATCTCTGCCTGGTGCCATTCAGCCCTGGGGAACAGTGGGGGTCAGCTGTGGCCCCCATGCCATTCCCTGACCCGTCCACCAATCTTGTTTTAAAATCCGAAATGCCCTCCACATCACCATCATTTCCCACAGTCTCCCTGCCCTTTGCTTGTTCATTGTCAAGTTCTATGTAAGTTATCATTCCCCAGATAAATCATGCGTTCCTCCCAAAGCACACATCCTGTCCTCTTGCACCGTGTCTTGCGTGTGTTGTGCTGATTCATAGAGTAAAGTGATACTTGTCATAACAGTTTATCAGGGTTGTCCAACACAGAATATGAATGGCAGTGGACTACCCCAGCGGCTGTTTCAGGAGGAGCTGAAGTTCAGGGACACAAGAGGTTTACACAGACTACCTGCAGACAATGGAGCCCAGCCAGGGAACACTGACAGATTACGTTGGTGTCCGGGGGATCAGAGTTGGGGGGGTTCATTTTTTAAAATTTTTTTTGGGGGGGTTCATTTTAAACAACGACTTTGAGTAGATTATGAGAGTGAACAGTAGGACTCTAGATATAACCTGACCACCCCAAAAGACAGCAGCTGCAAAGGAAAAGGGACATGTTTCCAAGAACTTCCTCAATGGTAAAAGGATGCTGGCCACTGAGCATGCTTCAATTCTACCTGGACCCAAAAGAGTGATCACATTATCAATGTGATTATGATGCTTTGCATAACCATTCTTGCTTCTAAAGAACATTCTGGCTGTACTTCTTCCAAGAAGTTTTTTGGCAGTCCATGGTACTTTCGGTATTCTTTACCAGTGTCATAATTCAAATGCATTTATTCTTTTTCGGTCTTCCTTATTCAATATCCAACTTTCACATGAATATGAAGCAATAAATATGTTAAGATTAGGTGAGGATAATCCAGTTTGAGGGATCAAGTTTGAATTGACTACTGAATGAATCATCTATGGTTTTTGTATGAGCTATGGATTCTCTGTTAGGTCAAGACTAACAAGTAGAGCTAAAATGAGTAGACTGAAACAAAGAAGCAAAAATAAAGACTAAGTTAAAGGACTAAGTTGTTCTCAGTAGGCTCTGACCCACCGGGGGTAATTTTGCCATCTGTAATTGATTTATTTGAGGTGATGTCATTAAAATAAATATCAGTGAATCTTCGTACAAACACTGATCTTAGATTATCTTATATACTTTCAGAGATTCATGTGATGGTACTGTGAGAAATTAAGAAATGATATGTAGTTTGCTGTGATTGTTTGGATGGAGCCCTGGTAGTGTGGCCCTTTGGGCTGCTAACTGAAGGGTCAACAGTTCAAAGCCTCCAGCTGCTCCTTGAGAGAAAGACAAGGTTTTCTAATACCTTAAAGAGATACAGACCTGGAAACCCACAGGGGCAGACCTTGCCCACAGACCTTGACCTACAGGGTCCCTATGAGTCAGAACTGGCTCAATGGTAATGAGGTTGCTTTTATAAATGATGGTGTTGGTGAAGATTGTGGAAAGTACGATGGACTACCCAAAGAACAAACAAGTAGTACAGCCAGAATAGTCCTTAGAGGCAAGGACGGTGAGACTCATGTACTTTGGACATGTTATCAGGGGAGATAAATCCCAAGAGAAGAATGTCATGCTTAGCAAAGGGACAGAAAAATAAAGGCCCTTGATGAGATGGACCGATACCATCCATCAATTATGGCTGCAATAATGGACTTGAGCTTAGGAACAACTGTGAGGATGGTGCAGGACCAGGCATTCTGTTGGACACAGGGAGCAGCAATGAGTTTGTTTGGTTTGGGGATTGTATGGTAACAGTTCTTTCCCAGATATGTTTGTATGATTTACAGATGTTTCTACTGCTTTACAGAAGTAATCAAAGATATACTTAAACTTTGGGTGGGGGCAAGGTTAGCTTGGATAGAGTGAATAATTAAAAAAGAAACAGGAAGAAGAAGATGAAGAAGGATGAAGAAAATAAAAAGATTTTTAAAACCAAAGAACAGGTTCTTTGGAAAGATTAGCCATTTAAAAACTTTTATCAAGCAGATTTCAGCCTCATAGCTTTCTGCCCAAAGGTAAAAGAAGATTAACCAAGTGTGACCATCAATTCAGCCAATAACGCAGATTACAAGAGAAAGGAATGCATTGCTGCCTTCCTAAATGCTTTCAGGATGTCGAGGTCAGATAGGGACCTGGGTCTGAATAGAAGTTATTCTGAGAGTCTGTGAATAGTTATGATACCATCTGATTAGAACAAAAATGAGGCCACCTATTGTAGTTTATATATGACAGCTCATGTGCTGATTGAATGGGAGCATCCCCGATGATCTGGTGGAAGACATCTGAAACCAAAGAAAAATCGAGGCTGAGGTGCAACTGTAGCTCCATAGGTTTCCCTTTGCACTTGATTTGCAGATTGTATACCTGTCTGACTCACTTGAGTTTGTGGTGTGAAGACAATGTCAGGGACACAGATAGATAGTGCCTTAAATTCCCTCCTCCTCATGAACCCCAGTGTCCAGGGATGGGGGACTAGTCAATGCTGCTTGGAATTTGTCTTGCCCAAATTCATTTGCTTACTTGAATGTATAGTTCTCTAAGAAGTTATCTAAACTTCGCTCCTACCCTTTTATTCCTTCATGTCTTCCTATCCTACCTTTCTTACTCATCTGAGTCATTCAAGATCATTCTTGCCTTTGGCCTTGGCGCTCGCTGCTCCAGCTGACTGGGATGTTCTTTCTCTAGAACAGTGTAGAGCTGCCTCCTTCCAGCTCTTCAAGTCTTTGCTTAAAGTCACCTCTCCTGGAAAACTGTCTTGACTTATCTCTCTGAAATAAGTGATCCACATGCTCTCCTCCCTGAGCTCCTTGCTTCTTTTCGTACCTTAACTTTCTTCTTCGCACTTACCTGGGTCCTATATTTATTTCTTTCCTAACAATCCAGCTCTCCCATGACAGCAAAAGTTTGCTGAAGGTAAAGACCTCGAAGGCCTTCTTCACCTCTATATTTCATGATTGCCACATTTCTGCTAAATAAATGAATGGTACCTGTACCCTTTGGAGAAATCTAAGCATATGTTAGGTGGCTTTTGCAAAAAAAAAAAAATTAAAGAAATACTGGGACAATAAAAAAGAAACCCATACAGTAGCCAAAACAAAACTTAATGTGTAATATTGACTCTAATCTGGATGTCTGTAATTGAGAGTTCAGCAAAGATGGATTATATCAATTTTATAAAATATAGATATTATAAATTTTTAAATATTTTTAAATGATAGGGAAAGACATGGAATGGGAGACATTAATTACACCACAGAAGGAGAGAAGAGGGTAAAACTATTAAGAAAAATCTTCCTTGGAAATTATTGAGTAGGGCAGGGGCCTTCAGGCAAGTCACTTCTCACAGTAAGAGGTGACTGCTATCGTTGTATCTGATCAAGCCCTGTTAAATGGTCTCCCTTCTTTAGGAGGATTTAGCTATCAGCACAATCCCTTTGATTTTACTCATGATGGAATTTACAGACACATTCCATGGGAGAAAAATGGGCTTTAGTGGAAAAAAAAATCTTCAAGTCAAACTTCTTAACCTTTGGTTTAGAAGGAACTCTGCACACAAAATCACTTTTCACACGGTCCTGCTTCCCAGGTTCCATATCCCAAGACGATAGCTTTATTCCCATTTAACTTCTTCCTCCTTCCTTCCATTCATCCCTCTCCCCTATTCTGTCCAATCAACGGTGTAAATGCCTTCACTTGCTGCAGTGGGAGAGCACAGCAGTTTACTCTGAGCTGTCGATGTGCCAATCAATGGCAAAGCAATAAGAAAATGTTATAACTCTGCTGTGATGTGTGTGTGTGTGTGTTTGAAGTTATGTGTGGACAAAAGGAAAGTGAAGAGAGAGAGGCCAGGATTGGGGGGATAGATGAAATCGCGTATATCACTCCTCACTTATCAGCATTGTTAGGCTCCAAAGACCAAGTCATCATGTGAAAATGAAGGATGACCACATCAACTCTCAAGGTGGAGAATGAGTATGTTATCACATAACCTCTAAACCACTGAGACTCATGCCCCAGCCCAGCAAGGACATAACTGTCACCATCAGAGCCGGAGTAACTCTCACCTCAGGTCGCAGCAGCCCAGACTGCCAGGCATGTGCTGTTCATGAATAAAATAGCCAGTTGTTTTACCTATCATCCTAGTGTTAGAACATCAAACAGTTGATAAGCGAGGCATCGTGGTAGGTGCCTGCAAGTCACTTCGGACTCAGCAGCTTGATGCACAACAGAATGAACCCTTGCCTGGTCACATGCCACCTTCTCAAGTGAGGACTTGGTATATTTTTATCACCTCTAGAAAATACATGGAAAGCTTCCCTCTTTTGTTTATAGTTTCTGTACCTGACCCAGCACTGGTCACACTGGCTAATTTGGACTTGGGGTCCCAAACAACCAAGCTGACAGATGTGATGACACAGAGTCCTAGAATCTGCATGGTGTCAGGTGGAGAGGTGCCGTCTCCCACAGGCCTTGCTGCCCACATTTAGTTTAGTCAGCCATCAAATAGATCGCTTACTCTGACAGGAGCCGTGCATTTGAATGAATAGCTCAGCTATTTTCATTCATTCTTTGGGGAAAAAAATAAGTTTGGTTTCACAGAGAGTATGCGGACTAGAGTTTCCATAAGTAAAAACAACACGCAAGCGGGTATGTTAGAAATAACCAGACTTATGCTGGGTGGAGCATAGCTTCTGCAGTACACATTTTCCCCAATAGGCGAACATTGAGCAGCTTGCTCTGAGGTAGTGCTCCCAATGCCTGGGCTGCCTGGGAAGATTCTCCCTGGTCACAGTGAATTTTGTTCCTAAAATCTGTTTCACTCCAACCTTGTTTTTCATGATGGATGATCTAAGAAAACAGCGCGCGGATGTGAAATTTTGGTGCTTGATCTGGAAAAATCCCACAGAAACTGTTGGGATGTTGAACACAGCTGACAAGGACAGCCCTATGCGAAAAACTCAAGTGAATGAGTGGTTTGCTCATTTCAAAACAGGTGTAATGTCAATTGATGACAAACCTCATCCTGGACGTCCATCAACTTCCCAAACAGACGAAAATCTCAGTTTGTAGTGGATTCGGAGTTCATTCCACCTGGTCATAATGTTAATCAGGCTCACTATTTAGAGGTTCTGAAAAGATGGTGTAACAAAAAAGTGTGTGACAAAAAAAGACCTGATTTGTGGCAAGATAGGGTTTTGCTACCGTGACAGTACACCTGTCCATGCAGCCATCTCAGTGTGCCAGGTTTTTGGCAAAACGCAGCCTGCCTCTTTTGCCCCCTGCACCTGACTCACCTAACTCAGTGCAACTTCTTTTTATTTCCGTGAATGAAGAGGGACATGAAAGGTCAGTGATTTGATGACATAGAAGAAGTGAAGAAAAAAATGAAGGAGGTGCTGTCAGCCATCCGAACAGATAAATTTGAAAACTATTTTCAAGAATGGAATCACAGATGTATTAAGTGCAACGGAGAGTATGTTGAAGGTGATGAGGCTGTTTTGTAATAAATAAATACATAACTTTGAAAAAACTCTGGTTGTCTTTGGGTACTCCCTCGTCTATGTCTTTAATAAAATGCCAGTACTTCACTCCACAGCTCAGGCTCTGCTCTCCCTCAGGCTGTTTTTCTCAAGGATGTGGGCTGTGGCATGCATAGGTCACAGGCATCAATGAGACCTTCTCTTTGTTGCTTTTTGTTTGTTGGTTGGCTTTCAGGCTGGTGACCACTGGGTTTGATCCCTAAATTGAGGTGTCCATTTCCAAGATTTTTTACTTGATAGAAACTTTTCCTTTTGCTTGTCTTTTTTTTTTAAAAGAGAAAAAGCCAAAGATTGACTATAATTCTAGCATGATCCCCCCAAAATTGGCATTCTGACCCCTTATTTCTAGGCGGAACTGCAGGAATACCAAAAAGCACAGAAGAGCAACTGACTGTAGCCTGCTGTTAATATAGTTGAAATAACTTGTCAGACTTCTACACGGAAAGCAGATTTTTTTTTTTTGCTGGCAGAAAAGCTGAAGTGCCATAAAAAATCAAAAATAGGCTGTGAAATGCACTTTAAGTTAATATGAAAGCGAGCCGTGCCATGGACCCAGCCTTCTCGAAAGCAAGCAGTGTTGTCTTTTGAAGGGTAATAAAACTGCAATGAGGACTTCTTTGTGCCAAGAACGGGGGTGGGGGGAGGGGGGCGAGACAGTGTGCTCTTTTTCTTATTTATTATTTTGCTGCAAAATAGAAGAGGCAATTCTCTATGAACCGTGCTAGCAATCAATTTCAGAACAGAATAACGCTGAATTTTGATAGCATTTCCATCTTAGCCACCCTACCGGAAGTCGGTTTCAGGGTTTTATGTGGATCACATGCCTGCTTTTAACCTCCAATGCGGTTTTCCTGATTATTTTGATGTTTTACAAAATGTTAACAAGGCAGCCCTTCAATGAATAAATGTGTTTTCTTGACATGAGACAGCTTTTCTTCCTACTGCAGCGGACTCCTTTGGCAAAGCAGAATACAGCTAGTGTACTGGTTCTTCCTCCCAAAGCCTATTTTAATTTTATTACTTTTTTCCCCTAAATAAGTTCCTAAATGCTTCCTCCCACCCACCCCACCCCCCCCACACCCCCCCACCCCCCTCCGACTACCATGATCCAAATTCTGCCTTGCAAGTCTGGATAGAGCAGAGGTTTTACACTGGTGCAGATAGGAGCTGGAGGCACAGGGAATGCAGGGTGGATGATACCTTCAGGACCAGGGATGTGAGGGACAATACTGGGAGAGTAGAGGGTGAGGAACCGATTTCAAGGATCTACATGTGACCTCCTCCCTGGGGGACGGACAACAGAAAAGGGGGTGAAGGGAGACGCCAGATAGGGCAAGATATGACAAAATAATAATTTATAAATTATCAAGGGCTCGTGAGGGAGTGGGGAGCAGAGAGGGACGGGGGAAAAAGAGGACCTGATGCAAAGGGCTTAAGTGGAGAGCAAATGCTTTGAAAATGATTAGGGCAAAGAATGTACAGATTTGCTTTATACAATTGATGTAAGTATATGTATGAATGGTGGTAAGAGTTGTATGAGCCCCTAATAAAATGTTTAAAAAAATAAACCAAAACAAGTCCTGGCAGGGTGATAATCATCCCACTTAAAATCAGGTCAATTTTTCTGCTTCCTTCTCATTCACTTTGATGAAATATCAGTCAGAAAGAGGAATATTAGGGGCTAGCCACAGAACACCCTAGAGGCAACAGCTGAAAGCAGAAACATGCATTGTTTTCAACTTTCCAATGCGACCACAGGAAGGACTTTCCAGGGGGTGTCCAGTCTAATGAATTAAAAATGTACTTTTGGTGTGCTGTGGATTCTAATCTGTGACCATTAAGGACACTTCACCTTGGCCATGCCTTGCACAGTCCCATTCGGAGGAGGCAGCGCTGAGATTATTAGAGAAGTGGGTGCTGGTTAGGAGCATCAGTTTGGAAGGAGGCCTGCGGGCGATCCCAGCCATATCAGCTCTGCACCCTGGGAAAGTCACCTCACAAGCTGCCAGGGCTTTAGTTGCTCCCACTGGTATTGTGGCTGGGTGCCGTTGAGTCATTGTCCACTCCCAGGGAGCCTGGGTACAACAGAAGTAAACACGGCCCGGCTCTGCACCATCTTTATCATTGTTGTTTTTTTAAATTTTCAATAAATCATTTTATTGGGGCTCATACAACTCTTATGATAATCCATACATACGTCAATTGAGTAAAGCACCCTTATACATTCATTGTCCTCGTCATTCTCAAAATTTGCCTTCCACTTGGGTTCCTGGAATCAGCTCATTTTCCTTTTTTTCCCTCTACCTCCCTCCCTTCCTGCTCCCCCCTCCATCATGAACCCTTAATAATTTATAAATTATTATTTTATCTTATCATACACTGCCCGGCATCTCCCCTCAATCACCTTCCTGTTGCCCATCCTCCAGAGAGGAGGTTACACATAGATCCCTGAGATCGGTTCTCCCTTTCTACACCCCCTTCCCTCCAGGTGTCGCCACAACAACTCTCCGCTGTCCTAGAGGATCATTGTAACCCTAAACATAAACAGGGGTGGGGGAAGACAAAAAACCTCAAGGAGTTTAGAAAGAAAAAATGCAGTTCAGAACCACCTGCTGTTCTGCTGGAGAAGCTATGGCAGAACACGCCCAGAATGATAGACGACTACAGAAAATACTCGAAGTCCCTTCCAGCTCGTCAATTCAGACTCAAAGCACCCCTAGAAGACGGAGTGCAAGGTCCCGCTGGGTCTGTGACTAGGATGCGTTACCAGAGTAGCAAGGTTTGTCTACTTCCCTCGAAGCACCTGGGAGTTGACAGCTGCTGGCCCTGAGGAGCCCTGGTGGCCTAGTGGTGGCACCTTGGGCTGCTAACCAGAGTCCCCCGGGAGAAGGAAACCCACAGGGCAACCCTTCCCTATGCTCTGGATCACTCTGCATGGACACCCACTTGATGGGTCTGAGGGGTGAGTGAGTGGGAGCTTGAGGTGCAGACCCACTCCACCACGACAGCCCCAGGAGATGACAGCCTTTGAACCTGGCTAAGGCTGGTCTCTGTCCTGCACGGGTGGTGTGCATTATAAATGACTAGATAGCAGTGGGTTTATAGCAACTCTGGAGTCTGTGCATGGTGCAAACCCTTGGCCATCCCTCAAAAGGTTGGAAGTTTGAGTCCATCCAGAGGCAGCGTGGAAGAAAGCCTTGTGAGCTACTGCCAGAAATCAACCATGGCGCACCCCGCAGAAGACCGTTCTCTCTGTCTCACCGGGAGTCAGGCCTCTGGGAAACAGGTGGCACCCCAACCCAGCCAAGGGCCTTTCCAGTCTTTGTGGAAACCCCTACTTGGGGTCCACTGCTGACTATTTCACTTTGGGAATTATTGGGCAACTCCGGAAAACACATGTTATGACATTACCTTTCCTCCCTACATCCCTCTGACAAGTTACACCGTTTTCACTAGCCTGTCTTAGTCCTTAAAAATTTCCCAGATGTCTGTTTGAAGGAATGGTATCTCAGACATTGGGAGGAATCCTCAGTGAGTGCTTTGAATATTGAACGTGACCGCTTAGAGAGAACGACCAAATAGTCTGAACTTGTGTAGTGTCTTTGGCTTTTACTTTATAATAGAAACCTTAAATGTTGCTTATCCGCGTCTGTTTGACTCTATAGCATTGTCATGTGCCTTCTGCTCGACACTTTTCGTGTGCAAATTTTGTCTGGCATAGAGCCGCAGTTGAGGAATAGAAAACACTGACCCCAAAGTAGATAATGACCTGCTGTCATGATGGTGATTGGATTCCTTTCCCGCTGTGTGGAGACATGCCCCAACTCCCTCTCCTCTCTCTGTCCTTCCCAGCATGACCGCTCTCCCTCACCTCTCCATCTAGCAAATGCTCCGATCTGCGTTTACCTATCTATCATCTCCAGTCACGGTTCCCTCTGTGGCCCATGCTTGCCTCCTAATGATCCATCTGCTGGCCTTTTCTCTGCCTCTGTCCTCCTTGATCCGTTCCTAACCTTGAACCCACCCCGCTTTCTTCGAATTGAACCTCCGCTAGTTGTTCTGACACAGGGCGATTCTGGTTCGGCAGCAACCCCGAGGATTCCTCTTTCGCCGCCTCTCTCCCGAGGGTCTCGTCTGTTGTTGTGCCTTCAGAATCAAGAACCTTCCCCTTGGGCCAGCTCCCTCTTCTCATCTGGGCTCCCTCTGTAGTTTCATCCAGTTCTCTGTCACTTTAACGACCGTCTCTTTACAAATGGCTCCTACCTTCTTGAAATTGCTTCTCCGTCGCTAACCTCTCTTTTTAGCGTCATTCTCCTATTCCAAATCGCATGCTAGAAACGTCTGCTTGAGGCTCGCGCTAATACCTCAAATTTAACAAGCCCGAAGCGGAGCTCATTATATCTTTCTTCCCCCGCTCTTCATTGGGAATTCATATTCCTTTGAACGGGTCTGCCATTCTCCCAGAAGCCTGGGTCCCCACCTCTGACTGAGCGTCCCTTTAGGCCATGCTCTGTATATAACCCTGCGTCCTTCTGACAACCTTCCTCTGGCCTCACTCCCTGATCTTTCCTCATTGTCGCAGGGCCATCCGCCCAATTCAAGCTCCCGTCACCTAACCTGTCACCATGTCTATTTTCTCTGCCTTTCAGTTCACTGTGGTCACTGAGACCCAGATTAATCTTCCTTTGAACCTACTTGCTGGTAGCATTTCCTAGCTCTGAAATCTTTTTAAGTTTTTTTTCTTCCTGATCCCCTAGCAATGTACAAATCCCTGCTTTAATCTTATGGGACCTCCGTGTCCTGGAGACAACCGACATCCATGCTCTTTAGCTAGCCGTACTTCCAGAAGCCACGCCAAACTGTACATTAACTAGACGCGAAGTCACTCTCCAACCTCACTCTGCATTTTACTCGTCCTGCGCCGCCTTTAATTCGGTCACTTACATCGGTCCTAGTGGAGAACCCTACCTCTCCTGTCTTCACTCACAGAGAGAGAGAGCTTCCTTTCAGCACAGAAGGTCCAGTGGCATCCGTGACATTGGTCGCAGTCTGGCAGCCTTCTCATCAGTCGTGTCCTCTGCTCCGTTTCCGGTCCTGTAGTTCTCCAGCCCTCTTATCGCTTGTCTCCCCGTTGCTTTGGAGTCCTTGTGGACCATTTACTCTCAGGCACGCTGATGATGGTGCTTATGTAGAGGACGACTCTTCTTCTGGTATTGGCTGTTAGATGATCTCCAGTCTAGGGCTAAAAGGTGTCTCAGGGCAATCATCTCTGAAGTCCCTTGTTTTCTACTCTTCCAATTTTTCTGACTCTTTTTTAAAAATTAAGAATGTGAGGACTATATTACATTAACACCCCCCCCCCCACATTCTATCTGGTACCAAACACAGTGACCAGTGGTGAGAACCGGGGACCATCTTTCTTTTATTGTGCATGGTTTGGGTGAAAATTTTTAACATTTAATTAATTAATTAATTTAAAAAACATTTCATTAGGGGCTCATACAACTCTTATCACAATCCATACATATACATACATCAATTGTATAAAGCACATCTGTACATTCTTTGCCCCAATAATTTTCTTTTTTTTTTCCTTTTCTTTTTTTACATTTTATTAGGGGCTCATACAACTCTTATCACAATCCATACATATACATACATCAATTACATAAAGCACATCCACACATTCCCTGCCCCAATCATTCTCAAGGCATTTGCTCTCCACTTAAGCCCTTTGCATCAGGTCCTCTTTTTTTTTTCCCCCTCCATCCCCGCTCCCCCCTCCCTCATGTGCCCTTGGTAATTTATACCTCGTTATTTTGTCATATCTTGCCCTATCCGGAGTCTCCCTTCCCCCCCTTCTCTGCCGTCCCTCTCCCAGGGAGGAGGTCACTTGTGGATCCTTGTAATCAGTTCCCCCCTTCCAACCCACTCACCCTCCACTCTCCCAGCATCGCCCCTCACAGTGGGTGAAAATTTACAGAGTAAATTAGTGTACCATTCCACAGTGTATACATGCTGTGTTTTGTGTTTCTTTGTGACCTCCTCCATAGATGGACACGCTTCCTATTTCCTCTCCGTGTTCCGGGTTTCCATTTGTGCCTTTCGTCCCTTCCGAGCTCTGTTGCTCTTTGGGTCATTCTGTTATCCCGTTGTTGTTGTTGTTGTTTTATGACTTTGGGTTTTACGCGACACTCTCTTCCACTTTGCTCAGGACTTTCTCTTGTGGTCCTGATGGGAGTGGTTGGTAGTAGTAGCCAGGCACCCATCCTCTGGTGCTTCTAGCTTCAGGATAGTTTGCATGGGCCATTAGGGGGCAAATCGGTGCTTTGAATCTTTGATCTCTTATTTTCTCTGGACATGGCGAGACCAACAGGTCGTCTGAGGTGGCCACTCTCCAGTTTTTGAAAGGCCCCAGTTGTCTTTTGGAGTGATGTCCAAATACCAGTTGATCTAGATGTCTCCTGAGATGACAGTCCTGAGCCCCCAAACCCAGTGACTCATTCCCTCAAGGTGTTTGATTACAGCTAAGACATTCTCATAGCTATGGCCCTTGTATGTTCGACAATATCCTTAGATATGTTTTCATGACATAAAATTACATATATTAAAATATCTTCTGCCAAATCTATAAGGTGGGGGCTTCAAAAAGTGTGGAGAAAATGAAATGACAGACAATAGAATTTTTCTATGAACTTGTATACACTCATGAATGTGGTGGTCCAATTAAATAAATGTCCGCTTGACTGTCTTCATCCATTAGGGCAGGCAAGAAATAAGGAATCTTCAACGGGTTGTAGGGTGTCACAATAAACCTTTCTATTGTATTACCAATAATGAAAGAAAAAAACACTATTCAAATAAACATATGGGCCAGCTGTATGTTGGTAAATTTGATGTTTGAAGACTTATAATTATGTGACACAAAGAAAGCTGTTCATACCGGATGATAAACAATAGTACTGCATGGTTGAACCAGGGTATCCTAATCTGGACACCTTGCGATTTGGGCTGGATCACTCTCACAGGCGGGAGGTTAGCTTGGCAGGATGCATCCCTGGCCTCTTCCCACTTAAGATCAGTAACATGCTCAACACTGCCCCCCCCCCCCCGCCAATTATGTCAACTCAAAAGTCTCCAGACATTGCCAAAGGTCCCTTGGATGGCAAAATCCAAATGTAGATAAATGCACTTATGGTTTTAATGCCTAGAATTTCCTAAAGCATTGAGCATGCCCCGAGGGAACACATTTTCCCATGGAAAAGCAACGAGATTCCTTCTTAGATTTTGATTCAGTCAGGCAGGCTTCGGCCATATGTTTATGTTGTTTTGAGTCGAGTACCTAATCAGTTTTCATTCTGTAATGCTATTCATGATTCTGTACCATCGATGATAGCTGACAGCTATGAAACAGCCAAGACTCACAGGCACCACTGATAACTACCTTTTATAATGAATAAACACATATGGAAGGACGAAACTCAAAGGACCAAACTGTGATGCTCTTGATTGGGGTCTAGTGAGAAATTTCAGCCATAAACATCCCCTCATTATGACAGACCAGACAGATTAAAGGGAGGGAAAAAGACATCATGCTAAAAGGCATTTCTATACTAGTACCAGGCTTCCCTTTCAAAAACCTCCCACCATGTTAATAACTGATTTTGTACATGAAGCATTTTATGTGTGTGTGTGTGATCCACTTTGCTTTTATGCAAACACAGCAGCAAGCTATAAACACACTTAATTATTTTTGATGGTAGTAGGATCCTCCTGTGTAATACTCTCTGATGGGTTTGGATGAATCCAGAATGGGAAATAAATGTGGGGTCGGATTACAGGAGAGGCAGGGATTGTGTTAGAAAAAGGGTTGTTGTTCCCTCCTGCTGTGCACAGGCTGAGTGGCACATTAGCAAGGGAGTTTGCAGGAGGACTTTGTCTGCAATATTATAAAAGCCCATTCTCAAGGGCCACCAAAACTCCCTGGAGGGGTTAATACACAATTCCAAATTCAAAGAAATAAAGCAGAGAGATAGACAAAGAATTCTACTATTTTTAAAAATTGCTTATTATTTTTTAGAGGTCTGGGGGGCCAGCCCCAATCCCAACTACTAAGTGGACACCTGCTCCTCCCCCAGAAGAATTTATTTCAAAGGACGGCATTGAATCTGCAGCTCTGGGAGAAGGACATATCTGATCGGAGCACACGGGAGCAGATGAAGGGGGAGGAGGAGAGTGGAGCACATCCTGGCCTACCAGGCCTTGAGCACAATATTCCCAATTAGAGCAGCCAGTGTACAGAGAGGCCCACAGGGCCGGCCCCACTATGAGACATCATGCCCCTCACTGTTCCACAGCCCTACAGTGGACAACACTGGAGACCCAGTGTGGGAATTGCACTCGATCTGATCCCACCACACCAAGGCAAAACACTAAGGGGGTGCAACAGATCAGCAAGGGAATGGAGTGGCGAGGTCCCCAGGGAATGCTGAAGGTGGACTTTGGGGCCAGGGAATGGTGCCCCAACAGACTGGACTCAAAAACACTCCTAAAGGCCAACAAACAATCCTTGAACTAACTATAAGCCTTTTTTTCTTGTTGCGTTTTGTTTTGTTTTGTCATTGGCATGTTGTTGTTGTTATTTTGTTGTATATTGTTGCTTGGTTTTGTTCTGTCTTGTTTTTGTGCATGTTATTATCTCTGCAGGTCTGTCTAAATAAGATAGGCTGGATGAACAAGCTGGAGGAGAAAACAACAGGACCGACAGTTCCGGGGGGACGTGGGGGGGGGGGGGAAGGTAGTGGTGTTAACAAACCCAGGGACAAGGGAACAACAATTTATCCAAATCGGTGGTGAGGAGGGTGTAGGAGACATTTTAGGCCATGATCAAGGGTAATGTAACCAAGAGGAATTGCTGAAATCCTGGTGGGGACTGAGCATGATAGTGGGACAGGAGAAAGTCAAGGGAAATAGAGGAAAGAGCTGAGAGGGAAAGGGCATTTATAGAGGTCTAGATAAAGACATGTACATATTCAAATATATTTATATGTGAGGATGGGGAAATAGATCTATGTACATATATTTATAGGTTTAGTATTAAGGTAGCAGAAAGGCATTGGGTCTCCACTAAAGTACCCCCTCAATGCAAGAATACCTGTATTAAATTGGCCTTCTATGATGCTCACCTTCCCGACACAACTGTGGAAGACAAAGTGGGTGAGTAAGCAAATGTGGTGAAGAAAGCTGATAGTACCCGGCTATCAAAAGATATAGCGTCTGGGGTCTTAAAGGTTTGAAGGTAAACAAGTAGCCATCTAGCTCAGAAGCAACAAAGCCCACATGGAAGAAGCACAGCAGCCTGTGCGATCATGAGGTGTGGAAGGGATCAGGTATCAGGCATCATCAGAACAAAAATATCTTACCATAATGAGTGAGGGGGGGAGTGCAAGGGGAGACCCAAAGCCCATTCATAGGCCACTGGAGATCCCCTTACAGAAGGGCCTCAGGGAGGAGACAAGTGAATTAGGGTGCATTGTAGCAACGATGAAAAATACAACTTTACTCTAGTTCCTAAATGCTTCCTTCCCCCCGCCCCCCTATCATGATCCCAATTCTACCTTGCAAGTCTGGCTAGACCAGAGGATGTACACTGGTACAGATGGGAACTGGAATCACAGGGAATCCAGGGCGAATGATCCCTTCAGGACCAGTGGTGTGAGTGGTGATACTGGGAGGGTAGTGGGAACGTGGGTTGGAAAGGAGGAACGGATTACAAGGATCTACATGTGACCTCCTCCCTGGGGGACAGAGAACAGATAAGTGGGTAAAGGGAGATGTCGAACAGGGCAAGATATGACAAAATAATAAATGATAAATTACCAAGGGTGCATGAGGGAGAGGGGAGCTGGGAGGGAGGGGAAAAATGAGGAGCCGATGCCAGAGGCTTCAGTGGAGAGCAAATGTTCTGAGAATGATGAGGGCAATGAATGTACAAATGTGCTTTACACAACTGATATATGTATGGCTTGTGATAAGAGTTGTATGAGCCCCTAATAAAACGATAATAAATAGATAGATAGAAAAATAGACACTCCCATCAATGTTGGCTGATGTCACAGTTTTCCCTCCTAGCAGATACATTTCTAGAATTAACTCTTAAAGTGCCTTGCCTGCAAACATTGTCCACAGACTCGAGAGCCTGTTCTGATCGAGGTCGTCAAATATATGTACACTTCTCCAATGGGAGACTAGGTTCAAAGCCAAGGTAGGCCAGAGATGAGGGGCTGTGTGAGCAGGAAGGCAATGTTGTTCATGTTCTTGACACAACGGCTGTCAGCGTGGGACGCGCGTCAAATTTATTTCGGTCCTGTTCCCTTCTTGCGCATGTCGTTGTTACCAAGCAAGGCTAATTTATTGCTCACGAGTCCGTCACTCTCACTCTTCCTGTTTACTATTCAGCTTCTTCCTCGGGTGCAAAGTGATGTAGCCATGTAGCACAAAGTGACATTGTGCAGTGTAACAGCAGTGTGACCGAGGTCTTATTTCACGTTGCTGCATTCCTGATTAGTCTCCTGACAACACTGGATTTACGACGTCTGTAAACTCCTAAGTTATGATGGCTCCTTGAATGTTAATGATCCCCATTCAAACACCCTCTTCATTACACATTTGATATACAGCATCTATGGCTGTCCTTTATATTCCAGGATAATAGTAATAATGTCGATTCCTCTCTGCTGCAGAAGTACGTGCGTACCCACAAGCCCCTTGGTCTCCACACACAGGGCGTTATTCATAGCAGCCAGTCATACCCAGCTGAAATTGGGGGTATTAGAGCATGCATTTCCTCCTTCACCAAAGCCAGCCACCAAGCCTGCGCCTTGTGTTGAGCAACTTTTAAAGAACAACTCTTCATTTAAGGGACAGGAAAGCTGTCGCTGATTTCTTTCTTGATTCCAATGTGAATTTTTAGAAAAAGAGATATTTTTAGACTTCCCGAACTTGACCCTGTGGTCCTGAAAGGGGGGGCGAGTGTTGGCAGGGACAGCTACCCACTGTGTTCCACGATGGCAAAGGATAGCTTTTGGTTTTGCATGTAAAATACCTTTCTGGACCCGGGTGAGCTGGTGTGTTCAAGTGGTGGTCATCTTTTTTCCTGTTGAAAGTCAGGCCGTCACATCACTTATTCAATCTGGATCTTATGCCAAAACCTGAGCTTAACATGTTATGCACTTTGCTGTCTATGTGCTGAGATGAAAGGTTGGATCCAGAGTGAAAAGCAAGGTTTCTTTCTCACAGGCCTCTTCCTTCCCCACAACCTCCCTGAGCCCCTGGAAGACCCCTGCAATGCTCTCGTGTTCATCCTGAACAATGCTGCCTTCATTTCATATTATCCAAAAGGCTAACTACCTATGAGACGTATACGATTTTATACCATCCTAAGAACTTTCTCTTTTTTTTTTCTCAGATAAGCAGAGCTGAGCTCGGACTCTTCATTTGAAAGGGTGACAGATCCAGGAGGGAGGCAGCGTCTGAAGACAGGCCCTGGATAGTGGTTGGCATGTAGAAAAGCGATGGATAAGGAGATTACACAGTAGGCTGCAAGCCAGGGGGACACAAGTTGGAAACCATCCATTGGTCCTGGGGACAAAGGTCGGGCTTTCTACTCCAATAAAGTGTTACGGTCTTTGAAAGTCACAGGGGCGGTTCTTTCCTGTCCTCTAGCGCTGCCATGAGTCCTAATGACCTCGCTGGCAGTGGGCTGGGTTTGGGTGCTTATGGCAGAGAGGCACCTGGAAACTTCAGTAAAACAAGGTTAGCTAGTGAGAGAGTGGGAATTTGGGAGAAATCCAAGGTGGCTTGGTGGAAAGATGAAATACTAAGAGTGAACACAGCTAATATTGATGTGCCACTCATGTTTTCTCCCCACACCACAGCCTGAGATGATGGGGTCCATTAGTCTCCATGAAAAAGCAGAACCTGGAGCTTAGTGAGTCCATAGGGGCTAGACCTGAGCCCTTGTTTGGACTGCAGGCCTTGAATCATTGTGCCAGACTCTCTGGTCACAATGGAAGTACTGGGTGTAGACCCATATGTGGAGTACAGTGGGGCAACTAAAGAACTGAAAATCCTTCCAAGGCCACTTCCTTATGGCCAAGGTTCTTGGGAGCATTTAGCGACGAGTATCACTGCTCTTATTGTAGGAGAAGAAATGGATTCTTGCCTCAGACATCATGAACTCACTGTGAGATGGTGTCTTTTCACTTATTATCTGCAAAGAGGTTTTCTCATAGGTAAAATATGCAGGCTGGGATTTATCTGGCCCCTTGCATCTTCTTTCATTTTCCTATATGTCTCATGAACAGCATTAGTTAGAGTTGATTGATTCCTGATATGGTACCGCTCTCTGCCTCCCTTTCAGATGTACAGGCTACCTGGAATGACAGACCCTGAAAACACGTACTTGTAGACAGGTCTAGAGACACTCTCAAAGTAGCCCTGATGGTGTCAGGATTGAGACCCTTGATGTTTATCACGAGGTCGATAGTGGAACCCACCAGCCATGTTGTAGGAGGATGTGACCGTCGGCTTCCTGAAAGATGGCAGTCTGGGTTGGAAACCCCATGGGACAGTTCTGCTATTTTACAGGGTCCCCTGAGTCAGAATCGCCTGAAGGGCAATGTGTGTGGTCCTTGATTTAGAACCAGTCTCCTCTGCTGTTCCTCCCCCTCTACTGCACTGTACTTCTTCCCGCCCCCCTCCCTCAGTGCGCATGGGCAGTGCCAGTGAGCCCGGTGGTCAAGCATGGGCACCTGGCGGACTTTCCCTTGTGGGTTGGCCTCTTCCAATCTCGGTTCACAGGACATGCGTTATGATGTTTAGATCCGAGTGTCCTCATTTACAAGGCTTGCGTAGAGTAGGTAGAGTTTGGAGTAGACATTTCCCCTACCTAGCACGGTGGCAAGCGTTTTTTCCTAGGCCCGCTCCTACTGATTTCTCAATAAACATGTAAATGAGACACCCTTCTCCCCATTTTAAAGGAGGCCTGGTGGAATATTGTTTATGTGTTTGGCCACTCACAACTAGGTCAGAAGTTAGGAACCACCAGCAGCTCCTCAGGAGAATGACTTTCTACTCACCTAGACTTACAGTTTCGGAAACTCCGAGTGAGAGAGAGAGAGAGAGAGAGAGAGAGAGAGAGAGAGAGAGAGTTCTATGCTGTCTGAGAGGCATGAGATGAATGGGCATCGACGTGACTGGAGTGGAGTCCAGTCCATTGGATGGATCCCTCGCGCGGTGCAGCTAATGGAGCGTGCTGCTAACCAAGAGATTAGCGATGAGAGTCCCGTCAGAAGTGCCTCAGAAGAAAGGCCTGGTAATATATTCCTGAAAATAAGCCTGTGGAAGTGTCGTTGTACTCTGACACACAAGGAATTGCCATGAGTCATAACTCACCCCCTGGCAACGAAGGGGGCCTGTGTTTCACGAGGGGAAGAAACTGACCCCAGGGACATTCAGAAATTCTCCTAAGACCATACACTTTTAAAATGCCAGAGCACAAATCAAATGGAGATCTCTTGGACTCTAAATTCATGTCTATTTGTTTTATCAAGGAAGCGAGAAAGATGTGTCGCCATTTAAAATTTATCTTTAAATGTGAAGCGCTATTTGGAAAATACTTCTGAATAGCCTGTGTTTTTTGGCAAACAAGAAAGTGGGGTTGGTTATGAAAAAATAATATCTTGACAAAATATGTGTGTGTAACTAACCTTCTCTTGAAAGGAGGCTTATGTCAGCTCCCCTTTGACGTCTAAGCAGAACAGATTCTGCTTGGACCTTACCTTTTAGTAGAAATCTACTTTTATCCAAAAGTCTTTGGGGCATCGACTCAAGCTTCATTTGGTTATTTATTACTGTGTAACAAACTACCTCACCATTTGGTAACACAAACAGCAGCGATGTTGTTATGTTCACAGTTCTGTGTGCCAGAAAAACAGGTCAAGTACACTGGGAGCGCTTGTCCTCACTGCTCAGTGTATGGGTCCTCAGCCAGGGTGGCTTGGATGCCAAGCAGTGGTTTGGAATGGCTTCATGGAAGCTCTGTGTCCAGGGACTTCTCTCTGGATGTTGACTGAGCTCTGGGGTCTTCGCCAACTGCTTTCTTTGGGGAGTGAGATGGACAATTCGCTTCTTCTCTCCTGTGTCTGGCTCCTCAGAGACCTTGGCTGACTAGTCACCTCTCTTTACATATTCCCTTCATGTATGTATTTTAAGCTTCTTCACAGTACGCAGTAACAGGGGACTTGGACCTTATACAAACATTCCAAAAGGCCATGGTGGACGCCACCAGGATTCACATAACCTAAACTTAGAAGTCACACACCACCACTTGCACTGCCTTCTCTTCGTCGCACAGATGAACCCAGATGCATGGGGGAAGGTAACTAGGGAGAAATATAACCAGCAGGAGGCAAGGTTTATTGGAGGTCCATCTTTAGAGACGGGCTACCACAAAGACCGTGGGATTTTAAGGATCAAAAGATATGTAAACAGCTGGTAACATATTCTCCACTCATCTAAAGGGGATTGGGGAATATAATAAAAATAGACAAATATGTTTCCTAGGCCACCAAGGACAGTTTTGTATATGGATTAAGGGTAATGTACCCCCATAATAGTTTAACATTTCCCTAGGCAGGAATAGTTCCGAACTTACCAGTGACTCACATATTAATAATTTGTATATTCCCATATATAAGGGTAAAAATTGCTTAGGGCTACAACTTGTAGCTTTCAATTTGCATGTTCATTGCACCAGGGAAGGCTGCTATGTGACACATATGTCTGACTATCCCAGCTGAAAATAAAGTAGTATGGGTTTAATTCTGCTGGCAAGAGACCAGCTTTCCGTAATTTTATCCTAGTGAATTGTTATGGGCTACAATTCAAATTTAATGATCTGACTCATTGAAATGATAAGATTCCAGCGTTGGGCAGGCATATTAATGCTTTTCATAGGGAAATCTGTTATGTTACTTGTCAGGGACACCCTCCCCGCTTCCGTGCACCTTTGACTAGAAAGGCAGGTGCTGTCAGCCAGACCTAACCCAGACAAACGTCAGAGTCACCAGAGTGTATCTGTACACGTGTGGTTCTGTAGTTGAATCAAGTAAGCCCACATCTACCGGCACCGTACAGTTCAGAGCTTTAACTGTTGACCAAGACCATATGTTCTCCCAGCAGCTTCCCGTGCAATGTTCTGTTTGCTGTATATTCAGCAGAGGATACGAGCGGCTTCACCTGGAGCAAACTATTCTCTTCACAGACTGGCATACGTGATGTGCTGTAAAAAATAGATCAACGCTTCTAAAACATGTGAGCAGTGAGCTCTCTCACTCCAGCAGCCGCAAAGAAGCTAGCTTGCCTGCTAAGACATGCAATTGCTTAGCACACCTTTGGGGACCCAGGGAGAATTATGTTGCGTCTTATATGAAACAAAGCACACACACACACACACACAAAAGCAAAGACTAACTTTGAAACGTAGCCAGGGATGTTCTGTTGGAAAATAAAGATGGATGATAATGACTTTATTTTCTTAGACCTACTTATAATCAGGGGGGAAATCTCTTCCTCTGCTAGTGGCTTCTTGTTGTCAAACCTATTAAGGTAACTTCATTAGACTCTTTTACTTAGAAAGCAGGATACATCAATTGGACCAACGTGGTGTATCAGAAAATACAGAATAAATCAATAACTAACCACCCCGGGAGCTCTCAACATTTCCCCAAACCACAGACAACTCCTCAAATAAGTAAATAAATAAACAAACAAACAAACCCACTTTGCAGGGGGACTAAAAGAGAAAGAAAGAAAATACTGAACTAATAGAGCACGTTCGTCTGGCTTGCTTCCTTATTCTACTGTTTTGACTCTGGAAAACCAAACAAAGGCAAAGTCTGATAGCTTAGTTATTAAGAAGAGACGTCCTTTACAAGATTCATCGGGTTGAAACCATGATCACGCTATGTTGTGAAATATGACTGTGCGCAAGGTTATCTCCGGTAGCTTCAAGTCCCTTCACTGGAAAATAAGGGATGATAATATTTTTTTCTCTGAAAGGACAAAATGTTTGGTTTATTAGAAAGCAAAACAAACCAAGTCACTGCCATCGAGTCAATGTTGAATCACAGTGACCCCGTGGGGGTTCCGACACTGTAACGTTATAGGAGTAGAAAGTCAAGTCTTTCTCTGAGGAACTGCTGGTGGTTTCAAACTGCCAAGCCCAAGGACCACAGCCCAACTCATAAGCACTCCACCACTAGGGCTCCCTGGATTCCGTAGAAGCTCTGTGCGAATGAGGGCCACCCTCAACGAGATGATGGACACCATAGCCACCACAATGGGCCGGCAGTTATGGACACTGCTCTGTTCTGTTGGCCCAACTCAGCAGGAAGCAGTAACAATGACTTGGAGTATATATTTCTCACAAAGCTGTGAAGATTAAATAAGGTGATCAAATTAAGCACTTACCACAATTTAGGAAATATACGCACTCAATAAATAAGAACATTTATTAAAATTCATTGAGTACATTTTCCTGCCCCATGAGTCAATTGTGCATAGTATTGCTCCAAGTTCTAATCTCACTCATGGAGGCATTTCCCCATAAAATTCACCTGAAAATCGAAGTGAAGAAACCCTGGGGTATTTATCAGGGAGTCATTCTACCATTTTGCGATGATCTCATGGTGCTGTCTCCTCCAGGATTAACTGGAATTGGCTCCTTAATTACAGAACAGAATCTTTTCTTTTTTTTAAAACCATTTCATTAGGGGCTCATACAACTCTTATCACAAGCCATACATATATCAGTTGTGTAATGCACATCTGTATACTCATTGCCCTCATCATTCTCAAAACATTTGCATTTCCACTTAAGCCCCTGGCATCAGGTCCTCATTTTCCCCCTCCCTCCCTACTCCCTACTCTCTCATGAACACTTGATAATTTATAAATTATTATTTTGTGATATCTTGCCCTGTCTGACGTCTCCCTTCATCCACTTTTCTGTTGCCTGTCCCCCAGGGAGGAGGTCACATGTAGATCCTTGTAATCAGTTCCCCCTTTCCAACCCACCCTCACTCTATCCTCCCAGTATCGCCACTCACACCACTGGTCCTGAAGGGATCATCCACCCTGGATTCCCTGTGTTTCCACTTCCTATCTGCACCAGTGTACATCCTCTGATCTCGCCAGACTTACAAGGTAGAGTTGGGATCATGATAGTGGGGTGGGGGGTGGGGTGGTGGGGAGGAAGCATTTAGGAACTAGAGGCAAGTTGTATTTTTCATCGTTGCTACATCACACCCTGACTGGCTAGTCTCCTCCCCAAAACTCTTCTGTAAGGGGATGTCCAGTCACCTACAACTGGGCTTTGGGTCTCCACTCAACACTCCCCCCTCATTCAATATGATAGGATTCTTTTGTATAGAGCAGAATCTTACAGCAAAAAATCTGACTCCCAAGTGCCCTGTGGAACAAGTAACACTGCTTTCTATTCTGTTATCTTTGCTCTGAGACACAGTAGAGAACAAACATAAATTAGACATTGTGACATAGATGGAGGTTCACCCTGAGCTCCCTAAATTTATATCTGAAACATCAAATCTATTGAAAAAGTTATAGTTGCCTTAATGGTTTTCTGGAAAGAGCCATATGGGAATGAAGCTACTTATGTATTCAGTTCAACCAAAGCCTACACTTTAGGAAACTCTTGAGTTGTTTTCATAAAAGAGGAATCTATCCAGGGTAATTACTATTTTTAGTGTCTGGAAAGTTAAGAAAGTAATCTTAAGGATGCTATCAGGTAAAACTTGGTACCACAAGCAGTAACTTATTGACTTTATAAAGCAGTAGTTTAGGTTCAAATGCCCCTAACAACAGTCATGAGGAAAATAAAGGGAAGAAGTCTTCAAATCTTCATTCATTCAAGGCTGCCAGTCCTTCTCCCAGCTTCCAGTGACCGTGTAGGACAGAGGAGAACTGAAACCTGTTGGGTTCCAGTCAAAAATAAACTGAAGACAGCTTTTGGTTTGGACAGGGCCTCTAATAGAGTTCCCCAAAATGTCCCATGCCCTGCTGCACTGGACCAAAGTGGTTTTCTGGAGACTGATTTTGAGACATCACCTTGGAGCCTAGAAAGACACTTCCATAGGAGTCATGATGAGACGGACAGGCAATAAATCTGAAAAAGGGAGCTAATTTGCCTCTGATTATTTCAGATTGCATTCTCTTCCCTGAGACGTGCTGGGAGGAGGATCTCTGTTTGTTCTGGGGGTACGAGTGCATGTGCGGAGTATTTCCCCCTTATCCGGGGTGCTGCCTTCCCAGTGTCGGCAAAGATTTCATGAAGAAGAAAACATTTGTTCTGCTGACCATGCTTGTCAGCGGCAATCTCCTCACCCTTCTGGATCCTTAAAAAAAGTCCTTTCAAATCCTGACTTCCTATGCGGGTTTTTTAGTTCACGATTCAGACCTGGCCCTTTCAGGGCTTTCTTTCAGCTCAAAAGCCAGAGAGTCCGCCTCTCCAGAAGTCTGATTAGCACTTGAACTTCAGGAGATTTATGACCATGGTACATGATTTTTTAAAGCCGTCTTGTCAAAGTACACACCATTTATTCCATGGACAATGATATGTTTCTTCCACTATTTCTATGCGTTCTGTACCTAAAATACACAGCTTTGCTTTGCTTTCAGTTAAGGTTGATAAAGTATTTATTTGAGAAAGTTAACGCCATCCTCCACAAGTAGCTATAGCAGCAGCTTAATGTGAATTTTTAGAGAAATCTCTAATCAATATTTTATAGGCAATGAGAGAATTCCTTACCAATAGTCCAATTATGCCTATTTATTTATGAGTTATGTTTTAGAACAGTCTGTAATTTTCCTTGCATTTATTAACTTCCCACGGTGTGCCAGGCATTTGTGATGGGCAATTACAAAGAAAAGGGGAAGATGGCTCTTGCCCTCAAGGAGTTTGGGTCTAGTTCGGCAATGCCTAATAGAAATAGATCATAGAAACCATTTGTAATTTCTAATAATCACTTTAAAGTACAAAGGGAGCAAGCTACATTAAATTACCAATATATTTTATCTAACCAATATAGCCTTTGGTACATTAATTAGATAGTTCTTTTTATTTCTGTTTGGAAAGCTAGCATGTATTTTATTCTTAACGACATATCTCAGTTTTGACTGCTCACCTTGCAAATGGTCAGTGGTTGTCTATTCCGCAGGTCTATCTTGTAGAATAATATTAAGCACAATGATTATAAGCACAGGTAGATGAAAATATGCACCAGGCATTATGGGAGTAAAAGTCCCTTAGTGATACAAATGAAAGTTGACGGTTTCAACCCAGTAGAGGTGCCTTTGAAGACAGGCCTGGTGATCTGCCTTTGAAAGTTGCCAGAGGGGTTCTTCTCTGTACACACAGGGTGACGTGAGCCAGAATGGACTCTCAACTAACAGCAACATTAGGGGGGCATGTGGTGCTCACACAGCTGCTTGAATGGTAGTGGAGAGTCGGGGTCCACCTCCACCTTAAACCAACGTGTTAGCTGGGTCGTACTGAAAGACAGAACCATCAGGGCCAGCATGGTTTGAGGAAACTAATTTGAGACTCAAACTGACCACAGTTTCACTCTCAATGTTACCACTTAACATCTGAGTGCCCTTGACCAATGTGCCGGAAATCCTTTAAGCCTCTGTTTTCTCATGGTAGGGTTGTGGTGAGGCTAACATGAGAAATGCGCATTGACTGAGATGTAGTTGATATGCTGAGTAGATGTTAGGTGATATTATTATGACTATGCATAACAGCATGATACATTCAAAGTCTAATAATAAACATAATAGTTACAGGACAGCTGGTCTCCAGCTGTCTGTGGACGATAGAATCTTCTGAGAAGCTTTAAAAGTATGAATGGGGGATGAAGACCAATCAAGTCATATCCCAAGGAAGTCTGCTGGAAAATCTATTAAAACAGACATTCTAAAGGACAGTGAGAACAATTTATTTATTCAGTGGACCAGTAGCAGGAAACAATCGGAGATATTACTGTAGTATCCAGTTTCTTGCCCTCGTGGCATGGAGGGCTAAGTGTTGGGCTGCTAATCTCAAGGTCAGCAGTTCAAAGCCACCAATAGCTCCACAAGAGAAAAATGAGACTGTGTTCTTGCCTGCTACTTTCGGAATGATGGCAGTCTGAACTCATTAGTGATGTGAACTTAGAGAAAGAGTTAAGGTATTAAAGGGCATCTATGATCTTATCAAAGTTGTTGAGATTTGAGAGAAGGTGGAATGATGGGGATTCATTTTCAGACAGAAGTATTTCTGATAACAACTTCCTTTCTGACAGCCGTATTGAATAAAGGGTGGTGATACACATTAGTAGGGAAAATATAGGCAGATGTCCAAGCAACAAAGAGGTAAGGCATGACTTTGGTTCTTCATAAAAATAACATGGGATCACTTTGCAAATACTCTGGGTGGGTGAATAAAGCAAGTGGAAAAGGTTGGCGGGCATCTCAGAATATTCAGGCACAGTGCTAAATATGCTACTTGTGTTGTCTCAGAAATTTTCACTGCCCTGGGGCAGTGATATTAATAATTCTACTTTACAGATGAGGAAACTAGAATTTGGAGTGCTTCATAATTTGTTGAGAGTCATGGCACAGACTTACAGAGTTAGAACGAAATCTATCTCCGTCAGCAGTGTGTTTTCTTTTTCACTGTGTTGTCTCATCCTTTAGGGGACTCAAGAATGAAAGAAAGGACCAAAAAATAATAATAATTGTAAGCATTAGTATTAGAAGTCAAATAATTAGAAATTCAAATAATTCATAAAGGTATTTCTGATAAGGGGAGCTTTGCATAATGAGGATATTTTTATTGGACATAATATTACTTCATTCAGTGATCCATTACTTCCTTTTCCAGTGTTTAATTGTCTTGTGAACAGAGTACATAGGTCAAATTAATTTGCTGCTCAGTGATGCTGGTAAAAACAATGCTGTTTGCATGCCTAAATATTTTTGATCTTATTAGAATCATTGTTGTTCTCTCTCTCTCTCTCTCTCTCTCTCTCTCTCTCTCTCTCTCTCTCTCTCTCTCTCTCTCTCTCTCTCATTCTCTCTCTCCCCCCCCCTTCTTCTCTTCCTCTCACTGATATTTAAGAAAACTTGTTATAGAAAGATTTCCCTGAAAGGTTAGCAAGGAATGGGTCAGTGGAAATGAGACAAACAAGGGATTTGCATCAATAGTAGCAGTTGAATTTAAGAACATTAGTCTCCGTTGATTGGGGATTCCTATTTTCTGTATTTCTTCTTCAAATCTCCAAGAATCCCTATCCAATCCCTATCAAATTTCCAAGAATCCTTGTGAGTACCAGCAGAATCTGCTCCTCTGGTGCAAATAATAAATGAAAGGAAATACATTTAATATCACCTTTTGTCTAGTATCTTTCCACCTGTAAGGTGGATGTTTATTTCCAAACCAACCCCTAAGAATGTTTTCTATTCCATAACTCTTCAAATAGTCTATGTCAAACCAACATCATGTAACATTTTGAAATTGGTAAAAACAGAGGGAACACATGATATTGATTGTGCAAAGCCCAGATGTGGGAGGTGACCTCATTTTAAATATTGGTCCCCTCTTTTCTAATTTTCTAAACCTGGGAAAGTTCTTTAAACACACTTATCTGTACTTGCTCTGCCCTTGACAAAGGAGCCCCAGAGGTACTATGGGTTAGGCCCTGGTCCTGCGTGGCAGGCTCAAACCCACCAGATGCCTCCTGGGAGAAAGGTGAGACTCCCAGAAAGTCTGATAGTCTCAGAGTCTCTGCATAGTGTCACCGAATCTGAATGAATCCAATGGTCATGGGTTTTCCTTGGTTTCCTTTAGTCATTGTAAAGAAGTTTTTGAAAAAGTGCCCGAGAAGAACCATGGTGTAGTTGCCGCTGTAACAAATTCCCACAAACAGATAGCTTAAAATATTCCAAATGTATCCTTTTTCCTTTTGAAGGTCAAATTTTGAAATCCCTCTTGGGTAGAGTTGACTGCGCTGTATTCTTTTTAGAACGCTAGGAGAGCATCCATTGCCTGCCTTTCTCGGCTTCCAGAGGCTGTCTGTATGCCCTGCTTGGCTTGCATCACCAACTTCTCACGTCCTCTCTTGCCATCGACCACAGGATCAGGCTCTTAGTGCCCCTTGCCTCAGTTCAGGGAGGCCATGAGATCATACCTGCACAATATCTGCAGGAGAAATTTGACAGTTATAGTTGGGGGCGGGGACTGCTGCTGCATCTATTGGATAAAGCCTAGGAAAGCTGCCCCACAGTCTCCACTCCTTAGGGGAGACCTGAGAGCAGCCATTCTCAACCTGTTGGTCGCGACCCTTTTGGTGGGGGGGGGGGGCAAATGACCCTTTCACAGGGGTTGCCTGGTTCATAACAGTAGCAAAATAACAGTGATGAAGTTGCAACGAAAATGATTTTATGGTTAGGGGGTCACCACAACATGAGGAATTGTTTTAAAGGGTCTGGCAATTAGGAAAGGTTATACCAAAGAACGATGCACCCCCAAAAGAGCCCTGGTGCTGAGGCTGAGAAAGCTTGGTTTAGAGATTAGAGGTGCTCACTCTCCAAGCTGACTGACTGGGTTCAAGCCTGGTCCCCCAATCATGGAAGCAACTTTGGCCATGTTGCACCATCTCTCTGACACCCCTAACACGTGACATGATTTTTCCCCTCTATAAAAATGAGAATAGTAATAGTACTTGAGTTCTCTTAAATATCACTCTCTATATCTAGATGACCTAAAGAAGAAGATCATAATGGGTTCATTGAGAAAGTTATCAGGTTGCATGAAAGGCAGAGTGCTCAGGATAAAGGTCTTCACCAGGACCTGGTACACAGCTCTTTCAGGGCTGCCAATACATGTCCAGAGGACAGACCACTCAGCTGTAAGCCTCATCCTGAAGGCATTCAGCTCGAACTCTCTGAGTTAGCAACCCCAGCTACCTTGAATTAAGTGCCCTGGTGTACCTCATTTCACAAACCAGCTTCCTGTCCAAAAGCACCTGACTTTACTTGTTCCATTTGGGAAGCTCAGCACTTGGTTACATTCTCCGGCTCCTGGTTCTGCTGTTGCTCCTCTGACTTTTTTTCTGGATCCAGGAGGGTCACTGTGTAGGTACTTCGGGTCCCAAAGATGCACTCCTCTCCTGGAACTTGCTGGCAATGAGATTCTTCCTCATGCTTTGCAGAAGGGTCATTGAATACACATCAGGACGGTATTCCAGGGAATCTTGTTCATAGTAACATAGTACTCACAGGTGCTTCCTACCATTACCTTCCTCCACCTTCTGACAGACTCATCCAGGACAAGGCCGTTTGGGGGAGTTGGAGCCTTTACTAGAAAAGCTCGTTAAATAATTCACTGCCCCTGCAGTGCCTGTCACATGAACCTCTTGTGAGGATTAAAAGATATACTCTCCATAAAGCCTTCAGAACAGACATAGCACACAGTTAGCATTTAGTAAACGTAATTTTGAGGGCAGGGGGGGAGGAGGGAGTGCTTCAAATATGCTGACATGGCATATATTTTATTCTGCATATATTTTTCACAATAATAGAAAGGGTGCTTCTCATTAATATTAGTATTGGAGTCTAGTAGTTAAATTAGAAATACCAAACACACTGCCATCAAGTAGATTCTAACTCAAAATGACTCTACAGGCCAGAGTAGAAGGGCCCCTTTGGGTTTCTTCCAAGGCGGTACAGTTTTACAAGAGTGGGAAGCCTTGAATTTCTTCTGCGGAGCAGTTGGTGGTTCAAACCTGTGACTTTGTGGTTGGCAGCTCAATGAGTAGCTCACTACGCCACCAAGGTGCCTTTAATTAATAGCTAGTTGTGATTAATTCTGTTTGTACCTATTTCCTAATACCTTTCAGAAAACATTATAGACAAATATAAATGAAACTTTACTAGTGCTTAAAAAACCACATTCATAGCTAATATTAAACCAAATAATCCTATCAGCCTGTGTTGAGAGCCACCAGCTCTTTGCCAGATCTCACGGCCAGATCAAGAGCTCTCTGAACTCCGCCGACCTGCAGGAAATTGTGCTCTTTCAAAAAAGCTCACTTAAGCCACAGAGAAGGGTCTGCAAATAAATAGCTTTCTGGTTCACAGACTTTATCTCCGGAAATCGGGCCTTGGCAAATCTACTTAGCATGCTGTGGCTGTCATAATATTCCCTCTCGCTTTGGTGGATACATGTAAAGTAAAGGCTCATCAAATCGCTAGATTCACCATGTTATGCTCTGTCTGTTTTTGAACATGCCAGTGCGGTTGTAGAAAATACGTATGCAGCGCTATCCCCTAGCCCTAGTCCAACACTGCACTACTTGTGAAAGCTAGTGATCGGTTGCTTGATATGTGGCCATTTTGAATTGAGTTGTGCTATAAGTTTAAATTGTCTGCCAGACTATGAAAAAAATGGAAGATGTTTCATTGATATCTTTATGTTGATTACATGTTGAAATGATCTTTTTGATATATCAGGTTGAATAAAGTGTACTATTATACTTAAATGCCACTGTATTTTAATTTCTTTATTTATAAAAGAGAAGGAGCCCTGGGGCCGATGCGTTGGGCTGCTGACTTGTAGGTTATGTGTCAGGCTGCTAACCACAGGATTGGTGGTTCAAAGCCATTGGTCATTCTATGGGAGAAAGAAAGACGAGGTTGTTGGCTCTGGTGAAGATTTATGGTCTCAGAAATCCTGAATAAGGCAGCTATAATCAGAATTGGTTGGATGGCAATGAGGTCAGGATTTCGTTTTGTCCATTCTAAATTACGTATGTCGCTCAAAGTATGGCAGGTGTGAAACAGGATCAGTGAAAAGCAGGAAGGTCGTTGGTGAGACAGGTGGGCCCAGTGGCCGTAATAGTGCACTCACATAGAGCAAAGGTTGCGAGGGTAGTGGTGGCCCACGCTAGGTTTCTTTCTGCTGTACATAGCATTACCACGAGTGGAAAGCAGCGAGGTGGCACTTCACAACAATAACAGTCATTTGCATATTTCCATTGGATAGTGTTGTTTTAGACTGTGATCGTTTGTGCCAATCGCAGGCAGACAGCGTGATGGACAGAGTGTGCAGCGGACTCAGGAAATGAAAAGGGACTTAACTCTCACATCTTTCAGGCGGCGCTTCTCCAAGGCTGGGTCCTAGACCACCTGCAGCACCGTCACTTCCATTCGTTTTTCAATATGCAGATTCCAGGGCTCTGTGTGAGCTGTAGCACCAGGGGCATCAGAGTGGGACACCATCAGGTGGCGTTGTTTGATTCTTGGAGTTGTTTTAGTTATTTTGGCATTCATTTAGATTCCAATCTGAATCGCCATGCCTTGGACTCAAGCTTTACTGAGAATAAAAGATAATAAAAATACATCCACACCTCATATCAACAATGAAATGCAAGAAACCACTGAGCGCTATACTTAAGAACTAAGTCAAGGGTATCAGTGAGTTATGTTTGCCTTGTAAAGGAACTAGAATGCTTGTACCCTTCACTTCCACATTAAATCATGGTTTACTAGATATTTTTTCTGAGATGAAAAATCACCTTATAATAAAAGAGTTCAGTCAACTCTGGTTTTGCCCTATGAAATCATATGAAGACCAATCTACAAGAATATATTGGTTCTTTGTTCCTGGGAAATACTGGGTGTAGAGAAAGAACCCAGTCCCTGTACGGGTAGTGTACATTCATTTATTTTATCCTTTATTAACGATAGACAGTGCATGTTAGAAACCCAAAGACATCATTTGTATGATAAACAAGATTGCTTAGTGTTGTGATTATAGCAGTTTTATGAAATTTTAATTACATTATATGCCTAATCAAATATTGAGTTTGAGCATTAGTCGAATTACTGGAGAAGCATTTCATGGGATGGGAAATAAAAATGAAATGGCTTATTTACTTATCCCAATGTATTAAGGATAAAATGCAATAAGGAAACTCATAAGAAAAATTGAGAGCCCTATCCAGAAATCTCATTCAATTGAAACCTGGGGGGCTTTTTCTGCTGAAAAGATCACCATCAGTGATGAAGTCATACCTTAGCTGTGCTCCCACGACAATCTTTAAAATGCAGTGTGTATGGTGTAGCAGGAAGCCATGACTGACTACCTCTTGCAAGATTAGAAAGTCACTAGGTATTTTGCGGTTCTTAGGTGGTCAAGACATCTTCTACAAATAATCAATGTACCTGCTATTTATTAGGTGCAAAAATCATTAGAACGAATGTACGGGAAGCAGAGAGTGAATGAGTAAGGAGAAGCAGGCAAAAGGTGTTTGCCTCAGTTGTGCAGAGACAGCCACTGCGCTGATAGGCCCTCTCCCAATTCTGCTATTGTGTATGTTTTCTGTCCTGTTTTAAATTACATGGGACAGTGACTTTACAAAAACCTGTGTGTGTGTGTACTAATTGTCCTAAAAAAGGTATCCTCGTTCCAAGTGTCCCTAGTAGAAGTGGAAATATTGAGGGATGGCCAAATGCTGAATCTCATTCAAGCCTCGCTTTGAAACGAGTGTGCTCAGCCGGATGGTGGCAGTGGACATTGTCAGTCATCAAATCAGTCACACCCTTAGACATATGGAGGAATGTCTTTTGGAATCTCACTGGGACATCTCTAAATTAGCTCTACATTTATCCACCGTCAGGAATTGTAGCCTTGAAAAATACATCCATCCGGCAACCAACTTGTCAACGCTACAAATAGAGAACTCTCAAAAGGTGAGCAGTCTTTACCCATAAAAGTATTACCTTTGAATCAAACTTCTAAGAAAGAGAAAACAATAAAAGTGCCTACAGAAGGCAGTGTTGGCCTTCCCCCAATGAATTGTTTATAACTTTCAAGGATATCAATTCTTTAAAAATAAGACTCCTTTCAGACATTTTAAACAGAAAAACACCCTATCTTTAAAAAGATATGATGACATTTTGTGGGGAAAAAAGGATATTGTAATACCCTGAATAGTTTGCAGGGTTAGACATGAAAATGTCTGATGTTCTTAATATTGGGAACCGACCCTTTTAAGATGATTTCTTTACTTTGCAAGTGTTATGGTGATATGATATCACAGTTATCTTTAAAACATTGTAAGTACAATCACTTTTCATGATAAAAGCAAACAAAATTGGAACAGAAGTAACCCAATTTGGTGTTACATTCCTCTGTGAATTAGTTTTTAAGTGCCATTTAATTCCAGTCTGTTAATAATTCACTTAACCATTAAGGCCTAAAATAATACTTAAATTCAAACTGCTTTCATTACAGATTAATTTGAACGCTGCCATGATTCTTCCTTGATTTTCAGAAATAAGGTTGAGCTGCCCCAATGGGCCTCCTCGTACAGTTAGTTGTCCATGGATTTGGAAGCTCTAGCGACTCTGCCATGTTGCTTCTAACAATTAATTGTTCTTAAAGTGAGATTAGGGGTTGAAATCATGTAGATTAAAGAGAGAAATGATTTAAAACTCATTTCCAGAATAGGAAAGTCCCATGACCAAGTTTTTTTCAGACAAACAAAAAGAGAAAAATTTAGAAAGACAACAGACAATTGAATGACAAGGAAAATCCTTGCCGATGTTCTTGGAGCTTTGGGGGTTACGAGGGTGACAGATTTTAAATTAGAATCACTCAGCTCACATATTGAGAAGAATTGGAGCGGGGTATTTTATTTACTTATCTTTGGGGAAGTAAGGAAGAAACGTCAGGCTTTGTGAAAAGGAAACTTCCCGCGAAGTCCTGACAGAATTGCAATTAAAACTGAAGGAGCAGTTGAACACGTCCAGACGCATTAGATTCTCTATGTATTGGCTATGCCTCGGTAGTTTTGATTGTCAGAAAATAGAAATTCTTCCCTAATTTCAGAAATGCACTGGCTTGCCCAAATACTTATTAGGGACAAGAGAGAACCTTTGAAGTTCTTTAATATAAAACCAGAACTTTGACAGCCTACATGGTATCTTAATTAGTTTGGATTTGCATAGAAGAAGAAAAATACCCTATTTATTCAGAGGAAGGCTCAAGGGTTTTCGTGGTGATTTTTCTTTCTTTCTTTTTAGTTCTTGATCTCAGTTCACATCAACTGAAATAACCAATAAACTAGGACCAAGTAAGAGTCCTCAAGTTTTCAGGGTGCCTAACAAGGATGTGGGTACATGGCACTTGTTTGAAATTCTGGGAACAGCGTAGTACATAATCAGTCCCAAGATATAGTTTGATACTGTAGTCAGTAACAGAGGCTCCTAGATGGCGTGAACACTTCATGCTTGAGCCCTAGCCTAGAGCTTGGTGGCTAAAACCCCAAGAAAGCACGGCCTAGTGATCTGCGTCTGTACAGGTCACAGCCAGGAAACCCTATGGAGCAGTCCTGCTCTGTAACGCCTGTGAGGGCCATGCGTCAGAGGGCACTGGATGGCTAGGGGCTGGCTTGATTTGGGTTGGTTTAGTTAGTAGTTAATTTTATTTCCAAGCATCTGTTTAACAGTGGTTATTATCATTTCTTAATTAATAATATTAGGAAATACACTCTATTAAATGTATACCATACATCATCTCACTTAATACTCAAAAGCAAAATCTAAAAGAAAAAAAAGACTATCCATTTTACAGAGGAGGAAGCTGAGTCACAGATACAATAAGTAATTTATCCTAGCTTATGAAAAATCTGGCATAGCTGTGGGTAATGTGGATGCTAACTTTGGCTTATTTTCGTTTTTTATGTACATTAGAAAATGATACGCACAAATTACTGTAGAAAATAAGTGGGGGGAAAGATGTATTTTGTCCTTGCTATGAATTCTCAAACAATTTTATGTTAGCCTTGCTTTTATAATTATTATTTTCTGAATGGTACTATTATTTGGATACTTTTCTTATATAGCCCTTGAACTTTAAAATTCTCCATAGCAATTACTGGTTTCATGACTTTATTCTTTTTCTGCATGCACCTATCTTAATATAATAAAAGCGATTGTATTTTTTTCTTTAAAAAATGTGACTTTTAAGAATCCTATTTGCTACCTTCCCTGAAAAACCCAAACCAAACTCATTGCCATCGAGTCAATGCTGTCTCATAGTGACCCAAAGGACAGGGCAGAACTGCTTCTGGAGCTTCTGAGATGGTTTATGGGAATAGAAAGCCCAGTCTTTCTGTCTCAGAGCAGCTGGCATTTTTGAATTGCTAACTTTGGCGTTAGCAGCGCAATTCGTAACCACAATGATACGAGGACTACGACCTTATCTAGCGTGATAGAATTTTGTAACTGGTAAACCTTGTTGAGTGCACAGAAAAGAGGATGGATGGGCGAATCGTGGATGAATTGGTGGGAGCATGCATCAGTGTCAGGCATAATGAAATCACATCTGAATATATTGATGCTCCTAGAATAGATCTATCAGATCCAAGAAATAAATGCCACAAATAAAGGCTGAGCATAGCAACTGGTACAGATTTTACAAGATGTAGAAGGTATATCAACCAAAGTCGATGTGTGAAACTTAGATGTGTGGCTAGAAAGCAAGAAAAGCTCAAACCCATTGCCATACAGGGAATTCCGACTCTTAAGGAGCCCATGAAGTAAAGACGAGAAATGTCCCATGAGGTTTTCTCGGCTTTAATTGAAACACATTGCCAGCCGTTCTTCTGCGGTATAACTGGGTGGTTTTAAAGGCCAACCTTTAGGTTACTAGTTGAGTGTAAAGTTGTCTAGTTGAGTGTAAACTATCCCAAAGTTCAGCAAGTAAGCAGTAAAAATGCAAGTATGAGATAATTAACTTATGTTCTCAAATAAAGAGGGGGGAAAAAGAAATCTTGATACATAATTGGTTGTACATCAAACTGACAATATCATTCTGTCGCTTCTCATAAAACGCTAACATTAGAGATGGGCAACAAGTCCCGAAAGATTCTGTACAACGCAAACATTTGTCATATGTTGTGCAACAAAGCCATGGGTTAGTTAAAATAGCACACATCGTAGACTTCTGTTGTTGGCACGAATATAAAATCTTCGAGAGGCAACAAAGAAGTTCCATTAAGATGTTTTCATTATCTAATGTAGACACCGAGACTGGGCAATAGGTCAGCAAGAGCACTGACCAGTGAGCACCGGTTGACCTTCTTTCCACGTGCAGAATGAAGGGGCGGGGCAGTTGATCGCTTCCATTGTTGGTCTCCAACGTCCCCTGCAACTCCAACCCTTTGACTCTGTGGATGCGCTTGCCCACCACATCGATCCATCAGAAGGATGCCAATGGTGGTCTGTGATCCGGGTGCAAACCAGGTGTTTGACATGTTGACCGTGGTGGCACAGCTGCTCCCCTGCTATGGTTTAGCCCTCGACTCAGTTGTGGATTTTGTTTCTCTTTTCAAAGCGTCGTATAAAACACAGAATAGTTGAGTGATTGCGGAGACAGTCAAAATATAAACTTCTTCCAAGGAACTAACAGGCACATTTTTGTGCAACTGCTTTGCTTGTCCTTGGAGAGAGATGACATGCCAATCATGTTGGCACCATTTGGAAAATTGTATATTCGTCCTAACAGACACTTAAATGCAATCTATTATGTAGGACATTGCCTGCGGTCTCTGGGGCTCCATCAGAGGGAAGCGGCAATATTTCCATAGCATGGCTAGTCCCAAGGACGTGTTCAAAGGTGTATTTAAATTGGTCCTTTAAAATGTACAGAATGCAAAATGATGGTAACATCAGTTCTGACTCTTGTATTAGCAAAGTGTTTCTCTAGAGACACCTGCTAGACATGATTGTCTTGTGCAGTGCCACATGTAGGGAGTTGGAGCATTGAAGAGAATTCCTTCATGTGAGTCAGGTTGGAAAGCTGAGCATATTATTATGCAAGAAAAGCTTTATCGAAATGTGAACTTATGCCACTTTCCTCAATCATGTAGCAGAAAACAGTTTACACAGAGTGTAGCATGCAATGGAATTCATTATCTAATGCTGTTTGACAGTTTATTCCCAAACAAATAACAAATAAACTTATTGCCTCAAGTTTCCGCAGGTCAGGAATCTGGTTGGAAAATTTCTGGGTGCTTCTACCTCATGGTGTCTCACAAGCTTTAAGCTAAGTGTCACCCAGGACTGTCATCTCAGCTGATGGCTCTCCTTTGGGGGATCCACTTCCAAGCTCATTGTGGGTTTTTAGCAGAATTCAAGTCCTCCCAGTCTGTTATAACAGGGCCCCACTTTCTTGCTTGCTATGGAGTTGAGCATTATCCAGCCTCTTGTGACATGGGCTTCTCCATGAGGATTTAAGAACATGGCAGCTATCTTTCCACAGCCATCTTCCTTCAACACAAAGAACACAGACGAAGGAAGATAGCTTGTTGTACTCTTATCACAAAGTCACATCCCGTCATATTTTCTACACTCTGTTCATCTAAACCACCATTTGTGTCTCAGTTTGTCATATGATGGCGACCTCTGTGTTGCTGCAATGCTGGAAGCCAGGTAATTGGTGTAACAAATGGCAGCAGGGTCACCCAACATGAACAGTTTCAGAGGAGCGCCCATGATAAGAAAAGACTATGAAGAAAGACTCAGCTGAAAACCTTCTGTATAGTGACATTGAAGGCGTAATGAACAGAAGTATAACCTTATCAGGGATCGTGCCAGAAGATGAATTCTTCAATTTAGAAGGCACTCGAAATTTGACTTGGGGAAGAGCTGCCTCCTCAAAGTAAAGTTGACAATCGTGATGTGAATGGCAAGAAGCTTGTGGGAGTAAAGACGTTTAGACCTTCATTTGCTGATGAGACACAATTTCCAATGGAAAAGAAACAGCTGCAAACATCTACTAGGAATCAGAATTTGGAATGCACAAAGTATGACTCTAGGAAAATTGGAAATCAGCAAAAATGAAATGGAATGCCTAAAAATCGATAGCCTGGGTGTTAGTGAGCTGAAATGCATGGGTATTGGTCATTTGGAAACAGAGAACCATGTGATTTACTGTGCTGGGAATGAAGCAATCACGAGGAATGGTGTTGCATTTATTGTCACAAGGACATTTCAAGATCCATCCTGAAGTACAGTGATGGCTGTGTATAATTATATCTATCTGCATTCAAGGAAACCCAATCACCATGATGATTTTTCAACATTATGTACCACCTACTAAATCTGGGGATGAAGAAGTAGAAAAATCTTATCCATGTCTTCAGTCTAAAATTGATCAAACATACAATCAAAATGTATTGATAGTTTTTGATATGCCAAATTTGGAAATGAATAGGAAGAAATAGCAGTTGAAAAATATTGTCTTGGTGATAATTAAGAAGCTGGCGAGATAGAATTTTTCAAGATCAATGATTTGTCCAGAGAAAATACTTTTGTTTTCAATAATACAAATGTCAGCTGTACATATGTGCTTCTCCAGACAGAATACACTGAAATCAAGTTGACTGCATCCATGAGAAAACAGTGGTGCTTAATATCAGCAGCTGAAACCATGGCTGGGGCTGACTCTAGAGCTGATCACTGATTACTCATCTGTAAGTTTAGGTTCAAGCTGAGGAAATTAAAAGAAGTCCACAAGGGCCAAAATATGTCTTTGAGTCTCTCCCACCCGAAATGTGAGACTATTTCAAAAACAGATTGGAGGCATTGGATACTAATGACAGAAATCCTAATGAGCTGTGGGAGGAGATCAAGAACATCATTCATGAAGAAAGCAAAAGGTCATTCAATGACAGGAAAAAAGTGGATGTCAGAAAGGGCCCTAAACTTGCTCTTTATCCTAAAGTATCTAAGGCAAATGGAAGAAATTATGAAGCCAGAGAGCTGAACTTAACATTTCAAATGTCAGCTCAAGAAGACAAAGTCAAATATTGTAACGAAATGTGCAAAGACCTAGAGTTAGACAACCAAATAGGAAAAACATGCTCAACGTATCTTAAATGGTAAAAACTCAAGAACAACACTCAAGCCTCAAGCTACAAAAATGAAAGATTCTACACACAAACTATTAAATGATGCAGGAAGCATCAAAAGAAAATGGGAAGAATACAGTCAGGGTACCAGAAAGAACTGGCCGACATTCAACCATTTTGGCAGGTAGCATATGAGCAAGAACCACTGGTACTAAGGAAGAAGTGAAAGCAGTTCTGAACACAGGTTGCAGGAATTGATGACTTATCAATTGAAATGTTTCCGTAGGCTGACGGAGCATCAGAAGCATTCATATGTCTATGCCAGGAAAATTGGAAGACAGCTACTTGACCAAAGGACTGGAAGAGATCCTTATCTGTACTCATTCCTACAGAAAATGTCCCAACACAAAGCTCATATTATAGAACAATATCATTACTATCACATGCGAGTAAAATTTTGCTGAAAATCGTCCAACAATGCTTGCAGCAGTACATTGACAAGGAGCTACCAGAGGTTCAGGACGGACTTGGAAGAGGACATGGAACAAGGGTTTTCAATGCTGATGTGGGCTCAAAGCAGTGCGAACACCAAAAGTAGGTTTTCTTGTGTTTTATTGACTGTGCAGAGGAATTCCACTGTGTGGATGATAACAAACTTGAAAAGAAGCACAGCAGCTGTGTGATCCCAAGACTGTAAATAATATAATCCAAATCCAAAGGAGGGACTGGTTTCAGATCTTTTGAACTTCTGACTTTCAGAAGGTTACAGATGACACTGTCAGCCCCAAATCCATGAGCAGGATGTACACATAGATTAGACTTATGGTGATTTCCCTCCGACCATAGTCTAGGGATATGATTAGTCTGGTCACCAGACAGAGAGTATTGTAGAGATGATTGTAGTAGTTTGCAATTTAAGAACTGATTTGAATGATTAAAATGTAACATCAGATTTGATCTCCTCTCGACACATCTAAAAGTTCTAGCAGTTTAAAGAAAAGAAAAGAAAGGGAAATTCATGTGGACCAAGTCCCCAGGGATGTGATAGCCTTCCTGTCGCACAGAGTGCACTGGAGAGTGAAATGTGACAGCTATAACTAGGTTAAAATCATACGCCTTACCATTTGATTTCCCCTTTGTCCCATTTTGAAGTTGTTCTCATTTTAATATTTTCTGTTTTCTTTCCAAACAGAGTTGTCCCCCATTTTACTTTGTTATCGTCATTAGCTTTTTTGACTTTTTATTTTGTATTTCTGCATGTTTTGTGGTACATGAAATCCAGAAACAGTTACTGGATCACCGGTTCATTGGAGGTATGGCAGGGGAGGTTGTGGGAATGGAGGGAGTACGAGAGAAAAGGGAATGTCCTAAAATTGATTGTAATAATGATTGTTCAATACTTCTTGATATGATTGAGCTATTGAATTGCATGGCATTTGGACTGTGTTCCAATAAACTGTTGAGAGCGAGAGGTTTAATGCGTTATCTGACCCTCATTCTGGTGCAAACTGCATTACAAAGGATGACATGCGTCCCAATTCCACATCTCCTCACAGGATTGGCTGAGGTCTGCGATGCCACTTCATGGCTCTTCAGTTCCACTTTTATGCATCTTCTTACTCCTCACGAAGCCTCTGCATGCAAACTCATTTCCAGAAAACTCAACCTCAAGATGCCTAGTTACTATCAAGTCTGTTACACTCCAGGGATCACTGGAAAAGTTTTTCACCCACCTCTGCCTCTCCAGCTCTGTTTCTCACTATCCTTTCTGTCCTCATTACAAAAAGTTCAAACATTGAACAGGGACAGGGGTGTAACCCGTTCAGCACAAAGTTGCTAAGCAGCTTCAGAAGTCACAGTCTGGAGCAATCCTATGGATAGGCTTGGTACATCTGGGATCACCAGGAGTTGAAATCAACCCAGTAGAATGGCAAAACTGGCCTATCCCTGAGTTAGAGTTCTCTTACCGTATTTACACGAAGCCACACACTCACTACAGGAGCCCTGACAGCATAGTGGATTATGAGTTGGGCTTCTCCATGTGAGAAAGAAGCAGCTTTCTGCTCCTGTGAAGATTTCCAGCCGCAGAAGCCCGCAGGAGCAGTTCTCCTCTGTCCCGTGGGGCCACTCTGAGTCAGAATGGACACGATGGCAGCATCATTGGAGACCCTTCCAAAGACAGGTATGGAAGAGCAAGGCCAAGTCCCTTCCCTTCTCTACACTGATGGAGATCAAAGACAATAGCTTTCGATATAGGTTACAACTCAACAGAAAGAAAGCAACAGTAGGCAGCACCATGATAAACAGAGTAAATATTAAAATTGTCGAAGGTTTTGTTTTACTTTGACCTGCAATCAATGCCCATGAAAGCAGCTACCAGAAAATCAAGACTTCTTGCATTGGGCAAATCTGCGTCGAAAGATGTTCCTGTGTTAAAAACCATTAAAGCAAAATGTCCCCTTAAAGACTAAGTTGCACCTGACCCACGCTGTGGTGTTTTCACTGTGCCCATACGCCTATGAAATCTAGACAGTGAACAAGGAAGTGTAAAGAGGAATGGCTGCCTTTGAATTATAATGTTAGTCGAAGAATACTGAATAGACCATGGAATCGGCATGGAAGAAGTACAACCAGAATGCTCGCTAGAAGCAAGAATGAGGAGACTTACACCTCTTGCACTTTGGACATGTTGCCAGGAGAAGCCATCTTCTTGGACAAGGGCATCGCTCTTTTTAAAGGATGGGATCAGAGAACACGTTGAGGGAAGGCTCTCAATTAGTTGTATAGGCACAATAGCTGCCACAAGGAGTTCAATCAACAATAGATGTGAGGGCAGTGCAGGACCCCGAAGAGGAACTCTCGGCTGCTTCCAACATGATATCCTCTGTTGCAACTTGTAAGATACCTTTCCAATGATACAAAAATAGTTCAAATAAGTTTAAATTAAGAAACAATACAGTCAGTCATCAGTTACGTAATTTTCACTGGCTAAGGATTAACTTTAAAAAAGAATTGAATCACTTTATTGGGGCCTTGTACAACTCTTATCACAATCTGCACATGCATCATTGTGTCAAGCCGTTTTGTTTGTTTGTTTTAAATCATTTCATTAGGGGCTCATACAACTCTTATCACAATCCATGTATACATTGACTATGTAAAGCACATTTGTACATTCATTGCCCTCATCATTCTCAAAACATTTGCTCTCCACTTAAGCCCCTGCCATCAGCTCATCATTTCCACCACCCACTTCTCGCTCCCCCCTCCCTCATAAACCCTCATATCTTGCACTGTCTGACATCTCCCTTCTCCCACTTTTCTGTTGTCTGTCCCCCAGGGAGGAGGTTATATGTAGACCCGTGTAATCGGTTCCCCCTTTCCACTCCACCCTCCCTCCACCCTCCCGGTATTACCACTCTCAGCTCTGGTCCTGAAGGGATCATCCACCCTGGATTCCCTATACCGGTGTACATCCTCTGGTCTAGCCAGACTTGAAACTTAGAATTGGGGCCCAGAATTAACTTTATCTGATGTGGATAACAACAGTTCCATCCTAAGGAAAATAATAATTTAATTGTCAGTTGTGTATTAAAACAAACCATGTTAAACCAGCATGTTCTCCCTATCTCCTTTTACCTACTTATTCAAATACATATTCATGTAATATAAATTTCATTTTATGCAGGAACGGCAAGCGGTTGTGTCAGGCTAGATTGACTTGATTGATTTGCTTAACAAATGTTTTCTTTTAGAACATCCAATTATTCTTATAGGCCATCTTAGGGACTGTATGCTTGTTCAATAACTTGATTCCTAGCTGTGGATTCATTTAATCATGTTTCACTATAAATTCATGAACTGTAGGTAGTTGTGTCCAGGCAATTTAAAAAAAAAAAAAAGATTAATAGATATATCTAATGCTGTGTGGTACAAACTATCTTTCATAGCAAAAAGTATGATTTAATGCATAATTTATTTAAGGTTTAGCAAAGATGCAGGAGATGTACTTTGCCAATTGCAAACACTCTGAAAAACACTGCTGGCTAAGTAAACACGAGGCTCTAAAAGGGAATGTGTGAGGCAATAAATGTCATCCCCAACTCAGATAAACCCTAAAATTGTATTTATGTGATGATGGAGATGTTGCATCTGTGCACATTCAGAGCACAGCCAGGATTATTGATGAAGATGCCCTTTGCAGTTGCTCTGGTTTGCCTGTGTTTTTGTTTTCTTTGTAGTGATCTTTGACAGATGAAATTGCTTTTCCATTAATCCCCCTCCATACCATTCTTCCTCAAAATCCTCCTATGTCCTGATATTTCCCAAACAGTGAGTTACGGCATAAAATGTGTCTCACACAGATGACAAGAGTTTTGTACTCCATTATAGACCAGCATTTGTTTGTGATTGAATATTTATCTCCCTCCAACTTTGGGGTCCATTTTCATTCGTAGTTCTTTTGACCTATGTTTTTTTGTTAATTTCTTTATTATGTAAGAAACAAGGAACTCTCTCGGGCTCAAATATAGACATTCCAAATGAATCTTTAGTTTTCTCCTTTACTTTTTTTTCTTTTAAAAATTGTATTCTTAATCAATAAGAGATTCAGTACAATTCTGAGAAATGATCATAGCCCCTATGACTTGAAATTTCAAATCAGTCATTTCCCATAGCAAGTCGTGTTCTGCTTTGCCTACCACAGGCAATGGCATTTTCCCTGGGAAGAAACTGTGTGTGTGTGTGTGTGTGTGCATATGCACTTAGATGTAAGTATTGTACATTTTTAATTATCATTGGAATGGGATAAGAAATAACCAAATGAATTTTTTATAAAGCCCAATCACTGCCCCTAGACTCATTTCTTTTATCATTTTATTGGGGGTTCATACAGCTCTTATCACAATCCATACATACATCCATCGTGTCGAGCACAATTGTGCAGTAGTTGTCCTCATCATTCTCAAAACATTTGCTTTCTACTTGAGCCCTTGGTAATAGCTCAACATTTTTTCCCCTTCCCTCCCCACCTTCCCTCCTTCATGAACCCTTGATAGTTTATAATTTATTATTAATTTTCCATGTCTTACACTGTCCGGTGTCCCCCTTCACCTACTTTTCTGTTGTCCATCCCCCAGGGAGGGGGTTATATGTAGATCATTGTGATCGGTTCCCCCTTTCTATCCCACCTTCCCACAACCCTGCTGGTATCTTTACTCTCATTATTGGTCCTGAAGGGATCATCTATCCTGGATTCCCTGTGTTTCCAGCTCTGATCTGTACCAGTGTACACCTCTGGTCTAGCCGAATTTGTAAGGTAGAATTGGCATCAAGATAGTGGAGGGAGGAAGCATTCAAGAACTGAGGAAAGATGTATATTTCATCATTGCTTCACTGCACCCTGACTAACTCGTCTCCTCCCGGAGACCCTTCTGTAAGGGAATGTCCAGTTGCCTATAGATGGGCTTTGGGTCTCTACTCTGCACTCCCCCTCATTCACAATGACATGATTTTTTGTTCTTGATGCCTGATACCTGGTCCTATTGACACTGTGATCACACAGGCTGGTGTACTTCTTCCATGTGGGCTTTGTTGCTTCTCAGCTGGATGGCTGCTTGTTTCCCTTCAAGCCTTTAAGATCCCAGATGCTATATTTATTGATAGCCGGGCTCCATCAGCTTTCTTCACCACATTTGCTTATGCACCCACTTTGTCTTCAGAAATTGTGTCGCTAAAGTGAGCATCATGGAATGCCAGTTACATAGAACAAAGTATTCTTGCATTGAGGGAGTACTTGAGTAGAGGCCCAATGTCCATCTGCTACCTTAATACTAAACCTAAAAATATATGCATGTAGATATATTTCCCCATCCTTATATATACATATATTCACATGAGTTCATTCCTGTATTTAGACCTCTATAAATGCCCTTTTCCTTCTAGCTCCTTCCTCTATTTCCTTTTACTTTCCTCTTGTTCTACTAGCATGTTCAGCCTTCATTTGGGTTTCAGTAATTCCCCTCAGTAACATTGCCCTTGATCATGCCCTACCAGGCCTCCTACACCCTCTTAGACACCGTGGATCACTTGCTGATATTCCCTGGGGACTTTGTTGTCTGTTCCGTTTGCTGTTTGGTTGCACATCCTTAGTTTTTCACCTCAGTGTGGTGGGGTCAGATTGGGTGCAATTCCTGTACTGTGTCTCCAGTGTTGTCCCCTGTAGGACTATGGGTCAGTGAAGAAAGCCATGTCTCACAATGGGGCCTGCCCTATGGTCCTCTTTGTGGTTTGGCTGCTCTGAGCAAGGCTTGGTGGGCCAGGTTGTGTTGTTACATTCCCTCTTCCTCCCCCTTCATTGCTCCTGTGTATACAAATCATCAATAAAATCTTAGATGATGTTTTATATAGGGAAGAACACCATGAACATATTAGATAAACAGAATTACATTAATCCAGAGTGGCCATTCATGAGTTCACATTCTAGAATTGTGAACATTGCATGGGCCTTCATGAGCTTTAATTAGCTTATATGAAAAATGAGAAAAATAGCACTTGACAAAAAATTCAAGAAGGATTATGTGCCTAATATTTCTTTTAGGAGGAATGTCTTTGTAGTATCATTTCTCCTTTGATTCCTGGTCTTAGCCTACTGACGCTTACTTCTTTGCATACATCTCACTGTTCTTCAAACTGCCCGTGAAAAGGATCTGCAGTGTTCAATTTGACTTTCTATAGAAATCCTCGACCTTCTCATTTTTCTCCCCTGGCCCCTGCTTATTCTCTTGATCTTTCTCACGCTGCTTTATGTTTTCATTCATTTATTGCCTTAATTGTACCAAGTTTTCCCCCTTAGTTCTTTGATGATTTTTTTAGGAGTTTGATTTTTCTTTTTCAAACTTCTGCTTCAACATCTTTACCTTTGTTTTCTTCCATGGTCATCATAAAACCCATCTACCACCGATTATTTTCTACATATTCAAATGATCATGTTAAGATTTTACTTTCATACTCTTCCTTCGAATGTTATTTGCCCTTTTCTTTCGACCTCTTAAATTGCATTTTATCTCTAGAGCACTTGCTTTCTTCTTCCCTCCTCAGCTCAAGGACCTTAATCCATCTCTAGTTGAATAATTATTCTTTTCTTTATTTTTGTCTTATTCTTTGCATTTCCTTTTCTCTGGAACAGCTGTCTCTTCTCGTGTATGACAGCATTTTCTTCAAACATTTTCACTTTTGTGTATTTTCCAATACATTTTGCCCATTACCTGGTATCAGAGCACTATATTTACAAAGGCTATGGGTAACAGTGTAAGTTTACAATCCATTTTTGAGTCTCTATGTGAATTAAGCCTCCACTGAATTCCTTCCAACTATTAGTCATCACTGTGAACAACCTTGCCCTCACACAGAGTTCATTATAAAGTGGATTACTGCTACACCCTTAGTCAATCTAAGAAGAATAATCTCTCTCAGGGACTTGCCTAGGTGTGTCCTTGATGGAACTTTGGGGCATTAGGGCAGCCTCATCATGACTCACATCCTGAGAGCCTTAGACAAAGGGCCCTGAGCTCTTCACAATGAATGTGATCCAATCATGGCCAATAGTTGCATCTGTAGTCATGCCTACAACTGTGATATATCCTTCTGCCCACAACCATGTTTCTGTTGTGCTTTCCTGTGTCCTCCCCTGCCCTATTTAAGCCATTCTTTCTCTGTAAATCATGGATGCCATGATGCCCTCCTGTTGCTGGCCTCCCTCATTCTGATATCTTTATCTTGTCTTTATCCTATTTAGGACTTAATAAATATATCTTTATAAATTATATCTAGAATTTGGGACTCTTCAATCCCCTACAACAATACAAACTTTGTTTATCTTTGGGTGATTGATCTTGCAACATTGGAAATTTAGCTAACAATAATTTTTCTCTAGTTGTCTTTTTACTGTATACACACACACATATATATATATGCACTATATACTGTAACTGGTATTTTATTGGTTGTTTTGATGTCCAGGACAGAGACATGTTAAAAAATTTGTGCACAATTCTTAGGACACATAAATCCTAAAATGGCAGATAGTTATAATTCTTTTATAAATTCCAATGAGTTTTTAACTTTGAATTTGGAGGCAAATTTCCTTAAGAATATATCAAGTGTCAACATGGATAATTCACACTAATACACAATTTAATATCACACGCCTCATGCTCTCAAATGTTCAACCTTTCACACCATGTGACAAAGTTCCCGAGACAACTGAGCATCCATCACCAAAGATGTTACAGCACACACACAGTTCTGCTGAGAAATCCATGATGTGGGAATAATTTTAACAACAACATGGAAACAATTTAAAATGTTCAGATCATGCAAAATGCATGCTGGTGACTCCAAATTGTCAGTCAGCATGTTTTTCATTAAAGCCAAATTCACTGCCATAAAGTCTCTTCCAACTCATATCAGCCCAATAGGACAAAGTCAAATTGCCCCTGTGGGTTTCTGAGACTGTAATTCTTTAGAAGAGTAGAAAGCCTTGTCTTTCTCCTGCAGATGGAATGTTACACTGGCACCCAATAGAGTTAAGTCCTCCCACAATTCAACATCCCACTACTTTCCGGCTATACCCCAAACAAATAAATAAATAAACAACTAGTAAATGATTTTATATCTTACATTAAAAATTAATAAAAGCATTTATTGTTACAAGAGGGAGGTAAAGAAGTGGGATTGGATTTCCTCCTTCTTAAAAATATTTCTAGAGCTATCTTTAAAAACTCATTTACAAAACAGTTGATAAAAAGATGCCTCTGAATTATACAAGAACTGAGACACAGGGCCCACTCATAAACATGGCAGGCAAACATTAATCAGATTTGACTTTTTTTCCCCTCCTTCATCACCGGCTGGACTCTTCTCGAATTCTGATTCTCCACTGGCTGTGGGTAGATCGCCTTTAGTTTCTTGGCTAGCCACTTCAGTCGATCCTGTTCCCTACTGGCTGGCACTTATCTTGTTTGAAGGTGTATCCTTTCCTGTTGCCCTTTTCGGTTTGGTTTCCACTTTGACAGGAGGAGGTTTTGCGAGCAACCTCACCCCACTCCTTGTGGATTCCTCTTTCACTGTTCCTTAGCCCAGCTGACCTCCTCTTGAGAACCTGGGCAGCTGGGAGGGAATGTGCTGGATGCCCATGGCGCTGGGCACAGAGAACTTTCTGGAAGCCCAATTGGCTGGCTGCTGCCCCTCTGTTGACCACTGGAGGTGCTAGGACCTGTGGTAGGGCCTGGGGAGGTGCCTCATATACTTTTGATAAGTTATCAGGAGAGATCAGTCTCTTCTGGTTAGCAACCCCAAAACACATATAATTGCCTTTTGAATTACCATGAAATATGTTGACATTTACCTTGATATGGATTTCCAGGACTCTATGCTTCTTTCACTTCCCTGAGACTGGCTTTGATTTTTATAACTCCCTTTTCCTAGATGCTGTTTCTGGGAACTTTGCATTAATATATCAAACCAAAAAGTCATAAAATGTTAGAATTGAAAGGTACCATAAATATTGCCAGGGCCACACCACATGTACTAGCAGGCAGACAAGCAAGTGGAAAACTTTTCCCCAAGTAAAATATAATTTATACATATCATTATATTCAAAGACATCAGGGTTCAATATCCATTATCATACACAATTGTTATTAATCACACAGACTCATTAACAAACCACACAGTTTACTTCTGCTACCAAGGTCATGCCCAAGGGGGCATGCTGGTGAAACACAGTCATCAGCTCACTGGGGACAATGCAAACACCTGGTAGATGAATTGCAATGACTACTTTTCTGTCCTTTAACACAAAATCATATTTATATCCATTATTACACTGCTTTTTCTGAGCAGAAGCTGGTTAGATGAACTTTGAAGACTCCCCTTTAAAAATAAGGGGGGGCTTTTGAGAAAAATGTTGACATGGCAGAGGGGGGAAGGGGGGTGGATTGGGGTAATTTCTCCTCTGATTGTACGTCCTCTGGATCCACCACATTAAAATTAAGAGTCAAAGTCCTATCAATATTATATCTAGCTGGACAAATGTACTTGTGGCACCAAATATTACAGAGTTTGTAAATGTTCCATTGGCACGTGTTAACCTAGTCCACAGAGCGTGGGGATCAGAGACAGAGAGAAAGGGCTGGCTGATCTGAAGTCAAGGGAGTTGTGCGGACCCTTGAGATTGTGGATAGTGCCTGTTGACATAGCTCATGGGGGCTGAGTTGAGAGAGAGAGCAGAGTATGGGCTGCCAAGTTTACGCTTAGATGGCTAGAGATGAGCTGACTGAATGAACAGAACAATGTTTGACACCATGAACCGGTATAAACTGTTGCACTTTATCGACTTGCTCAGGACTGGACTTGGCTTTTATGGGTGCAGATGCTCACAGTTCCCATCAGAACGGAAGATTCTTCAGATGGAGGAATATGCTTATCTCCTCAGAGTAACAGCTTAATAGAACAGAGCAATTTAGAAATTGACTATCTACAATGAGAGGAGATAATACAAGAGGTAACTGGCTTATGTAGTTTTTCGGGGTGTATTTACAATGAAAAGAACTGAGAGGGGAAAGTTAGTTCTTTAAATGTGAGATAGGCCATAGTTAGAAGTGCAAGGTGGTCTACTGTACCTTGAATGATTTCATTGGGGTCTTCTAGGGATAGTGCTTGCCATTCCTATCAACTGAAAGGGTGAGACTCTCCGATGCGAGGTGCTTTTGATCCACCACAGTGTATGATAGCTTATTAATAGTGTCAAAATGATGGGTTACCCTTGTAGTGGTGAGGCCATAAAAATAAGGTATATAGAACCATAATTGGGGGATGGATCATGTTGCCATCTTGGTAGGCTGAAAGTGCACCATTACTAGAATTGGGAAGGCGGGAGTTCATTACCACCAAGGAAGCATAGTAGTGAGTATGTCCATTGAACCTGAGATTACTGCCCTGAATTTCCTCAATCCAGGAACCTGAGAGCTTGGTCCCAGGATAGTGAGAGATGATGGAAAGGAGCAGCACAGAAAAGGCAGCAGCGAAGACTATGGGCCTGGTGGGCTTCCTGGCCCATCTTTGAGTCAGATATAAAGCTTTCTAAGTGAGTAGGGTGCATGTGAATGCCCAAGCAGGATGCTGCCCAGGCTAAGAGATTTGGGCAGTCAGGCTAAGGAACCAAGGGCTAGAGAGAGCCCATAGTTATAAAAATAGGATTTCCTGGCTAAAGAACTATCCTGAATTTTTTCTCATCCTGAATTGTAGCTGGAGCTCCGATGATGTACTGGAGCTTTTAACCATGAAGTCAGCAGTTAGAACCGACCAGCCACTCTCTAGGCGAAAGTGAAGATTTCTATTCCCATAAAGATTTACAGCCTCAGAAACCCATAAGCACACTTTTAGACGCCCTAGGCGTTCTTATGAGTCAGACTCAACCTGATACAAGTAAGTTTAGAAAAGTTTGGACTTACCTAATGTGTTAGGCCAGCCTGACCCAAGAAACAAATCCAGAGACACTCAGATATGTATAACAAAGAGCTTTATATCAATTGGTAAGTATATATCAAGAAAACATCCCAGGCCAGTCCAAATCAAGAACATAAATCTGATATTAGCCCATAAGTTTGATACTAATCCATGCATCTTTCTTCAGACTCATGCAGCCATGTGCAGCAATGCTGAATGCAAGACAATCACAGGCCAGGCGGGTGGAGTCTTGTGCGTCCCATGGTGGCGCGGATGCTTCTCCACACTGTGGCTGGTCTCAGCCTGTGTGGCTCATCAACAGGAAGGGGAAGCAGAGAGAGTGTGTGTCCTGTCTCCAGGGAGAAAGAGAGGAAGTTCCCAGAATCCTCATGAGAAGGCCACGCCCACACGGAGGTACCAACAGGCTGTGACCTGATTGACAGGCTAGATTCCACACCTTCACTCTTGAATGCCCTCAAGTTGACACGAGATTATGTAGCTAGCACACCTGATGAACTCCATAACTCTGAGGGTGGTCTGGGCGGGCAGTGATAGGGACAGGTGGTGTCAAAATAGGTAAACAGATTGGAAGGTGGAGGTATAGCTGCCCTAGGCCCCAAAGGAGTCACCCTCAGGCAGCTGATGATGACCTCCACTCTCCTTCCTCCCCCTAGAATTAGAAGAGGTCAGTCACCATCCCTATGCCTTCGTTACAGCACTGTGGGAGGAAGCCCCTTACCAGAAACCTTTCCTCAAACAAACAAACAAACAAACACAATCTCCAACCATCTCGTTTTAAAATGGCTTCGATGTACCCTCCAGCCTTCTTTATAATGACAGAGGAACTAGTGCTAATATATTTTGTTGTTTTCTCCGTTTTTCCTCCATGTGTTTGTCTTTCCTCCCTCTATCTCCCCAATCTGTTCTTAAATTTTTGACTCTTTCAGCTATTCTACAGCTGGCTACAACTATCCACTCTATGAAAATTATGTTGACAAAGCAAACTTATAGCTTTACATTTCCTACCTCTCCGGGCCCTTCTCGTGGATGTCTTTCTCTTTGTCTTCGTTTCCTAGTGCTGTTCTGACAGAATTACCTAGAGCTGATAGCTTTAAGGAACAAAATGTCTTTTCTCACGGTTCTGGTGGCTGGAACTCCAAATTCAGGACACTGGCTCTAAGAAAGGCTCTCTCTGCGGGACCTAGGAAAGTCCCCCTGTCTCGGCTTCTGTAGCTCTTGCTTTCCTTAGCTTCGTGGAGTTCCCCTGGAGAAAGATGGTTTCTTCTCCCTTAGAGAACTCCCCAAAGGTGCAGTTCTACATAGTTCCGTAGGGTCGCTGTAAGTCAGTACTGACATGCTGGCAGCCAGGTTGTTGTTTCCCATAATGTATCTACTGCTTCCTCCTGGTTCTCATATCAGATCTGCCCTTTCTAGATATCCGAATGAATGGGGTTTAGGATATGGCCTCATTAACATAATACTTATATACTGTGATATGGCCTCATTAACATAGCAAACTCAATCCTACTCCCAAACTGGGTTCCATGTACACATATTAAGTGAGTGTCGGGGGACAGTTTAAGCCATAACACTTTTTCTCAGAGCTGGTCATCTTTGCTTCCTCCCAAAAGGCAAACCGCACTCACCAAAACTTGTGACCATTCAGTAATAGAGCTGGGGGCTTATACATAGTCTCTCTTTTCCTGTTAGGATTATGTTAGTGGGAAGATTGGGGTTAAGAACTTTGGTTTCTGCATGGAAATCTGATTCCCTTCCCTCTTTATTGCAGCCAAAACGGTGGTGTTAATCATGTCAAAGCTAAAACAGGTGAACTTCAGACTATTTTACTGCAGAAGTCTCTATTAAAGAGAACACATGAAAGCTTGTTTCTCTAGGCAAGAGCCAGGAAGGATTTTCTCCCAAACAGAATGGGCAAATATTTGAGGATTAGTACGTGGAAGTAGACCCTGCTGTTTCCACTTCTGCCCCATCCTCGGTTGGGATGGCACTGTCAGTGGAGCGCATGCTACAAATATGTACTCAGTTCATACTCCTCTCCACTGACGGCATTAAAGCCTGAAGAGCGACAATTTCAAATGATGTTTAGAGGAAAACTATGTCTGTATCCAAGGTGGCATAATTGTTTTCAACAGCTGTGCGGGCACTGTGAAGACAAACATCATATGAACCGACAATAGAAACTGAAGCGTATTGACTATGCAATTTGTAAATCAGGTTGACGTTTGAACATGAGTGTCAGAAATGCCCTGAAGAGAAAAATTTCCAAGAGTCTCATCCCACAATCCTATCAGCATTGCCATGGACAAAAAGAACGAAAGCAGAATTGATGTAATAATCTCTGGTCAGGGAGGATTTTCATATAGCACAGCATTGTCTTAAAGAACAATTAAAATGATTAGTGGTTTATCCTTAAATATCTCCCAGTCTGACCTTCGGAGACTGTTTTCCAAAACTGTTGGAATATTTCAATCCCCCACCCCAAAAGTTAAACAATCTTGCTAATTTATTTAGAATCTAGACATTGTTTGACTCAAAAGTGGCTTTTAGAAGCAGTTTTTATCAACGCACATGGTTCAAAAGGACACCTAAAAGCCATGATGTGTGGTTACACCAACTTTCATGAAAGCCAGATATCCGGATTCCAGGAGGAAAAAAATTTTCTTACCAATGCTCCTTTTTGTTCATGTGCACTTCATTAACTTCTTCCAAAGAAAATCATGTTCTGCAGCCAATTTTGGAGAGGGGATTGGTGGTAGTGGTGGTGGTGGTGGGGAGTACATATTAAAAATGGTTACAGAAAATTCTTCTACCATTCTTTTCTTTTCAAGGTAACTAATCTGTTCAGTCTCTTACAAAACATCAGTGAACCAGAGGGTTAGTTTTAAAGCAACTTGCCAATTATAGCATATTCTTGTGTCTTGAAATGTTTATTAATATGGTATCCACATTTGACCCATGATCCAAGCCCATTTTTAGGTAGCATGTGGCAGACAAGATGCCTGGGTCATATTGCTGTAAAGGTTGGAGCACTCTCCCCCGCTCCCACCCCCCCACCCCCATCTCTCTCACTGCCATTGAGTTGATTCCAACTCTTAGCGACCCTATAGGACAGGGTAGAACTGCCCCTGAGAGGCTATCAATCTTCACTGGAAGCCTCACCTTTCTCCAGGTGAAAGGCTAGTGGTTTTGAAATGCTGACTTGGTGGTGAAGAGCCTGTGCCCCCCAGGCTCCCTTCTTGTAAAGGCAATAGATTAAACATAAATACATCCTCAGTCATCGGGAAAGATTCATCGCTAGAAAGGGGTATTCGGCTTTAGAAAGTGAAGGGATAATGAAAATGAGGGAAACGCTCAGTCGATGGATGGAGATAATAGCCAGAGTAGTGGACTCGAACATATTAACCATCATGGAGTTGGCATTAGCCTGGCAGTTTCTCCATTACAACTTAGAGTGACCCGATAGGACAGGGTAGAGCTGTGGGTCTCTGACCCTGTAACTCTTGGGAGCAGGACACCTCCTTTCTCTCCCAAGGAGTGGCTGGTGGTTTTGAATTGCTGGCCTTGAGGGTAGCATACCAACGTGAACCACTATGATACCGACCAGTGTCTCATTCTGCTATGATAAAGCCAACAACAAACTCACTGCCATCCTGTCCATGATGACTCATAGGCCATGGTAGAGCTCCTCCTTTGAGTTTAGGAGAATGTAACTCTTCTAAGGAGGAGAAAGCTCTATCTTCCTTCTTCGGAGCCACCGGTGGTTTGGAACCACGGGCCATTGAGATTGCAGCCCAGTGCGCAACCACTACACTCCGGGCTCCTACTCTGTTACAGTAAGTCCGAGTTGACCTCCCAGAAACTGCACATTACTGTTTGTTCTTGCAGCAGGAGGGGGTCTTCTTCTTTTTAATCATTTTATGAGAGGCTCATATAACTCTTATAACAATCCATACATACACCAATTGTGTAAAGCACATCATCCTTCTCAAAACATCCGCCCTCCACCCAAGCCCCTGGCATCGGCTCCTCATTTTTCCCCTCCCTCCCTGCTTCCCCCTGCCTTGTGAGCCCTTGATAATTTACAAATTATCATTTTGTCCTGTCTTGCACTGTCTGACGTCTCCCTTCACCCACGAGGGGGTTTACTTTACCATCTGAGGTCTAGAAATAGATGCTTTTCTTCATTCAAGAAATCTCTCTCTAAACTCCTTATCAGGAAGCAGGGGGTTCAGTGGGTTAAACATTAGTCCACTAGCCTTACGCGTGGCCACTCGGCAAGAGGAAGCCGAAGCCGTCTGTTCCCGGAAAGATGGCCTCTCTCCAAAACCCACAGGCGCACTTCCACTCCGTGTTACAGGGTCTCTGGAATCAGACTAGACTCCATGCCTGTGGCTCGGGTTTGCAGTGCTTCTCAGTCTTCCTAATGCCGCGACCTTTAATACAGTTCCTCATGTGGTGGTGAGCCACCCCCCCAATCATAAAATTATTTTCGTTGCTACTTCCTAACTGTAGTTTTGCTACTGCTATGAAGCAGGTAACCCCTGTGAAACGGTCGTTCCACCCCCAAGGGGATCGTGACCCACAGGCTGAGAACCGCTGCTTTACAGTCTACTACTGCCTTGACATCAAGAAGCCCTGGTGTCTGGGTTGAGGGAGTAGACGCCAGTGCCCTGATTCACTACAGCTCCTGGTCTACCTGGTAGCAACACCGCTGGGGTACCTCTTGTTAGTCAGGCTTTTTTTTTTTTGAAGTATCTCATAGAGAGCAACTCATTTAATCCTCATGATAACTCTATGGTCTAGGGCTAAGCATTCTCTCTCTTTCATAAATGAGGAAGCTGAAGCAGAAAACCAGGAAATTAATCTAACCAAGATCACACAACTAGTAAGTGCCAGAGTTAGGGTTTCACCCCACAAGATGCGATTCCATCTCTGCCACTAAAGAACCTTGTGCATTACAGTTGTGTGTGTGTGTGTGTGCGCGTGTGCGCGCACTGCTACTTTATATCTAGTGCCCTGAAAGAAAGAATTACATATAATCTCCCACCCCCTCCGGCCTGCCGCTCTAAACACTCCACATCTTGCTTGGGAGGAGTGGAGGGGTGGGAAGTAAATCACTGATCTCTTCACATTCAGCACGATTCCCTTCCTACTGAGTATTTCCTCCAGCTAGGAAAAGCTGGCTTGATCTTCTTATGAGCTCCTGCGGCCCTAGTCTTATTAAAAAGGAAAGATTCTATCATGGTTCATAGTCTTAGAAATCGCACACACGCACATAGAGGCAATCAAGGCCCCCTTCACAGACTGGCTTGAGCAGCTTCCGCCAGGACGGGTATGGCTCACTGATGCGCATCAGTCTCTTGAGTCTAGAGCAGAGCTCACCCCAGGGATGAGGTGGCCCAGAAGGCAGTACGGTGTATTGAGATGGCAGGCCACCACCGTACTGCTCCAAATACATCACAGATTATAAGCAGAGGAGCATTCTAAAGCTTAGGATTCCATCCACTGGTGAAACATGCACAGGGTGGGAAAAAATGGCTGAACAGAGTGAGCAAGCTAGGAGTGGCAGTAAGGGACACAGAACAATGTGACTAAAAACAAAACAGAAAAACCCAAATCCAAGCCAGGCAGCCAAGGCCAGTTCATAACCTCCCATGTCGTCTGCTGCTCCTCGAATGAGCTTCTGTGTTGAACTATTTGGAAATGCTTGCACAGTTCGCCCTTTGGAACCCGTGTTTCCTGCCCTCTCCGGGGCCACCGACTTACAGTCTCTCGGAGGCTGAATCCCCTGGTGTCCTGATGTGTGTGATTTGGCATCTTGATGAACAAGCAGCCAGTCGGGAGGTAGTTTTTAAAATTGTTCTAATTGGTTTCTTTGGCATCCTGGCGAGAGTCACCAGATGCCATTTAAAACACAATATTTGAACCTAATTTTTGGAAGGTTATCTTAACATCTAAAATAGGAACTTATAATCACGTTGGTCTAACCTGGCTGACCACGTACTATAACATCGCCCCAGTGACTTCCTGGCTGTGGCATAACTGGTTTCTAAGTTGAAATCACCGCAGCCTTACCTCTATATATTTGAAAAGCAATAGAATGTAGTGATCAAACACAAGAAGGTTTTCTGTGAGAAACTGAGGCTTTTACTTCCCACGTTTTAAATTTAAAAAGGAGTATTCAGTTATACCTGTAAAATCAACAAACCTATTCCCTCATAGTTTTTTTTCTTAAATAATGTTTTTTTCCCCTTCAAATGGTCTTCTTGGTCTATCTGAAAACAAAGAACATAGATTGATAACAAGGTGTGCTGAGTGCAGCCATGTGGCTGCCACTCACCTCACCCTTGTACAATAGAGCTGATCATGTCCTGGGCCTGTTCCACGCTGAGAGTTGTTGTTAGGTTTGAGCGCCTGGTACAGCCACCGTGTCGATACGTCTTGGTGAGCATCTTCATCTTCCTCCCTGATGCGCCTCTCTCTGCACTTCATCCAACAAGATGGCCCTCTCCAGGGACAACTCCCTCACCCAGACCATAGCAACTATGAGACAGCTTCCAAAAGTTCATGGAAAAGTACAATGAAAAGAGAGTGGAATTTCTTCACAAATTCTTTTGGAAGTCCTTTGATATTTTGACTAATGAAGGGAAGCATTGATATGCTTTTTTTGCCTTTTGCTTAGTGATTACATTAGGGTTGAAGGTCGCGACCCCTTGGGGGGGGGTCACATGACCCTTTCACAGGGGTCGCCTAAGACCATCAGAAAACACACAAATGTGTCACAATATATAATTACATATTGTTTTGTGGCTCAGCACTATGCTGTACTTATGTTTATATTCAATGTGTAACATGAAAATACATCCTGCATATCAGATAGTTACATTACAGTTCATAACAGCAGCAAAATGACAGTTATGAAGTAGCAACGAAAATAATTTTATGGATGGGGTGTCACCACCACATGAGGAACTGTATTAAAGGGTCGCGGCATGAGGAAGGCTAAGAACGCGGTTCTAAAATGTCATGAGACACTAGCTGGGATTTCATGTGATGGAATGCGGCCAACAAAATGTGTGTGTTTCAGCATTGTCTAAAGTTACGATACTACCTTCCTTTACCAACAGATCTAAATAATGTGGCAGGCTATGTTCCACAATTTACCTTTTTGTTTTCATTTACCATTTCCTACTAAAAGACATAAAGCAATTATGTACTCCACAGTAGTATGGAGCTCCGTGCTAGCCTGATCTGGCGTGAACCTAGTGTTCCTGGTTGCTCCAGTCATCGGTTGCTTATTGTTGTTAGGAGACACTGAGTCACTGCTGACTCATATTGACCTATTGTACAACAGAATGAAACTTCTGATCCCCGCATATCCTCACACGGTTGCTGTACTTTAGTCAATTGGTACAGCCACGGTGTCAGTCCCACTTCCTCTTTGTGGCTGGCTTTCTACTTTTACTAAGAATGATGCCCTTCCCTAACTACATGTCCAGAGAGTATTAAATGAAGTCTCACCATGCTTGCTTATAAAATTTACTCTAGCTGTGCTTCTCCCAGGCAGATTTGTTTGTCCTTCTGGCAGTCCATGCTGTAGTCACTCTTCTCTGCCAACATCACAACCAAAAGGTGTCGATTTGTCTTTGGTCTCTCTTGTTTATTTTCCACTTTGCACATGTATATAGTGTGGGGTAAAACACTCTGGCATGAGTCAGGTACATCTCAATCCTCACGGTGACATCTTTGCCTTGTCACATTGTCATGACGTCTTTTGCAGCAGATTCGATATGTTTACTCAGTGGGTCTCTGTTATACAGAAGGATATTCATCAGGCACTTTATATCAATTATGTTTAGTATGTAAAAACTGTCCATCCAGGCTCAATATTATTATCTCCATTTTACAAATGAGGAAACATTTTTGGAGTAACTAAGATCACACAACTAGTCTGAATCAGAGCTATATTACTCGCTCACTAAACTGTCATACAATTCTAGATGTTTACAGATGATGTAGTTGTAGATTCCATTTCACCTCAAGCTGTAGTTTGGATATGATAATGTGGTTCCCTTTATCTCCTCGTGTACCTTTATCTCCTTGACTACATAATGGTACTTTTAGATTCGAAGTATCTGACAAAGTTCTCTTGTCCTAACTCATTATGTATTTTTAAGATGATCTTGTAAAGAGAAAAAGAGGGCTGTTGAGGTCTCTACCCTAGGTAACTCAATTCCCTCACGGTGCCTGGAGGAAAGGATTTGCTCTTATTAACCTGCATTGGCTCCTGCTCCCCACTATCCCCAGTGCCTGAAGCAGGGCTTCCTCCCTTGCAGATGACCCACCGTGACTTGTTGGAAGGCTAATTGCATGCCAGATTAAATATGTGAATGAAGAAACAAAAAATCAACAACACTATCTGCACACCTGGCTTCTGTGTCAAAAGACTCTTATCTAAGACAGGGATCCACATGTCTTTGGAATTTGAATCCAGCTGGTCAAAACCTGGAATGATACATAAATCTATTATACAGAAACTGTTTCTGTCACCACAAGAAACACTGTAAAGTAGTTTCAGTGTCCTAGAAATTAAACATGATCTCTGCCTGTGCTCTTCGGGCTAGAAGATGAAACTACAGAAGCACACATGGTGGGGTATGATAGACCTTTGTGGGAGGAGGTTCAATATTTCACAGCAAAGGCAATGGGGACTTGTAATCAAACTCCCGAAAGCCTCAGGACAGCTGCTCTGATGAGTTTTATGTCATCGTTAATTAAGATTTCTTGAAATAAAGTTCATCATTGAGAAATTTCAATACCTGTTAAACCTGGGACTTAACAGAAGGAAGGGTGGTATCTTTTTCATCTAAAACACGCTTGTCCCCTATTGGAGGTCATTCCCTCCCTCTGTTTTGATTTTGCCCTCTGGAAGAGTCTACTGTTGTCCCCTAGAGAGGTCTTTCCACCCCTCTGGAGTTTTCCACAATAATCATGAGCATGTTTAAATAAACTAAATCATGGACCATGGAGAGAACCTTCTCGAATAAGGTTTTAGTGGTCCTTCTGAAATGAACCTACAACCTCTACGTAGTGAACAGAACCTGTAAGCGCACACTTTTATTTATTTGTGATTACCCAATGAAATAGGCATTTACAATTGTTTAGTCTCTGATGGGGAATTTTGTAAACACCAGGTGGGAAGGACACAGGTGATTCAAATATCTTCCCCATTTTCAAATGTCAGCTGTCCCCAAGAGAGGATGCTTAAGTAAACATCAGGTATAATCTTAGCAGGTGGCAAAATACCTATCATTCAATTTCCGGCTTCTGATATCTGTTCAGTTAATAACAGTTTGGAGAGATTTGGAGTGTTTGATTTTAATCAATGGTCATGAAAAAGAAAGCAAAAGCTGGGCTACATAGTGTATCCCTGTCTTTGGATCATCTCCCTTCAACAGATGGTATCTTAGGAAGTGCTTTGACACTTCCTTGTTGCTGGTGGCTGATGATTCATTGTAGGAAATTCCCAGTGTACATGCAACGTGAAAATAAGAGTGGTTAGTGTTCTTGGCTGCATCCGATTTTCAAACAGAATTTCAGCAGATGTGACAATTTTACCATGATGTTGTCAAAATAAGAGTAACCCACTGACAAATCAAATCTGGCTTGTGTTCATCCCTTGGTGCCTTCTTGGTTTGTTTCCAGTGTCAGGGGACTCCGGATCACTGTTACCTCTGAAAACTTGATCCGTGCAGATGGCAGGTTGTCAATTCCCACCTCTGTCCTGAGGGCTCATTTTGCAGCCACAAAGCAACACTTCCTGGTTTTTCCTTCACCTCACCTCCCTCCACCCACATATTACTAAAAGAGCAATGTTTGTAACCCATCTTTAGGTCTTTGGGGGTAAAAATGAGATCATCCACCAGAGAGACTCTTAGAGGTCATGGAAAAAGAAAGACGATCCATTACAACGGAACTCAGCTCAGCATCCCGTAAAGTTTCTGGAGAGAATGTATCGGTGACCTCATTTTCGGCTGGTCAGCTCGCACAGTGAGAAAGGGAAACTCCCAGAACAGGTGTGAAGGGCCGCATCTTTGGTTTCAGCACACAGTGGCACCATGCCTTCGTCTTCGTGTCAAAAAAGACCATACAGAGCTAGTGATTGCCGCTGGAAAGCAGACCAGCAAGCTCATTCAAACATGGGTTCTCTCCGCACCCCTCAGAGTCACCCGTTAACAAAACACCTTGTTGTGTGACAGGCCAGCCCCTCTCTGGGCCCCTCAGAAGCAGAGGCAGAAGCCGGGAAAAGGACATCTGCTATGCTCAGTAAATCCTTTCCAAAACAACAGTAATGGGGCAGAGTTTTAATTTTGTTTTAAAGAAAATTTGCAAAGTGTTTATGGCAAAACATCTTCCCTGCGCTCACTCAGAATGGTGTGTTTTTCTTTGTGATCAGCCTTGCTGAAGTCCCGGAGCAGGGGGTGGGTACGGGGTGGTGGTGGTGTGTGGCTGCAAGCAGTACAATGAAAAGCCATTCCATTCAGGGTCAGGGGGTTCTTATTCGTCCCCACTACTTTCAACAGGTGAATAAAATATGTTATCACATTCAGCACCTTTCAGACCAAAAACCCTGATCAAGAGAATCCCAAAATATAACTCATTTTCCTTTCCAAGTCCAATAATTAGCTCCAGTATATGCCATTTGCTAAACACTATTAAAAAAAAAAAAAAGAAAACCCGGTTGTGCTTGAGTCAGTTGTGACTCCTGGTAGCTCTGTGTGGTTTGGAGTAGCACTGCACATCTCCCTAGAGATTTCAGGTCCTGCCATCTTTCAGAAGTAGTTTGCCAGACCTTTCTTCTGTGTCATCTTAGGGCAAATTCAACCTGTCAACTTTTCAGTTAGTAGCTGAACACTTAACTATTTGCACCACTCGGGGACCATAGGTTTTATGGTTTTGTTTTGGTTTGTTTTCAGCAAGGGAAGTGAGATACATTAAAAATGACCCCAAATAACTTTTAGCTCCTCCCATCAAAAGGAGGTCTCTATTTTCCCCACTCCTTTATCTTTAGCTAAGCTGAGCCAATGTCTCTCTTTGCTCCATAGAAGAGAGTAAAAATGATGCTGAGCTACTTCTAAGCCAAGGCCTTAAGAAGCGTGTAGCTTCCTCTGTCATCTGGCATGCTGTCACCAGGGGTAAACTGACGTATCTTATTGAGAGGTCAGTGGAAGTAAACCAATGTGTCTTAGCTCCTAGCCACCACGTGACTTCAGCCTCCTAGATGGTATTCAATGAGACCAACAGAATCATTGACCAATTGAGCCCAGCCGTAATTACTCACTCCTGGAACCTTGAACAAAGACTTGCTTTGTTGAGCCTCTAAGTCTTGCAACAACAAAGCAAAAGATGACTGACAGGAAAAGGAAGTTGAAAAACCAAGTCTGTCCCAGCCAGTCCTTCCTCTTCCCGTGTCCAACGCATCTTCCAGTCCAAATTATCCGACGACGAGGTCAAATTTGGAAGGAAAAAGCACCATGGCCGTAAGACATCAATTCTGTGATTTTTTACTCTTGGAGAAAATTGCATATACACGCAGGTAACTTAAACGATGTGCTGAGATAGCCATTGTGGAACATCTTGACATTTTTGTACAGCCAAATGATGGATTCAAGCAGCCCTTTTTTTGTTGTTACAGGCTGCAGACAAATGTGCTTCACTGATCTCTCAAATAAACCTGGTGACATAATAGGAACTAAGGATGTAGCTAGAATATAGCAAGTCTGCTAATAGAGTGATAGGATGGGTCCTCGGGGGATTGTGTGCCTTGCCCTCTCCTGCACTTGTCTGTAGCAGTATTACAGAGGGAGAGAAGGTGATGTGCATCTCTCACTCAGTAGCTTTCTGACTTTTCCTGTGCTGTGAAACCCCCTCATGCAGGCACCCCGCTCACGGAGAACTTAATATCCATCCATCTCTTATGAATGCTTTGCACTGCTTCCTTGTTGGTTCAAGAAGAAACAAAAACGCAATTAACGATAGCAGAGCACCAGCCTGGACGGATCTCGGTGGCCTGGTATTTCGAAGCCCACGTTGTGACCTTGGAAAAGAAGGAATGATGTGGAAGGGAAGTTGACAGATGGTGTGGCGATCCTAGAAAGTGAGGATGTGGGAAAATCACACGGAGCCTGGCTCCGCTGGTCTCTTTCAACTCCGTCGCTCATTCCCACGAACACGCATTGAGCATCCGTCGGGGGCAGCCACTCTGCTGGCGGTCAGGGAGACTGCGACAAGTTCAAGGTGGCACCTCGGTCAGAAATGTACGATCTCGTAGGGAAGTCAGCCTGCACACCGGTCCCTGTAAACCAGGGCGACCTGTGCGAGGATAAACGCGCGCACTACAGGCAGAGAAGGTCTCGTTACCATTTCAAATCTGTCCGAGAAGGGCATCCGACGTGCATCTGAAACTGTCCTGTTTCAGCACCACGTGCGCATATACATCGGACGGCATTGGTATTCCTGGCACGTATGCTCGCATCTCCTTCAGAAGACTGAACGTGCGATTTGTTCCCTTACATATCTTTCCAGTGCTCACGCACCCAGTTAAAGCTCAACAAATGTTCAAGATCCCTAAGGTACCACGTGTGATTGCCGCCTTCCACATGCTCCCTGGTTGTTCTTGTCCTTGACTCTAGTTGCCTTTCTCCAGATGCAGGGTGACCCCAGCACAGTGCATTGAAAAGCTTCTCAATACTTTGCTAGTCCCATCTTAGCATAACCAAACCTAGGGAAGCACAGGACCATTTTGATCCACAGCATTTAAAAAATTTTCTTACAATAATTTTATTGGCAGATAAATATTTCAATCATATTAAGAGTTGTACAATCATCACTACAATAATTTTTAGAACATTTTGTTTCTACTTGAGTGCTTGGTATCAGCTCCTCTTTTATTCCTACCCCCACCCCCGGTGAGTCCTTGATAAATTATAAATTATTATTTTCATATCTTACACCTGTTTCCCTTCACCTTTATTTCTTTCTCCCCTTCCCCCCTCTACCCTCATGGTATTGTACTCCCATTACTGTTCCTGTGGGGTTATCTGTTCTGGATTCCATGTGTCAAGAGCTCCTCTCTGTACCAGTGTACATGCTCCAGTCTAGCTAGATTTGTAAGATTGAATTGGGGTCATGATAAATAGGGGGTGGGGTTTCCCTAGCATTTTCATGGGCTCATTTTTGGAAGAAAATCACCAGGCCTTCCTTTTGGGTCTATGGTAGACTAGAAGCTCCATTGAAATCTGTTCGGCATCACAGCAACACATGAACCTCCATTGGCAGAAGTGGTGGCTCCATAGGAGTTACATTGACTGGGCACTGAGCCTGGGTCACCTGCATAGAAGATGAACATTTTCCTATCAAATCAGCAAGGCTCATAAGGGGCAGACCCCGAGTCATGGACCTGTCAAAGGTCTTTCTGACATTGAGCCTGTACAATGCTTGCCCTCCTGTAGACCTAGGAAGGTGTCTGTCTGATTCACCACAGGTGGTAAGACAAATACTTTAGCAAAGGCCCAGGAAACCAATGCATGACTTTATTTTAAGAAAAATATGAGATGGATTCTAAATGTCCTTCATCTTTCCACCAATCTGGATTCAGTGTCGGCCCCTAATGCGTGGATCTAACTCTTTTCATTAGACCACTAAGTCCCTCTACCACCACACTTACATTAACCTTGCAATCACTCTGGGCAGCTGACTGACTAAGACCCCTGTAATTACCATCGAATAAGCAATCCACCGAGCACTGATGTAGTAAAATTAAATGTTCTTTCTTGAAGCTCTCTCTAGACATGTTTATGAACAAGGAAAGAAAATGAAACATTAGAACTGCTATTTTTTTCTTAAGGTAAAATGTGTAGTCCATCTTTTGGCGTGAATTCTTCTGAACTCAGATCTTTGAAAGACCTCAACCAAGCCGTTTGATCCCTGCAGCACTTAAGAAAATGGCCCGCTATAGGAGGGAAAGACAAAATGATAGGCATTTGGTGTGGACAGTCATCCTTCTCGGAACACGGGTGTGGCAAGCATGGTGTAGTTTTGTTGTATGCCTCTGCGCGGCTGTAGGGCAGCATGGAGTGGCTGCAGAGAAGCTCCTGTGTTGGCATCGGTAAGGAAACTCATCATCAGAACGTTTCTCCCAAGGAGCAGCCGGTGGATTCAAACTTCCAGTTGGCCATTGAGGACTCCACCAGTGTCCTCCAGGGCTCCTGGAAACAAGCTTACCAACCCCAACCCCAACTCGTGGCTGCTGAATAGTGTGTCATGTGTAGCCATCCTACAGGCTGCAGTAGAACTGTCCCCATAGGGCTTTCAAGACTGTACTCTTTACAGAAGTGAATGCCAGCTCTTTCCCCCTCTGAACAGCTGGTGGATTTAAGTGACTGACCTTTCCTCTTACCGCTGAGAGCATAACCACTGTGCCACCGGGGCTCCTAATCCGTTCACATATGCATTCTGAAGAACAGAAACAGACGGGAAAGATTGAAAACCCTTAAAAGCTCTGGACTTCTCTAGCCGTGTCTGAAGCAAATCCTACCATCATTCAGTTTTGTGCACTCAGACGTACTAACTAAATTATTTTTAATAAGTCATTTTTATATTTAGAAGTCATTTCACTTGCATTCTCCTCTTTCTCCTTTAACTGAACACATTTTAGGAATATAAGGAAATCTCCAGAGAGTACTGTCTGATTTGCAGCAAAAGTCTTTCTGAAGAAACACGTGATTAGTTACCAATTGCTTGAAATCAAAGACTTCAAGGCAAATCACACGTAATCCTATTAAAATAGCCATGCACTTTCATATCCTTTTGGAACAAAACTTCATCTTAAGAAACTTTGATAGGTCTTCTTAGACTGGCTGTAGTATATAAAATGATTTCATGACTAAGGATTACAGAAATGTTCGTGTGTATCTTCTAGCCCCCTTTTCACACACATACAAACGTATGTAGAGAAACTACTAGTGCATACTAATATTTGTATATTAGTGTAGACTCATAGTGTATACTATTATTAATGGCCATTTGTAATTATACAGGTATGCCTTTAGAAGCTTGAGAAATGTTTAGTGCTCAACATGGATATTTGAGTTAGCTCTCTGTCGCTGAAAATTGTGACTGATGGACAATGGGTCAAGTGTTTGAGCTGATAAGTGACAGATCAGGTCTGAAATCCATCAACTGCCCTATAGAGGACAGGTTTACTGCGTCTTCCATGAGTCGGGATTAACTAAATGATGTTGAATTTGGTTTGGGTTGGCTCTGAAAGAGAAGCCCCCTGGTAGCACAGTGGTTAAGTATTTGGCTGCTGACCGTAAAGGTAGCGGTTCAAACCTTCCAGTCACCCCTTGGGAGAAAGATGCGGTAGTCTGCTACCCCAAACGGTGCAGCCTTGGAAAACTCATCAGGTAGTTTGACTCTGTGTTTCAAGGGTTGCTCAGTCGGAATCAAAATTGTTGGCAGTGAGTTTGTTTGTGGTTTTAGTCTTTGAGTATAGCTCCTGAGCGCCACAAATGGTTAGGTGCTTGACTACTAATTAAAAAATCTGGGGGTTCGCACTCACCCAGAGGAGCCTCCGAGGGAAGCCCTGGCGCCTGGCTTCCAAAAGCTCCTGGCTTTGAAACCCTTTGCAGCACAGACTTATGGGGCATGCATGGGGTCACCATACTCAGAAGTGAGTCCTTAACACTGGTCCGGGGTCTGGACGGCCTGGAACCGTCCATCTGTGGGCGAGTGTGGCTTTGTGTTTGGCTAGGTTTGTCCTTGAGCAGTCTGGACAGTTGGTAAAAAGCTTGAAAAGGCTGGAACCAGTGGAAGACACCATGAGAATGGGGTCTGTGCAGACATATGCTTCTTCCCTCAGTTTTTAGGGCATCCACATGGTTTGCCTGCATTACGATTAACTTGTCTTGTGCTGAATGATTGTTTCTATCCAGGAATCCCACCTTCCAAGGGCTTGGTTTGCACATGGAAGGACTCAGGTCAGACCAAGGAGAAATGAGGAGAGCTTAAACGGGAGCTTCAGGTGGTTTTCCATCATCCTCCTGGGAGAGCAACTAGAAGATTCTCTCTATGTCCAGGATGCAGGACCCAAAGCACAGGCTCCTAGTTTGCTAGCAGTAGGCTACCACCACAGGCTGCAGTGTATCCCAAGAATATCTGGACAGAGAGGTAAAAGGCATCCTTGTCTTGAGGGACACCCAGAGCTGCAAAGCCCACTGACCATGAAACGGCCTCACCTTTCTCCTGCAGAGTGGCTGGCAGGTTCAAACCCCCCACCATTTGGTTAGCAGCCCAGTGCTTTAACCACTGTGCCACTGGAGCTTTGTGCAGAAAAGCTAGGAGAACCATAAATCAGCTCAGATTGAAAAAAGAGCAGCGTGGACAAAACACAGTCCGAGAAACAACACCTCATCGAAGAGTAGCGATGCATCCGTCCCATGAGGGCGGCTCAAAGGTGGGCTGTGTGGGGAAGCAGTGATCTAATCAGCAGCCCATCAAACAAAAGCAGTGTGGGTTCCATGCTTCTGGAGATCACCACCCTCATTTATAATGTAGTCGTGCTTGTTACCATTTCCATTTTCCCCGGCTTTATGCCTCTCTCAGCAGGATGCTCTTCTCCGCTCTGCTCTGAGACCCTTCCGTGCCAGCTTCTGCTACTGTTGGAAGTCTAGGGTTACATGAGTAATGAGACACCCCCCTTGATATGATACTGTGTAATATCAAGGAACCTTCTGTCACTCATGTTTCACACCTCATTAATTAGTGCTAATTGCCCAAACAACTGAAAAGTAGTTTTCTGCTCGCCCTGTGCCCTATCAACCTAATGTGCGTATGAAACTCCCATCTACGGCAATGCCTCAGAGAAACAGGTCTAATGTCTGTGATATTTAGGATACACAGTTTAGCCTTAAAAAAAGGATGCGCAGAGGCTTCAAGTTTTCATGAGAGGGCTAACATCCTCATTACATATTCAGCATGATCTGAAGAAGAAAACAAATCCGGTATGGCCAAATCAGCTCTCCTAGGAGGACTTGCATTCTGATTATCACCTATTAATCAGGTTTGAAAATGAGTCATGTAACAAACAAACAACAATGTACTACTCCAAGGTAAAATGGTTCTCTCCTCAAACAACTCCTTTTCAAACAGCGTATTTGCTAATACAATAATGAATTAGGCTCCTTTGAGGATCCATTTCAGGAGGATGTTCAGCGTTAATGAGTCCCTGTTTCTACCTGATTTCATTCAAAACAAATTATTTCATTTCCTTAAAGCTGAGGCCCAGGCTCCTTTCCTTTATATGACTCAGACAGGGATGAACTTACAGAAATGTTCTAAATGAACTCAGCTTTCAATAAATAGCCTATGGACAAAATTGCCAGAATATCAGAGGTATGAGAGAAATTTAAATGTCTATGTATACACAAGAATCAAATTAACAGATCAATTTTTGAACTATTAATTGTTTGAAGAATTATTTGTAAGATTTATCAAGTATACTCATTAATTTTTGTGTCTTTTTTTTCTTTTTAAATGCCATGAAAAAAGTCCATGGATCCTACTTAAACGTTTGCAGTTTGGTAACAAAGGAAAAAAATTTTAAGTCATTTTATTGGGGCTCATACAGCTCTTACCACAGCATCCATCCATCCATCCATCCATTGTGTCACGCACATTTGTATATTCGTTGCCTTCATCATTCTCAAAACACTTGCTCTCCACTTAAGCCCTTGGTATCAGTTCCACATTTTTCCTCTCCCTTCCCGCTTCCCCCTCCCTCATTAACCCTTGATAATTTATAAATTATTATTATTTTGTCATGTATTACACTGTCCAACATCTCCCTCCCTTCACCCACGTTTCTGTTGTCCATCCCCCAGGAAGAAGGTCACATGTAGATCCTAAAATCGGTTCCCCCTTTCTACTCCACCTTCCCTGCACCCTCTGGTATCACCACTCTTACCACTGGTCCTGAAGGGAATCCTCTGTCCGGGATTCTCTGTGTCTCCTGTTCCTCCTATTTGTACCAGTGTAAATCCTCTGGTCTAGCTGAATTTGTAAGGTAGAATTGGGATAATGCTAATGTGGGGAAGGAAGCAATTAAGAACTAGAGGAGAGTTGTATGTTTCATCGTTGCTACACTGCACCCTGACTGTCTCATCTCCTCCCCACAACCCTTCTGATAGGGGATATTCCGTTACCTAGAGATGGGCTTTGGGTCCCCAATCTGTACTCCCTCTCATTTACAATGATATGAATTTTTTTGTTCTTTATGCTTGATACCTGATATCTTTGACACTTCATGATCACACAGGCTGGTGTGCTTCTTCCATGTGGGCTTTGTTGCTTCTGAACTAGATGTCCGCTTGCTTGTCTTCAAGCCTTTAAGACCCCAGACACTGTATCTTTCGATAGCTGAGCACCACCAGCTTTCTTCACCACATTTGCTTATGCACACATTTTTCTTCAGGGATTGTGTCGGGAAGGTGTGCATCATGAAATGCCATTTTACTGGAACAAAGTGTTCTTGCATTAAGGAAGTACTTGAGTGGAGGCCCAATGTCCATCTGCTGCCTTAATACTAAACCTATAAATATATGCACATAGCTCTGTTTCCCCATCATCATATATAAATATATTTACATATGTATGCACCTGTATTTAGACCTCTATAAATGCCCTTTGCCTCCTAGTTTTTTCCTCTATTTCCTTTTACTTTCCTCTTGTCTCACTATCATGCTCAGCCTTCATTTGGGTTTCAGTAATTTTCTCGGTTACATTGCCCTTGATCAATCCCTACCAGGCCTCTCACACCCTCCTTGCCACTAATTTTGGATAACTTGTATTTCCCTTGTCCCTGGGTTGGTCAACACCACCTCCTTTCCCCCACCTCCCTCTCTACCATGTCCCCCTGGAACCATCAGTCCTGTTGTTTTCTCCTCCAGACTGTTTGTCTAGCATATCTTATCTAGATAGACCTGCAGAGATAATAATATGCACACAAAAAAAGACAAAGCGGCAAAAGAAAACACAATGACAACAACAACAAAAAGCACCGACCAAAAAATTAATTAATTAATTAGTTATTTTTTAAAACGGATTAACCTGTAAATAGTTTAAGTTCTGTTTGTTGACCTCTGGGAGTGTCCTCCAGCCAAGTTCAATGGGATGCCCTGCCCTGGCCCCAAAGTCTATCCTTTGTACTCCCTTGGGAGTTCCCTGCTCTGCTCCCCACATTGCTCTGCTGCACACCCTTAGTGTTTTGCCTCTGTGTGGTGGGGTCAGACCGGGACAATCCCAACACTGAATCTCCAGTGTTGTCCACCATAGGGCCATGGGTCAGTGAGGGATGTCGTGTCTCATAGTGGGATCAGCCATATGATCCACGCTGTGCCTTGGCTGTTTGGAGTGGGAATACTGTCTTCTAGGCCTGGAGGACCAGGATGTGCTGCTCTCTCTCTTCCTCCCCCTTCATTTGCTCGCATGTGCTCTGATCAGACATGTCCCTCTCCCCTAGTTGCAGCTTCAGTGCCGTCCTCTAAAGTAAATTCTTCTGGGGTGGGGGAGGGGCGGTTGTCCATGTAGTTGGGATTGGGGCCGGTCCCTAAGACCCTTCCGCTGGCTCCCAGTTCCATGACAGCACACTGCATTCACATCCCGGAACACCGGGTTGAATCCGGTCCCTCTTTCCCTGTGGAGACACAAGCAATACCCTTCCCTTGGGTGGGTCAGTGCCCTATTCCCGCTACACATTTCTATCCCACCCACCCCCCAACTTCCCAAAGGAAGATTTTTACATTAGTGATAGAAACTCATTGAAAACGCTTCTATGGATAGTCAGTCCCTGTGATCCTATACTGTTGTGTTTCCTGCCTTGAATAAAGCACACTAAAAGATGGATAATGGTAGTTGATCAGAATACAGACCACATGCAGACAGCATGGTTAGACCACTGTGGCCCCAGAGACTTTTATGGCCTTAGCAAGAGGGTCAGGGAGGAGAGGAGATGCTAGAGTAAAAGAGAGGCAGTCCCAGAGGAACACAACACACAGAGGGTTGCCTCTTCCTGAAGAGTTCTTCATCTCCAAGGACTATATCTCAAAGATGGTAATCTGCATGATCTCTACAACTAAGGCGATGCACCAGTCTCAGATCAGTGACAACATTGGGGTTGGGAACCTCAAGCTGGTCAGGTGGCTATGGTGTGGCCAGTGTCCATCCTTTGGAGAAGACTGACAAAACCAGACAGGGAACTTGTGCTCCAGCCCAGAATGCAGAAGAGTGGCCCTGGCCTCTCAGTGTATTTACAAAGGCCCAGGGCAGCTGTACAAATTCGGCAAATGAGAGCTGGCAGCAGAATGATCAACCGTCCCCAATCACTCATTGCTCTGGATTGGCAAGCTCTATTTCCCACCCACTGTCTCCTCATTGAGCTGCTCGTTAGCATTGGTTGACCGGTCACAGACTGAGCTAGGAGACTGAGATCTTCACTGACTGCTATTGAGCGATCCTACAAACAAGAATGAGGTTTTCATTTGGGAATAGTTAGTTTCTTCAGGGAGGTGGTGGCAATCCCTGGAGATGTTTCTAAACAGAATGGATAGATTTAATCAGAAATCAGGAAGAGAAAATCAAACTATTCTGGAGATATGTTGCCGTCTAATATTTTCCTTTCCAATTTTCCATGGGCAGCATTTTCCACCCTTTACATTGGGATGCACAAACCTTCCTGAGGCTATGACGCATGGCGTCCAGGCTAGACACTGCTAGTTTTCCTTTCTGCTTTCGAGTCTACTAATGGTCCGTGTTATTTATGTTTTTCAAAGGGTGTGTGTGTCCTACTGAATGGTTTTTGGTTTTCTGCGTTACCTTCCAAAATAGAGAGCTCTATTGGAAACATTCTGGGAAAGTCAAAGCAGGGGGAATGGGCTCCTGGCAGTGCAATGTTCATTCCAGGTGCTTGGCTGGGATCCTTCACATGCTAAGCGACTCTGCCACAGAAACGTCACAATGTATCAATCTCAAGAAAATTACGTCATGAGTGAATCTTGCGCTCTCAGGGTAAAAACTTTGCTACATCCACACGTCTCAAGAAGCTGGGGCGCCATGTCCACTGAGGCAGTGGTCTGCCGTGGAGGCTCACTCATTCCACGTGACAACAAGGTTAGAGTTTTCTCACTGGGGCAGTCAGATTCAGTCAAGGAGAAGAGCAGGATCGAGCACTTAATTATGATTTTGTAGGCACATCCCAGTCCTCTTTTGTTTTAGGGTGGATTTAGGGTGAGTCATGAGCAAACAGACTGCTTCTAAGGGTATGTTTATTTAAATATTTTATACGAAAAACCTGTAGCATCTCTAAAGATTTCGGCCCTTTTCTCAAAAATACCTGCATTATTTCTGTTATGTTAAGTCAAAGTGTCTTAAGCAGGGACAAAAACTGTCAACTTTAATGAATTGGTTGACTCTCCCCCTTACAAGTATACAGCTTCACATAAGAACAGATTCATCTAAGCATACATGATCCCCCAAAATAGTCAGGAGACACTGCAGATGTAGATCTCAGACAGGAGGGGTGTTTTCCCTTCAGTTTTCACTAAAACTGTTGATATGCCCAGGCCTCGCTCTGGAATATTCTGGCATGCAGGATAACCTTGCCATGAATTCAGCACTGCCCTTTACTTCAGTGTTGAGGCCCTAGGCGTGGCCATGGTTCAGGAAAGGAAGCAAACATTCCGCAAGGTCTCTTTCTGAGGCACCTGCCCCCTCCTTCCTAGTCATGCACACATGTCACCCTGCAGCGCAGTGACTCCGAGCATGGTTGCTCTGACGGCATTTGTTCCTGTCATTAACATTTCTTGTAACGTCTTTCTGTGACTAAAATAAGACACATTTTTCACCCATTACAGAATATAGAGAAAATGCCAATGATAATATAATAGTCCATTATTCACTGCAGAGAGATAGTTATTTTCAGTGCTTTAAATATTTTCTTTTACAAAACCACCGTGTTCGGCATATTTACATCAGGTGTGTATTATACCTTGAATGTGCCAGAGCCAGAACCGCAGGAGACTGCTTGTTTCTCTGGGTCTCAAAACCGGGCTGCCTTGGACAGCATGCATCTTCACGCTTTTTGATCACTCACTCTTTGTGGGAAATATTTGTATTTTCCTTCCTTGGCAGGTTTCCGCCTTATACTGTTTCTGGTTTGGGTTTAGTTGTTAACAGGTATAAGCTTTAAAATTCAAGATGTACCACAAATCAATGATTGCGTTTCCAAAAAACTGAAAGATGAACTCGTTGCCATTGAATCGATACCGACTCATAGCCACCATTCCGTGCAGGGTGCAGGGTAGAACTGCCACTGTGAATTTCAGAGGTGAAACACATTACTCGCCCAGAAAGCCTCGTTTTCCTCCAGTGGAGTGGCTGGTGGTTTCCTGCTGCTGACCTTGAAGTTAGTAGCTCAATGGGTAACCATCCCACCACCAGGGCTTCTCTGGTCCCAAAGAGAGCCCAGTAGATCCAGGTGGTATTGTAAAGGGGCTAATATTCAGGGTGGAAGTAGAACTTTTATTTTTTGAAAACTTGATCACCATTGGCTAGTCAGATACTTGATGTTTGGTCCTTCGATGCATATCCTTACTCCTTCTTGAAGAAAAACCATATCTAAAGAGATTAGGTGAAGCCTGACCTATTTCTCCATTTATGTATGTGTCTGCCATGTTCTACTGACCGTAGGAACTACTTTAAAAAAAATTTTTAAACAATTTATTAGGGGCTCATACAACTCTTATCACAGTCCATACATATACATACATCAATTGTATAAAGCATATCTGTACATTCTTTGCCCTAATCATTTTCTTTTTTTCTCTCCTCTTTTCTTTTTTTACATTTTATTAGGGACTCATACAACTCTTATCACAATCCATACATATACATACATCAATTGTATAAAGCACATTCATACATTCACTGCCCCAATCATTCTCAAAGCATTTGCTCTCCACTTAAGCCCTTTGCATCAGGTCTACATTTTATTGAAGAGTTAGCACATACTAAGAAATTCACATGCACTTTCTCCTTTGGTCTGTCCGAGATTCTTGGTTTAGTCCTCGTTCTGTAAATGAAGACGCAGGCTCTGGTATGTAAATGACTTGCCAGCGCCCTAGTGGTGTTGTGGTTACAGGTAGGCTGCTAGTCTCAAGGTAAGTAGTTCAAAAACAGCAGTGGCTTCTTGGGAGACAGAAGAGGCTTTGTACTCCCATAAAGACTTCCAGTCTAGGAAACTCTGGGGGCAGTTTGGCCCTGTCCTCTAGGATTGCCAGGAGTCGAATAGACTCCGTGGCAGTGACTTTGGTTTTGGAAGATCATAAAACCAGGGAATGTTACAGTAAGCAAACACACAAGCAGCAACAACAAAACAACAACACAATCCCAGTTCTTCATAACTTAGAAGGCTGTTCCCTTGCCACTGTAGAACTGGCATTAGACAACTTAACAAACTGTCTCTCTGTAAAATTGATTTCAGACTGTCATCGAAGTGGTGAATGCTTTATTGCTTAAGCTTTCAAAATCTTACTTTGGAGATTTCTTGAGTGGTTTATTCATTTGGTCATAATAACTGAAGCTGAAGACGAAGGTGCTGATGTTTTAAATGAGCCATCAGTGGGGAGAGAATGCTATTGGCACTTGCACACTGCCCTCCGAGCCTTATTCATGAATGAGGAGTGCAATTAGCATAAGGTGAACAGATGATTACACAAAAAAATGGAAAAAGGGAATTCAATCAGGTTTGCTGATTGTGAATAAGAAGATGACATTATTTTAAATAAATATATTTTAAAATAAATACATATATTTATATTTTAGATATATTTTTAGATAAATAAAAATTTTATTAGGATCTACAGCAATCCAAAGATCCTAGTTCTATTGGACCAAGGTCTTTGTCCTTCTCTGACCTTGTCTTAAGACGCCTGGTGGTGCTGTGGTTCATGCATTGACATGTTCACCCACCAGCTGCTTCAAAGAAAGAAGCGGTTTGCCACATGAGATATTTATAGTCTCCCAACCCGTAAGGAGCGGTTTCATTCTGTCCTATAGCTCTGCTGCTCAGAGTGCTCCTTAGAGGCCACGATGGCAAAACTTTATCTCACATACTTGGGACCTGGTGTCAAGAGAGACCAGTGCCTGGAGAAGGACATCATGTTCGGCAACGTGCAGGGGTGGCGAAAAAGAGGAAGGCCCTCAAAGAGCTGGACCGACACAGTGGCTGCAGCCTAGGGCACAGGCATAGGAACAACCACAAAGAAGCCATAGGAACGTCCCATGTTGTCTTCTGTTGTGCATAGGGTCGCTGTGTGTTGGAGTCCCTTCAACGGCACCTGACGACAACCACATAACTCTGGTGGTACTTGGAAGTTGGACTGCTAACCATAAGGTCCACAGTTTGAAACCACCAGCCACTCTCTGAACGAAAGATGGGGCTTTCCCTCTCGTTCACAAAGAGTTCGTCTCAGAGACTCCCAAGGGATGCTCTGCGTTGTCTCGTAGATCACTATGGGTCGGCATTGACTTGATGGCCGTGAGTGAGCCTCACGATGCCCTAGACCCAACGGGGTGGCAGTGGGTGGTGGGCATGGATATTTGTTTGCAGGCTTTGGTTTTATTTTTCCTTTTCCCTGTGTGTCTGTGGATGGAGCAACCCATACATTTAAAATTCCATTTACATATTCCTGAAGTTCAAGGCGTTTTTGTGTTAAATGGATTAGATTTTTAAGAACTTAGGTGCGATTAAGTGTAATTTAATATAGATGTGGCCAGCCTGGGAGTCCCTGGGTAGCTTAAACGCAATTTTTTTTTAATTACTATTGGAAGAGAAAGGCCTCCTCCAGCCGCCATAATCGTATTTTCACTGTATTTTTATTCCTTTCCAGATCTGACTGTCTTAAAATTTAATTACTGTTAGCAAGACCTTTATGGGAAGAATAGAAATATCCTCATAATCGTGTTAGCATATTAAATGCAATTTGCAGGTGGGCCTCCTAGGATCCCAGCACTCCTCAATAGAGCCAGATTAGCTGCCTCGTCTCCTGCCCTGACATTTCACATACATTCAGCACAGCGATGTATTCTTCTCCTGACTGCCCTGATGCGATAAGACTAGGTTGTCCTCGTGTATTAGATTGGAGGATTCTCTTATTTAAGACGAGACCAGAAACTCTGACGTGCATTTTCATGCTGTCCTAATTCCCATCTTTCTGTGTTTTGTGGGAGAGCTGTATTGGTTTGTTTTCGTTTGTTGGATTTTATTTTAACTGCTGTTGTTGCTTTCAGGAAAACTGGAAATGTCTTGAAAGACAACACCAGATTGGTGTGCATGAACACAAAGGGCCAAAGTGCAGCATTTGCATAAAGACCCAGGGCAAAAGACAAGCATTAATACAAGTGCTTAACCTTGTCAGTGTGGTATGGGGAGGGAAGCAGCTGAGAGTTCAATGACAAGTTTATAGGAAGACTCGGTGTCCTCAAAGCACTGGCAATGCAAGAAAGATCAAGCCCATTTTCTGTGGAAAACATGGCAGAGTGTCAGAAGCCATGGGATGGTTGGTGAAAGGGCGGAAGGAGATTGTGTGAAGGGGTTGAGCAACATGGGGAAGATGGAGCAGGCAAAAGCGTGCCTGCGATTGGAGGACCAGAGGGCTCGTTGTAAGACCATTTCAAGGAGCAATGTTTGCCTTGCCCATGCACAGACCAGATAAGGTCCCTCCAGGTAAGTCAAAAATTGGATATCACATGATCACAGTTGAAAGAAGAATTTAGAATCCTAGATTTTAAAAAGTGCATGTTAGAAATGTAAAATGCATCTAACCTTTAGAAGATGCTGTGGTGGGCAAGCTGAAGAAATGAGAGTGGCTCTCTCACTTTCTGGGACAACTTAGGAGGATGCTGTGCAGAGGAAGACCTCTCCCCTGGGGAGCGCAGCTGCTTCGCCTTGGTCTCAAGGACCCTTGGGCAACCAACCCCTGGCACTTCTGACAGGAGAGGGATGGGCACCTGCAACCTTTTATTTGCCCCAAGAGGCCATTTGTCAGCTGCAGGCTCCTAATTACTTGGAATTAACATATATACATTTCTATGTTCAGTCTTAATTGGGAATTTTATTCCCTAAATCAGGACCCGCCAAAGAATCCAAACAAGCTGTCTTTCACATTTTAATTATCTCCAATAGTATTCCCTCAGTTTCTCGTAACAAATACAGAGAATTCTGTTGAATTATCATAAATGACAGCTCCTAGCCTGCAGTCGGTGTAATATTAATTACCACGTTGACAAAACGACACCGCAGCAGGCCTTCCCCAAGAGACGGGGGCAGTGGCTGTTCCGGGCATCCTGGGAGTCTGGGCTAGTCACCTTTGGGCCACCTCGTCAAAGTGAAGGTCAGAGAAAGAAAGGACAACTGCTCTTTGGAACGAGCCCACGCTGTCATCCCATCACCGCCCCGTGCAGGAGTAAGGGATCCCATGGAGCCCAGGTGGATCCCTGCATTTGGCTTCCTTTCTGAGAAGGAGACAAAGAAGCAACCACACGGGTCTCCATGTATAGCCAGTTAGTGCATTTTCCATTTTCATTGGTTGTCTGCATTTTTCTCATTTAAGCTTGCAGAAGTTGTAAATGATCATTCCCAGCCAGGATGATTTCTGGTGGTTTCCCCAGATGGCTTAGCTACACCTCTATGTGTGCATATTTCATTTCGCTGTTGATTTTCCTATGATTCCCAGCAGGGCTGGTTGGACAGAACTGGAATGTGATGTTGGCAAATGACATGCTGCTTTAAGATGCTAGAGCACAGCCCAAACCACGTGCCCCTGAGCTGGTTCATACTCGTACTGACCTACCTGTGTCAAAGCACAGCTATGCACCTTAGGCTTTTATGTGTCTGCTTCTTGGAAGTAGATTGCCAAGCCTTTTGCCCAAGGAGCCTCTGAGATTGAAGGAGTTTCCTTTTACTTAGCAGCTGAATGCGTTAAGCATTTGCAGAGCTCAGGGACTCCAAAGAACCGGCTTTTGGGAGTTAGTCATTGGTGGTGCCGAACGGAGGAAGGGTTCATTGTAGGAAATGCACTGTCTTTCTTGACTTCTGTTTCCTGGTGCACCTTCCTTTTGACTCCGTCAGGCTTGGTCTTACCCCCTGACCCTCTCCAGGACTCCCAGATGGTGTGACCTACAGACAATATCCTCTGGATCGCAAGGCTAGATGAAAGGAAATCTATAGATAGTTGTTGAAAGAAGTGTCACAAAATGTAAACCCCATTTTTTTTGGGGGGGGGATGCTTTCTTCCTAGATAAATAGTAAAATAGAAGGAAAACAAAGATGGAGAACTTTGGCAATTAGCTGATGTATTTAGTGTTAAAAATAAACCACCAAAGTCTTGGACATCCAAAGAAACACCAGTTTCTCCATTTTAAGTTTATTTATATATATTTAATGTATGTATTTTCCATTTAAACAGTTTTCAACACAACATTTGAAAGCATGGTCTCCTGATACAGCTATTGCTTAATTATATATGTACATGCATATATGTATATACATATATACACATGCACAGATTTTCTGTTTCTTCTCTTCTGCTGGATTAGTCTCTGCTTTCTCCAAGGCCAGATCAGGTCTCACCTTCAAGTTATGTTTTTTGTATTCTAGTCTACAAAATCCACCCTCTCTCTCAAAAGAATTTATTTCTGATCATCTTAAATCCTTTGTACGATTCCTTAAGATAAAGCTTGTCATCCTCACTCTTTACTTTCAGCATAGCTACAACCACCTTGTATTTTTAATTTCTACGTACCACCAACTCCTTATATTATAAGTATTTGAAGTACATATGTTAGCAAACCTTTTATTTATTTATCTGCGATTGGAGGACCAGAGGGCTCATTGTAAGACTATTTCAAGGAGCAATTTTTGCCTTGCCCATGCACGGACCAGATAAGCCTGGTTTACAGACCCTCCAGGAAAGATAAAAATTGGATATCACATGCTCACAGTTGAAAGGAGAATTTAGAATCCTAGATTTAAAAAGGTGCATGTTAGAAATGTAAAATGCATCTAATCTTTAGAAGATGCTGTGGTGGGCAAGCTGAAGAAATGAGAGCGGCTCTCTCGCTTTCTGGGACAACTTTGGCCCTTTGTGTTCATGCACACCAATCTGGTTTTGTCTTTCAAGACATTCCCATTTTTCATGAAAGTAACCACAGCAGTTAAAATTGTTGCCTTGGAAATAGCTACTGCTGTAATGACGTGATTTCGACGAGAAGTTGAGCAGGCTTCTTTAGTGAACTGGAATCTGTGAAAATCTGAATCACTTGTGAAGGTGAATCTGATAGGCTGACAAAGACACAGTGATGTGATGGGGAAAGTACGTAATACTCACTCGCACTGAAACGGAAGAACAAGGAGTATAGTTTCCAGAGCAGCACTCTTGAGTTTAATAGAACTTTCTGAGATGAAGATTCGGCTCTCCATCTCTGCTCTGGGGTACAGTAAGTACTCACCACATGTAAAAACAGTGCTTGTAAAAGGAAGGAAGGAAGGAAGGAAGGAAGGAAGGAAGGAAGGAAGGAAGGAAGGAAGAGGAGGAGCTGACTCCAGGAGCCCCAGTGGAAAGTGAGAGGTTTGAGAATGATGAGCTCCATGAATGTATATGGGTGCTTTACACAATTGATGTATGTGTGGATTGTGATAAGAGTTGTAGGAGCCCCAACAAAATGATTTTTTAAAAACCAGCACTTGCAATGTAACTTTTGTTACGTCATTGAAGACGTAAATTTCTAATGTTAATCAATTGCACTTTAAATGTACATGAAGCTGGCAGCTACCATGTTTCATATCACAGTTCAGGGAGAATGTGAGGACATTTAGATTGGTAGACACTTTACGTTCTTGGGGCCCATGTAGTGAAGGATGCCAGTCATTTCCATCTTTCTTAATGTTGTAATTCACAGAATTCATTATGGTAGAGCTAAACTACAGAGGGAGTAGTCTGTGATACATACTAGGCCATGATGCGTTCATTACTGATCCTTCGCAAGGTAAATATAGATCTTGATAATAAGCCATTTGGCATTGATGTGGTATCAAGATCCAGAGTCATTGGACTTGTCCGATTGAACAGCACATAAATGGTTTCAGGTGTTGTCACAGCTGTGCAGTGAGCGATATGCTAGTCAGGTAGAGCGGGGCTCCTATTGGTCCCTTACCCATAGGAAATGTCTAGAAAGCGGTCCACTCACCACAGTTTTGAGAAGTCTAAGCTTAGCGAACTAAGATTCAGAGACCCAGGTTCTAGTCTATCTACCATAAGCCAGCTAAGTAATATTGACTAGGTTTTCCCAAGTAAAGACTAGCAGTTTGAGAGAGAAACACGCTTAGGAATGTGTACTCAAATCCCCTCAAATGATAGATGAAGAAATAAAGTCCCAGGAAGTTATAGGCTGACAGACCTTAACTACTTAAAACAGAATTTGCAGACGAAGGGCCCTCCAAAGTCACAGCCTCACATATTTCCACCATTCCAAATGGAGTTGGGCCACGAGAGGCCTATGATTCTCTAGTGTAACAAATGAAGTCTAAGACTATTAATTCAGCAATTCAGTGAGATCAACGTCTTCTGATCTGTACCAAGTGATATCGTCTTTCTTCAGTAAAGGACGACGGCAACGTCTACGCAAGTTTACTTGATATAATTGATATCAATTGATATAATTGATTTTAATATCTGTTAGAGCCCCAAATGATTTATATTAAACGGAAATTAAAAGACAAGAAAAAAAAGTTGTCATCAGAATGAAGAAAATTCCGATATTTGGACAGAAGGTAACCTGCATGGCTCAGTCTCTGGAGAAGGACGTCATGCCTGGTGAAAGGAGGGGCATGGCAAAAAAAGCGAGGTCAGTAACAGTCAGAACTGACTTGACAACCCCTTATGACAACAGATGGCTCAGTGTCTGCCACACAAGGTCTCTTTGGAGTGTTGAATAGCAAGGGTGTCATTCCGAGGACTAGATGGGCCTGACTCAGGCGATGGTATTTTAAATTGTCTCATAGTCGTGTAAAAATTGGACATTGAATATGCACTGGAATTATGGTGCTGCTGAGGAACCTGGCAAACGCCATGTCCTAACAAAAGAGGCAGCATCAGAACCACAACCAAATGGCTGGTGAGACTTCATCTCATATATTTAGGACATGTTGTCAAAAGAGACCCATTCGTGGAACAAGCCATTGTGCTTGCTGAAGAGGAGGGGCTGCAAAAAAAGTCAGAAGACCCTTGGCTAGATCTACACAGTGGCTGCAAGAATGGGCTCAAGCATAAGAACAATTGTGAGGCTGGCGTCGGACGGGGTGGCACTCCACTCCATTGTGCATACGATCACTATGCGTCCGGACTCAGTTGCACCTAAGAATCACGGTATGGCTTAGTGCAGGTAGAAAAAAAATGAATGAATGAAATGATCTTAATTCTAAAGGGTTTAATTTGAAACACAATATTCATTTGTTTTCTCGGTCTTGCTGAGCCAAGAAAGGCCCTTTGTGTTTTGATTCTTTTTCCCTTAAAGGAGCTGGGAAGGAAGCTAGGAAGGCAACATTGTATCTATTGTAAGTAGGGGAAGTTCTGGATCACGTGTGCATGGGTGCTGCTGTACTCTGCCCAGATCCGTTATACCGGCCGATGCCTTCAGAAGTCCACCAGCACTGCTTTCTAGGGGACAGCCCTGGGCCAATAGGAGACATAATAAATTATGTCTGTGTTTTTTCTGTTTCGTCATAAAATCAAAGTATCACTGCATAAGCCCTTCCCAATTTACAGAATTCTCACAACACAATTGTACAAAATGGCTCACTTTGTTGAATACAGCTAAGCCAGAAATTGTCCATGGTGTTGCACAAAAAGCAAAATCATTTCTAATTGTGCCAAATTTTCAAACTGTGCTGATGGGGCCTATAATCTTCTACAATTTGACCAGAACAGAACTTCCCACAAAGCAAATATAGAATATACATTTTTGTGCATGGTTAAACAAATATTTGTTGTTGGCCAATAGGATTTGAAATTTCAGTTCCTGCATTCAAAGAGATTAAATTCTAAAAGAGAAGACAAACATGGAAACAAGCAATCTTAATACAATGTGATTAGGACCAGATGTACAGGACAGACACTCTGGAAACAATGAAAGAGAAACCCTAGCCATCGCTGATTGAAAGAGCCTGGGGGTTGGGGATCAGGAAACAGTTTTTGTTGATTTGGTTTGCAAACTTTTATTGGACAGGGCAGTTCTGAATAAATTCACAGCAAAGTATTTAATTCTTGTCTCTGTCATTACTTCAGGCGTTGCTTTTTGTGCTGTTCAAAAACCGAACTCTCATTTCTTTGCTAAAATGCATGGTTTAGTTTTCCATCACAACCACATCCCTTTTACGTCCAACCACTTAGGAAGGTTTAGTGATAGCTACTCATGAACCAAACCAACGTCTATGCCGACTCTTAGAGACTCTATCGGACAGGATAGAACTGTCCTGCTGAGGTCTGAGACCATAGCTTATAACAGGAATAGAAACTTCTGCCAGCATTGAAATGGAGGGATACACACGGTAACACTAAGTGCTAATTTGCTGTGTGAAATGCAAAAAAATCTCCTTTGAACAATATTGGCTACTGCAAATAAGCATATTCTTCTCCTGATCAACAAACCATATATCTCATGTGTAATATTGTTGATGCTACGTGCTAAAAGAATCAATCAACAGCTGAATAATCCCCGTTTAAGTATGTGCGGAAAAGCATATGTGTAGACCATAACACTGACGTATTAAACCCCTACTCTAAAGAACTAGTAGCCAAGGTATTTGCAGTTTTACAGTGTCATAAACAGGTATGCACTCAGCTACTAATTCAAAGGTTGGCAGTTCAAACCCAGCTAGTAGTACCATATAAAAAATACCTGCCAATCTGTTTCCATAAAGATTGCAGTCACAGAAGCTCTGTGGGAGCAGTTCGACTCAGTCACACACAGGATCCTTGTGTTAGTCTGGGAACTTTAGAGAAACAAATCCACAGAAACCCATGTATAAGAGAGTTTTCTATAAAGGGTAAGTACACATCAAGCAAGCATCCCAACCCAGTGCTGCCCAAGCCCACAAGTCCATCATTAACCCATATGTCCGACACCAGTCCACAAAGTCCTCCTCCATCTCACAAAACAGACTTAATGATGCCGACTGCAGGAGGAAAGCTGAATCAGTGAATGTGTAAACATCTCAGTGCTGGCAGGGGTCTCCACATGGCTGCTCCAGCACCCAGGGCTGCATTGGGGTAGCTCCATGTGGCTTCTCCTCAGGAATGTCTTTCAGAAACTGAGCCTGAACAGCTAAAGCAGGGAACTGGCTAAGGCAGCTGCACCCTGGTGCGACCATCAGAAAGCAAGAGATCGGAGAACTCAAAAGGCAAGGCTCAACGAGCCATTTATCCCTCCGCCCTCCAATTAACCCCACGTGTTTATCAGCCAGGTTGGCACAATAAACTAACTAACTCAATCCTTATGCATCCGAATCATTTTGAGAGCAATGGGTTACATTGTAAAGTGAAATCGAATTGATAAACATCACTTCTGGTGGTAGGAGAAGGAAGAGGAAGAGAGCTAAAAAAGAGCCCCTTTAAAACTCAAGTCCTCTCTAGATGTTTATTAAAGAGAAAGCAAGTAAACAAAACACCACTGCCGTCAAACGAATTACAACTCACAGTGACCCTGGAAGACAAAGTAGAACGGCTCCATTGGGCTTTTGAGGCTGTACCTCCTTACAGAACAGACAGCCTCATCTCCTTCTCTTAGAGCTGCTGGTGAGTTCCCACAGCTAACCTTTCAGGTAGAAGCCCAGGGCTTAGATCACTACGCCAACAGGAAGCCTCCTAGACATTTATACCTATTGCTAATTCTTCATGTTTCTTTTTCTTTTTAGAAGATTTCCTAACAATATCACTCAGAAGGAAAATCATTTTCAGGACTTCTGAACTGCTTAGAAATTCAGACCATAGCTGGATTCTTTGGTTGATATGAACAAGAACCATTTTGGGGAATTAAGACCAAAGGAACATTTTTCTGAGGTGATATACCTAGTTTCCCATAAGCAAAATATTGAAAATAGCAAGATTAGAATTTAAATCATTCATTTGGGATTTAGCGAGAGGGTGTATTAAAGAATCACTAGTTTTGTATGGAGACACTTTCTGTTTTTACACACACTAAACGTCCTTCACCTCAGACGCATCTGGTACCTGCTAGCTCCCAATCGTCTGGCTGATCTGATTTGATTCGGTAGCTCCTAGAATAATCCCAGATGCACAAGGCCATTAAGCGACATAATTATTGACAAATTGGGCGCTATTTTTTCTGTACATATTCTGACATTACTAGGGGTATTATCTGATGCATCTTTTAGGCTTGGTCTTAAGTAACAAAAAGCTGTTTTCACATCATTATCACTCAGTTGTTATCCCCGCAAAAAGCAAAACAGTAGCGCAAGAATAAACACCCCCAAACAAACAAACAAACAAGCAAGCAAAAGATAGCAGAGTTACCAAAGAAAAAGGGATTCCAAGAGCCAAAATTTCACTGTTTGTATCATGCATTTATGAAATATATTTTATAAAGGTTCCTTTTGCCTCAAAGAAATATAGCCAAATTTAAATTTGGTTTAGTCCTTTCCTTTAAAGACTCATAAATATATTTGCATAAAAAATAATTATCACTTTCCCTCCCCTTCACCCATGGTAACTTCCAAAATATATTCCCTTTGGTTTGAAAGTCTCTGTGTTGTGTGTGTGTGTGTTTCTCTCTTTATAATAGTGGTCTCATATAATATCTGTCCTTTCGTGATTGATTCCTCTGACTGTGCATAATATTCTCCAGGTTCATCCATGTCATGAACTGCTCTGTGGTTTCATGGTTGCTGGTTGGGTATGCACAGGAGGGGAGATGACGTAATAGATGAGAGAGCTGACAGGTATTAACTTGGGTAAAAGGGAAGATAGTAAATCATGAGAGAAAAGTCAAATCAAAGGGGAGGGATAATGTAAAGCTAACGGTGCTTTTGATAAGGAGTGAAGAATATTGACTATAAAATTTATGGTCTGATATGTGAACCACATCTAATGCACAACTTGGATTGTAGAAAAATAAAATAAAGAATGATCAATGTGACTTTAGCCTGCTCAGTGCTATGGAATCATTGCTGACTCACCCTTATGGGTTTCTGAACCTGTGACTTTATAAGAGCAGAATGCTCAGTCTTTCTCCCAAGGAGATGCTGGTGGTTTTGAACTGCAAACCATGGGGGTCACAGCCCAATGCACAAGCACTAGGGCTCCTTAGTGAAGACTCTAGCTCAAAAATTAAACACGCAGTTTTTTCTTAAAGAGGCTTCAAATATAATTTTACTGAATGTAGGTGAAAAGACCGAGTAATCATATTTATTTGACATTAGTCTATTTCTAAATTTATGGTATTGTAGACAGTATTGACCCACTGGATAATGTCAATCAAGTACTATTGGCTTGGCACTTTCAAATTTTATAATGAGCTTCTTGATCTTGACTAAAATATTCAGCTGCCATTGTTATAACACAGGCGGTTCAAGGACATGTTATTTAAAACATCCAATGAAGACCCTCTGAAAAGGGAAGAGTCTAGAGAATTCAAAAGAGATTCTAAAGTTGTTGAGTACGGTGAAAATAGTCTTTCCACAGAGATCCCCTCAGTATTCAGCTCTTGTCTTGATCATTCAAATAGAAACGTGTCACTTTCCAACATGTAAGGGCAAAAGGCACTTGAGCGAAAGTGTCGCTTTCAAAGCTATTTCTGCACCGTCAAAATGCTTCACAGCTTAAACACAGCCATATGGCCTTTCCTTTGATCTATTCGAAAGCTCTGCCAAGATAAAGAAACCAGTGGTAGGGTAAAATGTTTGCTAATAAATAAGATGACTTCAAGGTGGATCCACTCCCCTTCACCCTGTAAAACAAACCCATTGTCATTGAGTCGTTTCAACTCTACGTGACCTTATAGGACAGGGTAGAACTAACTACCACATAGGATTTCCCAGGTGGGACCAAGTCAGAAGTTCAGCTGCTAGCCCCATGGTTGGCAGTTCAAACCCATCGTTTGCTTTGTGAGTGAAAGATGAGGCTATCTCTTCCTGTAAAGATTTAAAGTCTGGGCAACCCTTTGTAGAGTCATTATTAATTATGTTGCTGATGAAGAATATTGAAAGTATTGAAGATCACAGAAATCTATCTCTGAATAAGTACAGCCAGCATGCGTCTTAGAAGTGAGGGTGGTGAGAATCACCTCATATACTTGTTATCAGAAGAGATTGGTCCCTAGAAAAGATGATCGTGCTTGGTGAAGTAGAGTATCATCAAAAAAGGTCTGGCAGGGATGGATCAAGGACAATGTAACTGAGAGGAATTCTTGAAACCCAAATGAAGGTTGAACATGATAGTAAAAAGAAATAGAAGAAAGAACTAGGAGGTAAAGGGCATTTATAGTGGTCACGGGGTGTCGAAGAGATCAGGTATTTGACATCAAGAACAAAAAAAAATCATATCATTGTGAATGAGGGGGAATACTGAGTAGGTACCCAAAGCCCATCTGTAGGCAACTGGACATTCCCTATCAGAAGGGTTGTGAGAAGGTTAGGAGCCAGTCAGGGTGCAGTGTAGCAATGATGAAACATACGACTTTCCTCTAGTTCTTAAATGCTTCCTCCCCGTCACTATCATGATCTCAATTCTACTTTACAAATTCAGCTAGACCAGATGATGTACACTGGTATAGATAGGAACTGGAAACACAGAGAATCCAGGACAGACGATCCCCTTGGGAGCAGTGGTGAGAATGGCGATGCCAGGAGGGTGGAGGGAAGGTGGGGGAGAAAGGGAGAACCCATTACAGGGAGCTACATATGGCCTCCTCCCTGGGTGACGGATGGCGGAGTAGGTGAGGGGAGACATCAGACAGTGTAAGATATGACAAAATAATAACAATTTATAAATTATTGAGGGTTCATGGGGGAGGGGGACATGGAGAGGGTGGGGAAAATGAGGAAGGGATACCAGGGGCTCAAGTAGAAAGCAAATTGTTTGAGAATAATGAGGAAAACAAATGAACAAATGTGATTGACACAATGGATGTATGTGTGGATTGTGATAAGAGTTGTAAAAGCCCCCAATAAAATGATTTAATAAAGTAAAAAAATGTTAAGGAAGGCCTTCAAGGAGATGGATTGACATAGCCACCTCGTAGGACAGGGTAGAGATGACACTGCAGACTTTGGCGACTGGAACTCTTTGCAGGAGTACAAAGCCTGTCTTTCTTCCACGGAAGCTGCTGGTGGTTTCAAACTGCTGACCTTGTGGTTAGCTCCCCAATGCATTCCTCACTATGCCACCAGGATTAAATGACTGAAAATAGCATTTGCAAAAGTGTCTTGAATTTGGTGGAGTTTATTTTGGGTTCCTATTTTCTGTTTTTACTTTCAATTCCATTTTTTTCATAATCCTTTTGAAGTCCCCTTAGTATTTCTTGTGCACTAAAATCCAGTCTTACTGAGAAAATGCACTGCCAGGGCTTATACTGAATCTAATACGGAAGTACATTGCAGGAGCTACTGAATACTGAAGGACCCAAAGTACTGTGGGAGCCATTGCTGCCAAGCAGGTGGAATCTCGGGAATGACAGGTGAGAATGCCATTCTATGGCCAACTTCATACAGTAGAAATGGCAGAGATGATTCTGAGATTAAATCTTGACACAAAACAACGAACTGTTACAGATAGCCCTATTGTTCTGAGGTGCACATGGCCTTCATATGAGCCACGTAATTGTTGTTCTGCTGTAGTCAGTTGCTGTGGTCACTTTCCACGCGTGAAACAACGTTGTGACTTATCTGAGAAAGAATGGCCTCCTAGTGCTTCCTGGATTCAATGAGTGTTCTTTCTTTGAGCTGGATGTTATGAGTAGCTAGTAAGTTCAAATCCAAACAATAGATTTCATCAGCATTAACATCCATGATTCTGATTCAGTCAAACAGTATTATATGCTCAGTGTTATTTCCAAATGAAAAAGAATTTCAAGAACTCAAGAACAAAGAACCACTGTCCACTGACCATTCCCCTCTCTCTTTATCATGTGTAACCAAATAACATGGAGACTGCACAAGCCACGTAAAGCAAATATTTGAAAGACACAAGCACACATGCATAGAACTGTTACCTCACGCAAGTCCAAATATTTTCGTTAAAGTATTTGTTTTAAAATGACACAATCATTGATCAAGTAAATTACTGCCCAACTGCCCACTGAATTCTAGAATTCATTTAATTAAGAACAAACTTGGGTTACATTATACAGAATCAAAACAAATAAATCTAACCTGGTGGTATTGAAAGAACAGCAATGTCTGCCTATTTTTAGAATTTAGTTTCTTCTTGGAATATATCTTCATATACAGTAAAATGTGTTATTTCCACAGGAGCCAGGAAAGGCAAGTGTTAGTATTTAATGAAACACTGACTTTCAAGACCTGCATTTTGGGGAATTCGGCCAAGTCCATGGGGATACTTCTAGGCTAACATTCTCTAAGGACAAAATGTAGAATTGGGGAGAAAATACAGGATTTTGCATGTTTTTTTTTAATGTCAAAGGCGACCATACTTTAAATATCTTCTTCAGTGGAGATGTCGATGATGTTATTAGAGAAGCCAGAAATGTCTGACATTTTTGACTACTGTACTGATTTTTTGAAATTTCCTAAACTTGTTGATGTTTTTCACCTTAGTTAAAAACTAAGTCATCAGAATGGACATCACGAGAGAGAAAGATAAAGCATACTCAAATGAATACTCAAAATTCAATAGAGTACTGTGGTAATTAGCCTGTTAATCAGGTCACAGCTTGATAACCTCTTTGGAGGTGCTAAGGAGATAGATAGCTTGCTGGAGGTGGGCCCACTCTCACGCCCTGCAAGACATTCCTGTTGAGAAGACACATGGAGCTAAGCTAGAGCCTGGAGCTGAAGGAGCCACGTGGAGACACCTGCTGGCACTAAGGTGCTTCCACTGCCACTGGATCCTCAAGGCTTTCCACCTACTGGTCTGTGATCTTCTTGCATTCAGCCTCATTGCATGTGTTGCGTGAGTCTGAAGAGGAATTTATACGTTGATATCAGACATATGGGCTAATATCGGACTTAAGGACTTGATCTGGACTGGGCTGGGATGTTTTCCTAATGTACAATTACTCTTTATATAAATCTCTCTCTTACACACATATGCGTGTCTATGAATTTGTCTCTCTAGTCAAGCCAAACTAACACAAATACCATAAAAAGTTCCAGATCAAACGTAGCATTTCTTATACTCAAGGGGAAATGTACAATGAAATTATTAGAAAATCTGTTTAAAATCTGTATTTTATTTAATTTGGGAACTTTTACATAGAAAGGAGAAATGTATACATATGAGTATGTGTGTGTGTGTTTTCTGTTTGTTTTAGAAGAAAGTTACTCTGGTTACAGTACTTTCCCCCAGTGTCTTTAACCATAAGTGAAATAGTGATACTTTACTACATCATTAGGGCCTTCAAATAAGACCAAATGTTCCACAGATAATTTATTTTATAACTCTCTTTAAGAATGCTATTGTGGATTAACACCTTTTTCCTTGGTAATCCCAACTTGCCCCCCTAATTTTTACTCATACTTGATTTATAGGAACATTCATGAAATATTTCTCTACAATTCTGAACTGGTAGCCAGATCTCTAGGGGATGCTTCAAGAATGTGGCAACTATTATGTAGTGGTTTTTGCACAACACTGAATTCACAGAACAACCTGTTTCACAAAATGTATCATGGGCTTTACATACTTTTGGTATAAAATACTCTTACTGCAATCAAGTTGATTGACCAGGGTAGAATTGTCTCTCTGTGTTTATGAGAATGTAAATCTTTCAGGAGTAGAGATTCTATCTCTCTCCCACATTCAAGTGCACACATGCATGTATACAGTATGAACAGTCACACATCTATAATGTATTTTTGTGTGTTTACTAATTTTACATAAGTATGTTTTATGTCATTTGTACTGTATGGAACTGTTGCTGTTATTCTTGGTGTCAGGTGCCATGGCGTCTAATCCAACTCATAGTGCCTCTGCGTACAACGGAGTGAAACACTCCCGGTTCCTTCACCAGCGTCTTAATTGTTGCCTGTTTAATCCCATTGCTGCAGCCGTGGCCCCTATCCATCCTATTGAGGTACTTCCTCTTTTCCGCCAACCCTATATTTTACCAGGCATGATGTCCATCTCCAGGGACTTGTCTCTCCTGATATTACATCCAAAGTATACAAGATTAAGCCTTGCTATCCTGCCAAGACAGAATTATCATTCTAAGACAGCTTTACTCAGTGTTCAATATTCTTTGCTAACACCATAGTCCAAAGGCACCAGGTCCTTTGGATTTTCAGAATTCATTGTCTAACTTTCACTTACATACTGGTGGCCAGCACATCTTAGTCATCTCTGTGCCATCTTGCTTTGTCATCTTTTCAAGGGGTTACTTGTAGCAGATTTGCAGATTCACCTCATTTTCTTTCTTGAGTGCTGTTTCCATGGAGGTTAACTGTACATTCAAATATAATGAAATCACTAACAACTTCCTGTGTCGTGCTCTTGCTTATGGATCTAATTGTGGAGACTGGTGTTTTCTTTCTATTGAGCTGTAATTCCTACTGAAGGGTGCAGTCTTTAATCGTCATCATTAAGTACTTCAGTCTTCTTAGCTTGCAACACGGCTATGCCATCTGCATATCAGAGGTTTTAATGAGTCTGCCTTCAATTCTGATACCACCATCTTCATCTAATTCCATTTCTTGGTGATTTATTGTGTATGTAGAGTGAACGTCATTATATATAAAGATAGAAATATAGACAAACAGCTATAAAAACCAAGAAACTAAATCCACTACCATCAAGCAGACTTTGACTTGTAGTGAACTTATACCGGGTTTCTGAGACTCTGTTGCAGACAGCCTTATTTTTCCCCCACAAAGTGACTCGTGGGATGGCACCACTCACCATACAGTTCGCAGTCCAATTCCCAACTGATTGTGCCACCAGGCCTCCTTTAGGTATTGTATATAAGCACAGTATAAATCTATATGTGAATATAGTCGTGTTTATGTGTCTGCTTTGGTTTTCATGGGTGCTAAATTAGACCACCACATTTCATTTAACAAGATTTGTTTAGATGTAGTATTTACATTTGAATTGTCGGTGTAAATATATGAGGTATGAAAGGGTAGGTACCTTTTCAATGAAATTCAAGGAGATGTGTGACCATTTCTCATTAAAGATGAGTTGTTAAAGTGAAAGATGAGTTGTTCTTTTTTTTAACATTTTATTAGGGCTCATACAACTCGTATCACAATCCATACATACATCGATCATGTAAAGCACATTTGTACATGCATTACCATCATCATTCTCAAAGCATTTGCTCTCCAGTTAAGCCCCTAGCATCAGCTCCTCATTTTTCCCCTCCCTTCCCGCTTCCCCCTTCCTCAGGAACCCTTGATAATTTATAAATTATTATTTTGTCATATCTTGCACTGTCCAACGTCTCCCTTCACCCACTTTTCTGTTGTCTGTCAGCCAGGGAAGAGATTATATGTAGATCCTTGTAATCGGTTCCCCCCTTTCTACCCCACCCTCCCGTTATCCTCCCGGTATCGCCACTCTCACCACTGGTCCTGAAGGGATCATTCGCCCTGGATTCCCCGTGTTTACAGTTCTATTTGTACCAGTGTACATCCTCTGGTCTACCCAGATTTGTAAAGTAGAATTGGGATCATGATAGTAGGGGGAGGAAGCATTTAAGAACTAGAGAAAAATCCTATGTTTCATCATTGCTACTCTGCACCCTGACTGGCTTGTCTCCTCCCACTACCCTTGCGTAAGGGGATGTCCAAGTGCCTCCAGATGGGCTTCTGGCCTGCACTCCACACTCCCCTTCATGAGTTGTTCTTGTGGTTGCTATGTGACATTGAGTCAGTCCCTGGGTGCAACAAAATGAAACACTGCCTGGCCCCGCACCCTCCTTGTAATTATTTTGTTGAAGCTCGTTGTTTGGCTGCTATGTCAGTCCACCTTGTGGAAGGCCTTCCTATTTTCCTGCTGGCCCTCTGCTTTCCCAAGCACAATGTCATTTTAATGTTGTAAGTTTTTTCCACAAAGGCAATGCTTTCTGTACAATTTACAAAATAGATTTCACCGCCTTTCCATCCAAACATTTAAAGATGTATTTGTTTATTTGAAATGCTAACAAATTGTTTTCTTCGCTTTTATTTTAAACCGCTGATTGCTTTCAAGGTTAATGCAAGGAATTAGGAATGTGTAACTGTGACAAGATTTAGTGATGACAGGGACACATTAATGCAAGATCAGTAGCCTGAATATTGATTCTTCTCGTGGGGTCCCGATGGAATGAAGTCATTATTTAATTAGACTTTTGATTATACTAATAAATGATTCCCAGAATAGACTATCCGTAGCTTTGATGTTGGCAGTTCTATCATCACGTATGAACTTAAAGGGATTGTGAATCGAAAGTTGTTTTAGAGAAATAGTAGAACCATAGTAGACGCATAGAAACGTAGTCTGGCTAAGTTTTTCTTCGTGTACAGAGAAAACAGATAGTTTCCGTCTCTAAATCCATAGCTTCCATAATCCCTTTGTGATTATAAAGAGGTCTAGTTGGGCATATCAAAATTGTCAGGAAAATGGACACACCTGAATTCACTTGGATGAAAACAATTCATTATCAGGCACTCTTGTTCCACATCCATGCAGAGTGAAGTGACAGCAACACTACCATTTTGTTTTATTTTTAATCTTTGGCAATTCCAGTAATATCTGGGAACTAAGGATGGAAGGAAATTAGATTTCTTCCTATCCCCAGCTTTCTTAGTCTGAGAGATAATAATGGAAAGTCTTCACCTGCTCTATAGAATAAAATGAACACATATTCATGTGTTTTGTTTGTTTGTAAAGAATGCATTTTGAGCCAATTCTTTCTTGACTATTTTTTAAAGTGTTAGCAAGGAATTCAATTATTCATGGAAATCCCTTATTCAAAATGGTTTCTATTTTCACTTTACTCAACAAACTTTGAAAACAAATATCTCTCCTCTATTGAAATTGCTCATTTGCTCCTGAAATCCTACTCCTATATATTGTGTGTGAATTAGTACCCTCACTAATCACAACCCTATAGGACAGAGTTCGACTGTCCTGTGGGTTTTCAAGATGGTAACCCTTTAAGTCTCAACTTTCTCCCAGGATGTGAATGGTGGTCTCGAACCGCTAACCCTATGGTTAGCAACCCAATGCATAACCAGCTAAGCCACCAGAGCTCCTATGAATTAGTACAGTGCTACAGAAATTCAGTCTTACACATATTTTCAAACAAATTCATACTGTTGGGGTTTAATTGTTTTATTTTAATTATCGTATTAGCTATAAGGTTAGATGAAAATGCACACATGTAAACTAAAATAAACTTTTTTGGCTCAAAATATCAGTCATTTTAAAGAATATATTCGGCATCAGAATATTTATTTTATTCTAAGTACTGAGTGAATCCAAAGTAAATAAATAACAATGTCATTTCCCAGTTATGAAATGTGCATGTACTGTCTTCATTTTACATAATGCAATCTAATATAATGAAAGCAGAATATTTACATTTATGAGTTGTTGAAAAAGTGAAGAAGACTTATTTCAAAAATCCTCCAGTAGAGGCTATGTTTGAAATTAATAAAGATGCATTATTGTTTTTATAAAAATATAATTGTAAAATTGGTTCCATTTTTTTAATTAAAATCCCTACAGAAATAAGTACATACACCTGGTAATCTGTCCTTTAAGAAGTACTTTTTTATTTTTTGGTAATGTTTATTTGAGGGCAATGCCCTTGTACTCTACGAATCTAATTGCAAGTACAAAAAGATTTGATTTTCAATAAATAAACTATGGCATTATCTCATAAATTGTTTTTATCTCAGCTAACTAATTTAATTTGTCTAAATATAGTGAGCCCTTTCCGAATGATGGCATTCTGGGTGGGATTTTGTTTCTATACATCAGATATTTGTTTTCGTTCTAATAACTCAGTTTCCATGTCCATTCCCAAGATTACTGGATATATAAGAGGACTTCAAAAACTTTGTGGGACATTTCATTGTCTTTTCATTCCATTTTTCCATGTCCTTTTTAAAGCCCACACATACACACACACACACACACACACATACTGCATTACTAGAATTGTGAGATCTGGTTGTTAGCTCTATCTAGGCCAGTGGTTCTCAACCTTCCTAATGTCGCGGCCCTTTAATACAGTTCCTCATGGTGTGGTGACCACCCCCCCCAACTATAAAATTATTTTCATTGCTACTTCATCACTGTCATTTTGCTACTGTTATGAATTGGGGGATACCTGTAAAAAGGCCATTTTTCCCACAAAGGGGTTATGACCCAGAGGTTGAGAACCACTGCTCTAGGGGAAGGCATCTCTCTTAGTTGGTTCTAGGAGGACGAAAGATCCATGTCTCTTTTCAGCCAGCATCTGTGGTCCAGGGAGATTGCCAGGTGTCTTGGCACCCCTCTTCCCGTGAGTCTCGGAGATATTCAGTGGAGGGTCTTCAGGACATGCTCCATCCTGGTTTTTACTGGGTAGTCATGAATCCATCTCCTATTATAGGAGCACAGGTCAAAATAAGTTGTTACAAAGTCATAGAAGCATTATTAAGCAAAATATCACTGTGAAATTATCGTTCATTGACATATATGCCATGAGGTTTCCATCTACCTAACTCTTCTCCCAATAATCCTATTTTCTTTGATTTCCCCCAAGTTAAATGACAGTTTGAGCATCCTCAAGAGACTCAAATTATGTTCCTTTTAATTGTTTTTTCACTTTGTGACCCAAAAGAAGTTCGAAGAGGCAAGATCAGGGTTGTAGGGTGCATGCGGTATGATTTCCCAATGAAATTCCATAGGCCATCCCTTGCTCCTTTCAAAGAATGAGCTGGTGCATTTCATGATAGGAAAGCAATTCCTCAGCATAGTTTTCTTAGCCTTTTTCTCACCAGTGCAGTTTCAGTTTTCCCGACTTTCATAATGTTCCCACATGACTGTTCTGTGTCCTTGGAGAAAACCTGTCACTTTGCCCTTTTGGAATTCCAAGAAACCCAGCTTCCATAACCTTCTGCACCCACTCTCTGCCTAGAAAGTGACCTATTCCACAGATCCTCCCACCCCCAGAGCTAGTCTTTTTTGAATGGAACTTTTTATGAAGGATCCCTAACAATACTTACACAGACATGTTACTGAGAGAATTACAGGCAACCATCCACTGATCCCAGAGACTGAAATTATCTGGGTCAAACCTGGTCTGACCTGGAATCCTGAGAACAGCACTTTGTGACTAACCCTGATCTACTTCTGTTGATGTGATTCTAGGTCTTGGAATATAAAGTGTGTATAAGATGATGCTCTTGATGTTTGCAAAATATACAAAACCCTGCTTTATATATATAAGATCCTGCCAAACTTTCCTTTTTGTCTCTGCGTCTGTACTTCAACTGTTTTTCTTCATCGCTTTCATTTTCCATCCAGTCATGCTGCTTCAAAGCCTCTGATCCCGCTCACAGGTTAAGTGTGTGACATTTGTTAAAATCATTTGTTTTCATTATTCTAGTGACACATGAACAAAGCAAGCATGGTCCTGAAGCCTAGCATCTAATGAGTATAATAAATTTGTCCGATAGTCATACAACTACACATCTACACATTAGTTATATAAGGACAGTGTTAAAAGTAACTATGTAAGTTTTACCAAATACTTTCTACAAATTAAAAATATTTTCCTTTATTTCCAAGGAAAAAAATTGAAAATATTTTCTGAGTATTTTAGAAGTATTATCAAAGAAGTTTGACAGTAATGTTGGGAGTGGGGTTGGGGGAGGGGGTCTGTTTTCCAAGGATTCCTAATTGTTGCTAAAAAGAACAATGCTTCCAAGGGAAAAATGGTCCCCTGAAGAACTATCTCAGGTTTATACTATTTTTTTTCTGGAAAAATAAAAAACCAAAATGTGTGTGTGTGTGTGAAGGGCAATAGTTATGAATGGACTTTAGCATGTTGAGACATCCAAAGATAAGATAAGATGTTTCTCATAAGAAAATATATAGATGATTTTACTTTTATAACTTCCAAGGTAATAAATGTTAATAAATACTTGGTAGCTATCGTGTTTTATTTCTAATTGTTTAGTGAATTTTTTTTTATTTGAGAACTGACATCTTTTCCAAACTCCTTTGAAGCAGTATACAACTGAATGAATTTACTATTATATCAATATTTTCTTTTCTTGTTTTTATAATTTAAGGAGAACCCGTCTTTATTAAGACAAAAACACAAAGACACAGAGACATCATCTAGATGAGGGAGACCACTCACCTGAAACATTTCTTTAAAGTGTTTTTTTAAAAATCAAGTGTAACCAAATACAGTAAAATAGTGATTTTATAAATAAAGCCCAAGACATTCAATGATCCCACAACAAAAATCAATAAAGTTGAGTGATGAATGCCATCCCCACTGGGAGCTACTTCTCATAATTCCACCAAGTTCATTGGGTAGTGTGTTTATTCTGCAGAAAATCCTTTTGTGCACGTGCTTGACACAATAGATGGATGGATGGGTGGATTGTGATAAGAGCTGTAAGAGCCCCGAAGAAAATGATTTTTTAAAAAAATTTTGTGCAATAAGCTGTCAGTTAGCTTACCAAACTTGGCTTCAGTACAATCTTCCTTTTAGATAGGCATAATGACTGTCCACAGTGGAGTATTGTGATTTGAATGTGCATACCAGATTCATTCAGGTGACTTGACGCAGAGCCACTCCGTGTTTACAAGTAGAACTCTGCTCCCTGAGACAGCCAGGGTCTGACTAGAGCACCAGGATTTCCTTCCATGACATCCCTGGATGGACTCAAACCTCCACCTGTTTAATCAGCAGACAAGCACGTCAACTGGACTACCCAGGGAGTCCTTAGTGACCTGTAGCTAAGAAACCAAGTCTGTCCGTGAATGGTGCTTTTCTCCATTTAGTTCCTCACCCCACCTCCCCGAAATGCTGAATAGAGGCAAAAGGCCAACTGGCCTCCTTATAAACTAGGCGCCACAGACCAAACCCACCATACAGAATTCTGCAGCGTTCACACCGATTCATCCAAAGAAGCAATTTAGAAGAGGAAAATAGTATTCAGACACCTAGGTTTGGAATCATCTTTGAGACTCTTGAGATATCATTGGTCTTTATATAGTATTTATTCAAGTGGCATTTTTCACGCCTGCTGTCCTTCACCTGAACATAGTCATTTGTATGGAAATCCATTTGTGGGATGCCTACCTTACAAGAAAGAAACTGCCATAGAGGTTGGCCAGTTGGTCACCAACTTTATGATGGAGCTATTTCTCTTTCGGTGAGCCTCAGTTTCCTCATCAGTGAAAATAAAAGGTTGTCTTTAGAGGTGTCATTTTCACATTGTGATGAACAAAACCCCCAAGATGTGGGTGTGAGTTGCAGGTAGTTGAGTGAGGGGCTACATAGAATGGTGAGAGGTGTGCTGGGCACATCTTTACCCATGTGAACCCTAAGAGAATTTTTTTTCCTTTTTAATTCTCTTATAAAGATTTTGTTACTCAGTAATGTCTCCTCACTGTTTTTTGTTGAATGAGTAAATAAATTTTTTTTCTTGTTGGGCCTAAAATGCCATAAGGAATATCATATAAAGGCAATTTCACACCCTTAATGGGCAAAGTATTCAAGAAAATACGGGTTAATAACCTATTTTATGTTTTCAAAGCAATTGAGCTATCCCTTTTTGTTAGATTATGGCTTTCTTCCAAGCATTACATCGCATTGGCTGAGAAGTGTCTTGGGTAGTTTGTCTGAAAGTGGTGGATGTTAAGCAGGATATTTTGACTGTGCTCCTTGTTGTGTCCTTCCTGTCTCACATTGGTCAAGTTTGGATTCTTTAATGGTAAGAGGACTCAGAGTAGAGGTGCCCTCTCCTCCAAACCAAAAGGAAGAGGCTTGACCTCTTCATGGGAAACGTGTTTCTACTTGAACATCAATGTTGACATGTAATTGAGAGTTTTGTTCTAAATAATCCCTCATTTGTGAAATACAAAACAACCAAAACTGTGTTCTTATGGTCCACCCTGACTTACAGTGACCTGGTAGGACAGAGTAGAATTTCCCTATAGAGCTTCCTAGGCTGTAATCATGGAAGCAAACTGCAACATCTCTCTCTCATGGAGCGGCTGGTGGATTCTAATTGCTAGCTTGCTGGGTAACAGCTGAGTGCTTTAACCTCTGCACCAGTCAGAGCTCTTTACGTAGTCAAGGTGTGTGGTGTCAGGCATGCCAATATGAGGTAAGGATTATTTGTTTATAAACAGATCAGTGTTTTGCATTTTCAAAAGGTCTCATTGAACCTTAAATATCTACATGTTTCCATGTGATTTCATCCATCAGTTTCTGTGCTTTGGAGATAATTTTCTATTCGTCATTAGTGGTGCATTCTTCTTTCCCCACACTATGTCCTAACTAGGAATTCCTGCCGATTCATTTATAGAGCGCATTCCCTTTCTCAGCTGTACAATCAGTCAGCAAGTAGAAGTAAATTAGCATTCTTTGCTAAGCTGCTTTTGATCCTTTGTATTGTGCTCAAATAAATTTTGAAATCGAGCAGACCCAAATTTCATGGATAGCGACATTGACTTGGACAAGTTAAGAGTGTTTATTGAAAATAGCTTACTTGTAGTTTGCCTTTTTTGGGGTGGTACACATAGCATGATGATTTTTAATCCACCGACCTTGACCATACTCTGAATATGGAGTCTTGGTAGTGGAAAGTGCTCAGCTGCTAACGAAAGGTCAGCAGTTACAGCCCAACAGCCCAACCTTTGTCCTGGAGAAAATGCCTGAGGATCATAATTGTAATACCATGGGGCAGATACAGTGACAGTATAGGACAGAGTACAACTTTCCCAAAGGGTTTCCATTCCTTATGGATGCAAACTGCCATGTCATTCTCCCACAGAGCAATGGGCATGACTAGACACCCAAAGTTTGGGTTAACAGTTGAGCATTTAATTTCTGTGCCATTTGGCCACTTCCTGGGAAGACAATACCCAATTGCAATCTGTCATAGAGGGTCTCTGTACATCAGATGTGACTCAACAGCACACAACAACACCAACAGCTGATTATCATAGGTTTTTTCATTGTGTCATGAAATATCAATTGAGAGTGACTGCCAACCATATTTCTCTCTTATTGCCACAGATGCGTTTGAACCACTGACCCAGTGGTTAGATAGATTCCCAATGCTGACCTGCCTGTGGACATAATTCCTTTTCTTTCCATTTCAATTGTTGTCCTTCACATAATATTGAGGAAGGTCCAAGCTTACATGATGACTGTTCTAGGAGAGAAAAGAGACCCCAAATTCATACATGTTTTTAGAGACATAGTTACTGTGTCCTGAGAATGGCATAAACAAAGAAATCATCAAGAAGCTATGGATTGCAGTGGGAGCCCGAGATTCATTTGTGGGAACGACCCAGGAAATAAGCCTCTGGTGAACTCCTTCTATCCAAAATGGAGAGAGAGGAGGAAAATCGTTACTAAACAGAGGGCATTGGAGAGATGATTACAGAAGATCAAAGTCATGACTCTGACTTGAACAGGGAAAGCTTTGTCAGTTGACCCCCTCTCTGATGCACGCTGGACCTGATCTGGTTCTCAGTATATTCTGTATTATTGCTTGTTCTGGCTTGTTTTTGTTTGTTCCTATTAGGTTGCATATCCAAGGTTTTATGTCATTGGAGGTCACCCTCTTGAAGTTGTGCTGTATGTCTTTTTGTGATTTGGAATATGACACCGAGTACTGATGAATCTATAGGTACAGCAAGTAGAATAAGATTCGGTGTGTGTGTTGGCGGGGAGTGTACAGTGGTGCTGGGGGTGTACAGTGATTCTGGGGTGGACTGTACAGTGGTGCTGGGGTGGAGTGTACAGTGGTGCTGGGGTGGAGTGTACAGTGGTGCTGGAGTGGACTGTACAGTGGTGCTGGGGTGGAGTGTACAGTGGTGCTGGGGGGTGTACAGTGATGCTGGGGTGGAGTGTACAGTGGTGCTGGGGGGTGTACAGTGATGCTGGGGTGGAGTGTACAGTGGTACTGGGGGGTGTACAGTGATGCTGGGGTGGACTGTACAGTGGTGCTGGGGTGGAGTGTACAGTGGTGCTGGGGTGGAATGTATAGTGGTGCTGGGGTGGAGTGTACAGTGGTGCTGCGGTGGACTGTACAGTGGTGCTGGGGTGGAGTGTACAGTGGTGCTGGGGTGGAGTGTACAGTGGTGCTGGGGTGGAATGTATAGTGGTGCTGGGGTGGAGTGTACAGTGGTGCTGGGGTGGAGTGTACAGTGGTGCTGCGGTGGACTGTACAGTGGTGCTGGGGTGGAGTGTACAGTGGTGCAGGGGGGTGTACAGTGATGCTGGGGTGGAGTGTACAGTGGTGCTGGGGGGTGTACAGTGATGCTGGGGTGGACTGTACAGTGGTGCTGGGGTGGAGTGTACAGTGGTGCTGGGGTGGAATGTACAGTGGTGCTGGGGTGGAGTGTACAGTGGTGCTGGGAGGGTGTACAGTGGTGCTGGGGTGGCGTGTACAGTGGTGCTGGGGGTGTACAGTGGTGGGGAGCGGTAAAGTGTGATGTCAAGTAATCCAAGAAGAAAAGATGTTTGCAAACTAAATGTGGTAACAATTGTAAAATTCTGCTTGACATGATTGAATTATGGAATGGTATATGTTAATTCCCAATTAATAATATTTTTTAAAAGACAGCATTATCAATGTCAGATATATGTTTCCTGAAAGCAGAGAATAGCAGTAAGATATTTACTTCTGTATAAGGTAACCAGATTTTAACATTGGTAAAGCGGGACACCATTGATAAAATTCATATCCTGCGAAATAGCCACATGGCAGCCGAATACCGTATACCCTAGCTTGTCGTGCATTCTTTCCAAAAATCGGGACTTTTTTAAAGGGACATGGGACAAATTGTTAAAAATCAGGACTGTTCCACCAAAAGTGGGACGTCTGGTCACCTTATTATAAATGAATGCATTCAACTGCGTGGATCATAACAAACTATTAATGACATGGAGAAGAGCGGGAATTCCAGAATACTTCATTGTGCTCACGAGGAATCTGTACAAGGCCTAAGAGGCGGTCATAGGAGCAGAACAAGGGCATTTAATATGGTTTAAAATCAGGAAGAGTGGTTATGGGGCTGTATTCTTTCATCATACTTCTTCACTCTGTATGCTGAGCTCATAATGAGGGAAGCTGGGTTATATGAAGAGGAACTCAGCATCAGGGTTGAAGGAAGGTTTATCAACAACCTTCTATATGCAGATGGCACAACCTGACTTGCTGAAAGCTAAGAGGCCTTGCCGAATTTGCTGATGAAGATCAAGGACTGCAGCCTTTGGTATGGTTCAGTTGTAAGAACTCAATATGAAGAGAACTAGGATGCTTCCTTCCAGCTGGACCAATAGGCAGCATCATGATCAATGAACAAACCTTCAGTATTGTTAAAAATTTAACTATGCTTGAATCCAGAAAATCCCAGTCAAGGAGTCAAATGTCATATTGCATGTGACAACTCGGCTGTACAAGATCTCTATCATGTGCTGAAGTGCAAGGGTGTCGCTTTGAAGCCTAAGATACACCTGAACGAAGCTGTAATAATTTCAATGACTTCATCTGCATGAGAAAGTTGGACAATGACTAAGGAAGGCCAAAGAAGAATTGCTGTGTGTGAGGTATGGTGTTTGTCAATGATATCAAAAGTGCTGTGGACTACAAGACTAACAAATCTGTCTTAGAAGAACTGCAGCCAGAGTGCTCCTTACAAGCAAGGAGAGCAAGTAATCTCCTCAGTACTATGGACTTGTTACCAGGAGAGAACAGTCCCTGGAAAAGGGCATTAGGCTAGAGAATGCAGCCAGCGAGGAGAAGGACAACCCTGAGGAGATGGATAGACACAGTGGCTGCAGCAATGGGTTCAAGCCGAAACAACTGTGAGGACGGCACAGGAGCAGGCAGGGCTTCCTTCTGTTGTGCATAAGGTCACAGCCATCTCGACAGCACCGCACAACAACATTTGTAAACCATGCCTTTCTGAAAACCTACTGCTCAGAATTTAAAAGACAATGAATGGGGCTTCATAGGATTCTTATATGCATTATCTTTTGTTTTTAACCCACCTCACGTAAGAATATCAGTGTAATATTTCCTTTGATGAGAGAAATGTTGAACAATCCTTGTATTTATAAAAGTAATATGAAGGCCTTGTTAAATGTTCATAATCATAAAAAAGCAAACACGTATATTGTTTCAATTACTATAGTAAGACATAGATGGCATGATAATAAAAACCATGTAGTAAATAGATATCTATGATGTGTGCCATGCTGTATGCTAATCATTTAATCTACACAATAACATCCGAGGAAAGGATTCTGGACGTAAGGACACTGAGGCTTAGAGTGTTTCATTAAGTGTCCTACATGGTTCGATAAATGTTTGCTGGATTTAATTGTAATAAGTTATGGTGTCCTCAGGGTGCTAAACAGATTACATCTCCTATTTTTTCTTTCCAGTCTGGGTCCAATGGCTGTTGTAAGTGAATCAGAACCCTTTCCTCTCTTCTCAGAACAGGCACTCTGCAGGAGAAGCAACCCCAGTCAGAGCCTGAGGGCAGTGTGCCTTTCTCCCTCCGGGTCCTCCTAAGCCCATCTCCCTTCACAGGTCAGAAACCGAGCTCAGTGGCATCTCCATGTACACTGCTGAGCAGCTGCAGAGTTCCATCCAGAAGGCACGCTTTGGGCCGCAACCAAGAGACCCCGTGGAAAACGGTTTGGCAAATTGCTTTGAAATTCATTTTGTCGCAAAGGGCCGTGTATATGCAAAGTGGCTATCTTGACTATGATAATGGAATTCATGCATCCGTTTGAGTTTCTGTCAGTTCTGTTTTATAAACATCGTAGGACAGTACTCATCATAAACACCTTTCTGTAGTCTTACTATCATTCCCAACCTTCAAGGCCCCACTGTCCAACTGAATGAAGCTGTGTAACCATAGAGAGACAATAGGCGCTATACAGAGAAGAGAGAGAACAGGTTTCCCAAAGTGGTGATATGGCTCCCCGAGGGGCATCTGGATCCTCAGTTGGGGCTATAATTTATCTTAGATTATGGGTTAAGATACAAAGGGTTTTAAATGCCGGGACAGTGGGCACTGAGTAACTTTGTTTTTCTGAGAAGGAGTGAAAGGCCAAATAAGTTTGGAAACCTATCCACTAGAAGCTGTTCAAATAAAAAGAAAGTTTACTTAAAAAATTAACGTAATAAACTAAAATGTAGTAAATCCCCTCATGACGACTGAACACTGGCAAAGTTTTAGACAGAAAAATAACAGTGATGTTGGCCTCAAAGGGCCTATTGTGTATGCTTAGACACCTATGCAAATCCTTTCAATATACTGTAGAATGATACATATTCCAACATGTACATCGATGTGTTAAGAGGTTTCAAAACTGATTTCACTTCCAGTAATTTATTTATCAAACATAATTGAGCACCAATTATTTGTCTATCTCTGGGTACAGTAATCAGGAAAACAGAGGGGCTCTCTGAGACACAGAAGGAAGATACTGTTTCATATGTTTGAAAGTCTCTAGTGTAACCCATATTTCTGATGAATTAAGAATTATTCACCATATCTTGTAAATTAGAGACTTTAAGTTTGCACTTAGGAGAGCTAGACTTTGGCTATGCTGTCGACCACAGGATGCCATTGACTTACAATAAAAGGGCTTTATTTCTTGTTCAAAGTGCATCTCTATCTGTACCATACTGTCCTTATTCTAAGACCACACACACAGACACATGCACACGCCTGTATTTTAACAGAGTAGGGAGTGACAGCAAGAGAAAATGGCATTGAAACGTTGGAAAGCACTGATTTTTGCAGATGCCTCTTGAATTCCAAGTGCATTCAGAAGGAGAAAAAAGGTTTTCCTGTCTTGAAATATGTAAAAGACTTAGCAAACCTTGAAAGTTTAGCAAAAGACCTTTGTCTCTAATTAATGAGAGACCTGAAGGAAGCATATAGATCTCAAAGGCACTTTGTGGAGGCTGGCCCTGCCTTATCTCCACAGAGGCTAAGACTCTCCCATGCAAACTGAAAAAGGGGGAAAAACCGATTTTAAAGTACTTTTATCTCCTCTAAAGGGCTTTGTAAAGCACTAATGAAAAATCACTTTCAATGGCTAGCTGGTAGGATCCTACTGCTGGTTCAGATTTACAGGGTTAATGAAATCAACAATTATACAGTCATCTCCAAAGGGGCACAAATTGGCAAAAAGAAAAGTCTAGCTGTGAGGAAAGATGGTCCGAGGCTGCAGCTCCTTTTCCGGTGTTGGCAACCATAGTCAATAACAAGTCACAGCCCCGGCAGCAGCGTGTGCTTTCTCCAATGTGGGCAACTCCAGTCAATAAAGTATAATTGGAACCTGCCAAGAAGGTAGTGTGTCCAAGGTGTGTTTAAGCAGAAACTTAGATGCGGAGGTGTTTGTGTAAAAAATTGAGCACATCACCTAATTATAAGTTTAAGAACTTTAAGAAGTTTGAACATTGTAAATCTGCCAGAAGACTGAGTTACGCTGCTGGAACATGACAACTGCATCAATAGCGCTCAGTCGGAATTGAGGAAGACGTGTCAACATCACACAGAGGAGCATCGCTCTTAGTGAGCAATTAGAGGGCGGTTGAGACAGATGGACTGTGTCTCTTTGAAGGGATAAGCAAAAACGATTAAAATATCCGTTCAGCTTGTCTCTTAAGAGAAACACTAGAGAAAGTAAGGCTTTTTGTTAAGCCAATAAACAGGAATTTTATTGCCTAACGCTTGTTAGGTTGTTATTGGCAGCAAGTTTTTGGTTTGGTTTGGTTTTCAATGCTTGTTAGGTATTTAATCTGCCCATTATACAGTCTACTGAAAAACTGGGGTTCGGCTTATACATGGGTCAGTGATACCCTAGCGAGGTATACCATCTTGCTGCCCCCCCAACACCCCCCAGATAACGAGACAAGCACCCATTATCTCGTGGGTGATCGCCGTTTCTCCGCTGTTCATTCAAAGCCCCACTGACACTGCAGGGCTTTGAATGTTCGTGTACTCACATCTAACCAATCAGAGTCGTCCTATGATGTGGACGGCTCCAATTCTCAGAAGCACCCGCAGCAATTCACTTGCACCGGCAGCTGAACGGGTAAGGATGTGTCTGTGGCTGCGCTCCATCTCTCCCCTCTGGTCTCTGTGTTAATTCACATCCTGCATCCCCCGCCCACATGGACATCCCCTCCCCCCACTCCCTCCTGGCTAACACGTCACGGGAGAGGGAGGAGTCATTACCATGAAAGTTCCTTTTCAAAGTCTTTTTTTTTCTTATCCTATTAGAAATGGATACTCTCGAACCAAAACAAAAACGCCGGTCATATGAGGCTGGTTTCAAAATGATGGTTGTGTCAAGAGCAGAAGAGAGTAATAACAGTATTGCAAGCAGGGAATTCAGTGTTGACAAAAAGCAAGTGAGGGAGTGGTGGAAAATGAAGGCTGACTTGGAACAGATTCCAAAAGCTAAAAAAGCTCATCATGGTTTAACATCTTTTTCTGGGGCTCTTGAGAGTGAATTACATAAATGGGTTATGGAGTGTCATCAAAATGGTTGCTGTGTAACACGCATAGGAATCTGCATACGTGCTCTACAAAATGGCTAAAGATGACAAATATAAAGCACCAGGCATTGAAAAATTTGCTGCATCAGCAGGATGGTGTACCCACTTCATGAATAGGTTTGGCCTACTATGTTTGAGACAAAGAACAAAGATTTCCCAGAAATTGCCACAAGACCTTGAAGAAAAAATTATGTCATTTTAGTCATTTATTATAAAACAAAGAAGCATTTATAATTATGACCTGGCAGATACTGGGAATATGGATGAAACTGCCATGACTTTTGATCTTCCAAGCATCAGAACTGTAACAAGTTTAGGAGGGAAAAAAAACATTTTTCTCAAACCCACAGGAAATGAAAAACCAAAACACTTTGCAGTTGTTCTATCATGTTTGGCTAATGGAACTAAGCTGCATCATGTCATTAGTTTTAAAAGAAATACCTTGCCTAAAAAGATTAATTTCCCATTAAGAATTACTGTGCATGCACATGTTAAAGGCTGGATGGATGAAAACGGAACAAAAAAATGGCTGGAAGAAATTTGGAACCGACAACCAGGAGCAGCCTTACAGAAAAAGCCATCGTTACTTGTTTGGGATATGTTCAGAGCTCACTTATCGGACGACATAAAAAAAATTGGCAAAATCTAGTAAAGTTACTTTAGCCATTATTCCAGGTGGACTTACATCTGTACTGCAGCCTCTGAATGTATCTTTGAATAAGCCTTTTAAAGACCATGTGCGAAGGATGTGGCACGAATGGATGTCATCTGGTCAAGCCCGACTAACAAAAGGAGGAAATCTCATGAAGCCTGGCATAGAGTTAATACCAAAGTGGGTTCGAGACGCATGCGAAGACATTCTAGAAGACATGGTGGGATGTGCCTTCCAGAAATGTAGTATTAGTAATGCTATGGATGGCGGTGAAAACTGCACTTTGTATGAAAATGACAGCAGTGATGGTGATGACGGCGTTCTCAGTGAGGACATCATCTATGCTGACCTCACACTAGCTGAAGCTCTGCATTGGGATATGGATGATGATGAGGAATCCAGTTTTGAAGGATTTTAACTCTTTACATTTTAGCTTGATTGCTGATTGAGCTCAGGGAATAGTACTCTTAAGGTATCATTGTTGATACTTTATTGTTTTTGTTGAACCTATTTTCCTTCCACTTACTGTGCTGGTTTACTAATATTAAATGACTTGTCCTTTTATTTATGTTTTTTATTTAAAATAAATATTTAAATACATGACTCCACTGATGTCTGAATTTTTAGTAATTTTATTTTCATTTGTTTTGATTACTGAAACTCACCAATAGTTTTTGCATTTTCCACCCTAAGCTTATATTCGAGTCAATCAGTTTTTCTGGTTTCCCAGGTAATAATTAGGTCCCTCGGCTTATATTCGGATTGGCTTAGAGTCGAGTATATACGGTATTTAATTCAAATGTTCTTGACACTCAACAAAGAATCACAGGATCTGAACAGAAGTGGAGGCCCAGTTCACTTCCCTGACTTGTGGCAATCTCTGAGACACTATCACCAGGGCATGCTGACCCACAGGGTTCTCACTGGCCGGCTTTCAGAATTAGTTAGCCAGAGGACAGAGAGATGTTCTTCCTAGTCCAGGAGTCCTGCTGAAATCAGTTCAGCATCATAGCATCATGCAATTGTAGACAAGCAGTAACTGCACTCGAGAGGCATTAGCCAAGTTTACCTATCAACTCCCACAGAGGATGTGAGAATTCTACCACTAAGACCATGTAATGACTATCCCCTCCCATATCCGGAGGCTCCCGCAGAGGTCCTGGGTACCTTTCTCTGGAGATTTACCTTAAAGGCTGGAAAGGGTGTTCATGTTTATTCATGTGCCCAGAACATCAACAAAATTCTCTTTGGTGGGCTTATCATTTTCCTGTTCATAATACACAAAATCAAGAATATGGACTGCCTGATAGACTTGTTTGTTAAATAGAATTAAATGAAGTAGTGCCAGGATCTCTCCCATCCATGCAACTTAGCATCCCAATGACACAATTACGTTAATCCTTCCAACATTTCCATGGAGTGGTCTCATTTTTTCTACCATGTCATTTTGCTGATAGATCAGGCTTTGGTCTATAGTGAATACTGCTTTCTGGTTATCAGCTCAACCTGTAACCATCAGGGCTCCTTCACAGTAGAAGATTACAGTGAGTGTCAATACTGCTTTGGAGAGGATATTTTTAAGTATAGCACAGATACATTTAGAATGTACTATTAGTATACTCAAAGGAACCCTAGTGGCACAGTGAGTTAACCAGTGGGCTGCTAACTATAAGGTTGGTGGTTCAAACCCACTGGCTGTTCTGCAGGACAAAAGTGAGGCAGTCCGGTCCTGGAAAGATTTATAGCCTCAGAAATCCTTAGGAGCAATTCTGTCCTGTTCCATAGGATTGCTGTGAGGTGAGGTCAACTCAAGGGCAGTGAGTATAGATAAACCCTAACCACTGCCATCAAGTGGATTCTGAAGCTATAAATCTTTCTGAGAGCAGATAGCTCGATCTAAATTAAGTTTCCACGTTGTTCCTTTATTTGTATTTCTCTGGACTCATTTTACATAATTCAAAGGATACTAAATAGGTAGCATCAAGATCTGACCTTGTTGCTATGGTTATTTGCCATGCAGTCAATTGGGACTCATGGTGACTCCCTATGTTATAGACTAAAAATATCACATAGGGCTCTTCTGCCATACTAACTGGTGGGTTCACACCACCAGCCTTCTAGGTTAGCATTGGGGCACAAACCATTTGTGCCAGCTATTGATTTTAATGTCCAACTAACTGGATGAAATTTAACCAGGCATCTCTGCTATGGTAAATGCCACAAAACCACCACTCCCTGTTCATGCCCTCCACCTCCATTTTTATTCCAAAATATTCCAGAACCAGACCTGCAAATCAATACACAACCCTTAGAATATACTAGAACACAGGAATATATTTTATTGCACCCAATTATTCTGGTTTTATAGTTTTACGAAGCATTATAATGAGCGCTTGCATCATTGTGCAATGCTTTACCCCAAATTATTGTATCTATTTTTACTAGATTTATTAATGATGAAATCCGGGAGCAAGGCTTTCAACTAAAATGCCTTATTTAAGTACAGTTTGATTTCTTCCTATTTTACAATATAAAAATACAATAACTACAAGAATCAAAGTCAGATGTAAGGTTGAGACAATGCATGATGACTTTTGGCTTTATAAATCTGAATAGACAATAGAGTTATAAGAGATAATAGCCCCTCTAGTCCAATCAGACAGCAAAATTGAATTGGGATTTAAGGTTTGGGAAATGACTTTTGAATTTTAAAAAGATGAAATTGATTTGTATTAAGGTTGATATATTTATATACACATAGTATACTGTCCACCTTTGTTTCCATAAAATTAATTTGTAAAATGATAGCCCAGTTGATTTACGTCAGCATCAACATCTGCACCCTAGTTTTTTGTTTGTTTATTTATTTGCTTCCATTGATAAACCTTATAGTGGGTTTTCAGTCACATGCCTGAAGGAACAGCCTCTTGGGAAGCATGGCAATTCTCTTATTTCCTTCACTTACTCTCCAGAATAATTATGTGTTCAAACCTGTCTCTGCTTGAAGAAGCAGAGTGCAAAGTCTGTATATGTTGCGTCTTATGGAGTTTGGGAACTCGAATGCAGCAACATGTCTGATGGGAAAATACATCAGGAGATAGCGCCTCTTCCAACAGTTGCATAATGAACGACTCTGTCAAGTGGTCTAAATCAATCGCTTACGTTCTCCTGGACTTAATTTCCTACCTGGAATTCCCTGAACCTGTACTTATCACAATAAGTGTGAGTTCTCATTATTGGCCAAACTATGCAGCTACAAAAATGATTTGGAGCTACTTGGGCTGGCTTAATCTTTTGCTTCCCTCACATTCCATCCAGCTCACCTGTGTCTGCTTCAACTTGCGTCATTTTGTTCAAGAAAATGACATACCCGTAAAAAAAAAAAAAAAGGTTTTCCAAGGGCATGATTTATGCCTGATAAGTATCTACATAAGATCAGTTTTTCCCCAATAATCATCACTGCTCCGTGCTTCAAAGAGAGACTTTCACCGTGCTGAGTGCTTCAATTTAGAAATGCAAATGATATGGAAACCCACTTTTCCTACAGGTAAAAAGGATATTAACCCCCCACTTGTTTATTGGCTAGTTAATAGCCATAGTAAATGAACATGTCAGATAGCAACAAATTTGAATGTTTTAATATTTTTATTTAGATGAAACTGGTATCATAAATAAGAATTCTATAAATTAACCCATCACCACTTACATAGTCCTCAAAAGCAGAAATGTGTGTGTGTAAGGGCATCCTTGATCAGTACTAACAGTAAAGTGGCCCAAGACACAGGCTTTTATTCTAGTCTCCACCGGTGGTTAACTGTGTAACTTTGGATACAGCATTTGAACTATTTCACGTCATTGTCTGTAGATAAAACAAGAATCTTAAGGGGGTGGTTCAAGTTTCATAGACCTCATGTATATTGAAATGTTTTTTTAACAGTAATGATATATCAAGAACTAGAGTTGTTTTGTATTTATTTGTACCACTATATTTTTGTATCAGAAATGGTAGATCTTTTTATCCTTAATATTCTTAAAAATAAATGTAAAATCAAAAGGCGTTTCTTTATTGGGCTCATGTGGAGCCAGCACATAGACCAAAAGTAAGTCGTTGGAGAAGAAAGAGTAGGCACAGCACGGTTATCATTAGGAAGGGTTGTATCCATTCCCCACGCTGATGGAATCCAAACAAATAATACAAGAAGCTGAACTATAGGAAAAACTGTCAAGCCTCAAGAGTGGAGGGAGGCTCATTAATACCCTGTGATCTGTAGATGACACAGCCTTGTTTGCTGAAATTAAGAAGGACTTATGCACTTGCTGATGAAGATGAAAGAAAATAGATACAGGACAGATGAACCCCTCAGGACCAGAGCTGAGAGTGGTGATACCGGGAGGGTGGAGGGAAGGTGAGGGAGAAAGGGGGAACCGATTACAAGGATCTACATATTACCTCCTCCCTGGGGGACGGACAGCGGGGATGTGGGTGAAGGGAGATGTCGGATGGTGTAAGATATGACAAAATAATAAAAATTTATAAATTTATCAAGGGTTCATGGGGGAAGAGTGAGCGGGTATGGAGGGGTGAAAATGAACTGATACCAAGGGCTCAAGTAGAAAACAAATGTTTTGAGAATGATGATGGCAACATATGTACAAATGTGCTTGACACAATGGATGGATGTATGGATTGTGATGAGTTGTACGAACCCCCAATAAAATGATTGAAAAAATAAGAAAATAGATACAAGCATGTAGTATATCATGGCATATAGAAAACATAAATTCAATAGACACCAGTTTGCTAAATTGAGAAAATAACAGAGTCGTCAAAGATTTCAAAATGAAAACCAAGTAAAATCCTTGGATCCACAATTCGTGCCCCTGGAAATAGCAGGTGAAGAAGTAAAATGACATGCTTTTCTTGAGTCAATCTGCACAAGGTCATGTTAAAGCATGAAGTGCAAGGACACACTTCCAGTGTCACACACGTCCCTGTGGAGCCTTGTGGCGCTGCGGGTTAGACAATGGGCTGCTATTTGAAGGAGGGGGTTTAAACCCACCAGCTGCTCTGCCAAAGAGGAGGCTCTCTCTCCTGAAGGATAGCCTGTCCCTGAACCCCTATAGAGGGTTGCCAGGAGTCAGTTTTGACTCAGCGGCCCCCATAGAACATAGCAGAACTGTCCCTTTGAGTTTCCAAGGCTGTAAATCTTGACAAGGGCAGACAGGCTCATCTTTCTCCTCCGGGGTAGTTGGGGCATCGTGCTGGGGATCTGTTGGTTACCAACACACACACATACAGAGAGAGAGAGAGAGAGAGAGAGAGAGAGAGAGAGAGAGAGAGAGAGAGAGAGATTTTATATAAAGAAAGAAGATAGATAGATAGAAAGATAGATAGATAGATAGAATATAATAGATAGATAGATAGATAGATAGATAGATAGATAGATAGATAGATAGATAGATTTGTATCTTACATGGTTGAAGAGACAGGCAATTCCCAAATCTTTAAGTCAGATATAAGACTGTAGACTTGTTCTGACTCATGGAGCTGCAGGGACTGACGCTCCAAGATGTACAAGGAATATACATACCTCCCCCCCGCACCCACTGTCTCCAGTGTGGACTTCAGATGATGATGAACTAGATGCAGAATTCAGATGGAAGAAAAAGCCAAAGAGCTTTGCTAGACGTTTATGCATGAACTGACTTTAAAGGGTTGTGGGAAAATATCATTATCTTTCGATTCCATTTTCCTATGAACTTTTGGAAGTGTCATGGTATATTTGATATAGGCCACACGCCCAGTGGAACACTCTATCAATTGAGTTCCTGCTCATATCAGATAGGATAGCAGTATCATGAAGGCGATTACATAATATTAGATCTCATTGTAGAAAATGATTACATCACTGCATAACTGCCAAACTACATCATAACAGTGAAAATACAGAATCACAACCCATTGAACATGACTTACAACCTTAACCATTACATCATCACAGCGTCAACATGACTGACACACTTGCTAAAATAATAGATTTTAACATAGCAACGGTGTGGGCATGTCACAGGATCAGGCTATGCTTAATTCTGTTGTATATAGAGTTGCTTGTGTTGGGACCAGTCCAATGGCTCCTAGAAACAAGAACAAATATGTACACAGGGTGTCATGATTACAGTTTATGGTCACGAGACATAACCTCAGTGAAGGGCGGGGAGGTTGCAGCCGGTTAGCACGTCTTTGGAGTGCGTCAGAGAGAGACTCTGAGCAGCGCCAAGCTCGCTCTTGCCCTTTTGCCTTCCACAGCATCTGAAGCCGGAATCTGGTTCGTCCATCTCTGCTGTGTCCCCTGCCGATCCAAGGAGCGGTCAGAGGATTGTGAACTTAGGTTTCCTTCAGCAGGCCTCAGATTCACTTAAAGCTGTATCCCCAACCTTGTGGTCCTCCTGCTTTGTCATTCTATGTTCTGTTCATCACCTTCTGCAGCTACAAGAACCAAGAGAAGCCTCTCATTTACACACAACTGGATTTACCTGCTTTTACAACTGCAGAAGCCTTTTCTTGATATAAATCTCTTTCTATAGACACACACATACAAGGTCACTGGTTTTGCTTCTCTAGAGAACCCACCCTAACAGTCAGGGAATCAAAATGTTACTGAACAAAAACTTATCTTTTAATTGCATTTTCCACTTTGTGAACTCCCCCATTTGTATTCTAATTTTCACATTTCTATTTGCCACTCTATGATCTCTGAACAAATGCTTGTAGTGTGTATATATATGCATATATATGTATGTTTAATTCTTATTTCTGTGAGTGTTAACTTGCACATGCTAACCTTTCCCTCTAGACTGAATTATCAATATGACTAGCTGATTAGCATGGATACTGCATTGATAAAAGTAACACATATATATATACTCTGATAAACAATTGAAGCTAACAGTCAATTTGGGAGAGAAATTCTTCACAATGAAATGGTAGATTTATCCCTCTAATTGCTTCATGAATCATTGGATGAATATGACTTATGAAAGGGCAGCTCTGTATCAGTTCTTGTTCTTGCCTCTATAAAAGATGTATTCAGGAGCATTGTTTCAACAGAGCTGAGAATGCAAAGAATGTTCTTATAACCCAGTCACCCGGTTGTTTGAACATTGTCCAAGCGCCAGGCCAAAAATAACCCAATAACTGTCTTCACAACTTAATTTTAATAATGGTTGACAATTTGATTGGGTCCTCTTTCAATTTTGTTCCAAGCCCAAATTAAGAACTATCTGTTTTCCAAGGGATCTGTCACTGGCACATTAGGATAATTCATTTTCCCTACATGAAAGGTAATATTTTGAATTATTCCTAGCATCCTCTCCAATTTCTGATTTTCAAATAGTTAAATTCTTGTGCTATTCACTGTATTACATTTAGGGATGGATGAGATGATTGAGAGTTTGTCTGCAACTTGGGAAATAACTGACTGAGAGACAACCTTGGCTGTAGGCTCAATACTGAGCAGATTAGGTTTAGAGAAGTTGAAGATATGAATATAGTTTTACTTAAAACAGTTTTTTGCCCAGGGACTACTTTGAAAAGTCCTGATGTGGCTTAGGGAGGAGAGCAGGAGGTGGCCCCAGAACATAGGAAACAGTAACTAGAGGCAGAGAGCAACTGGAACCAACAGCGTGGGCAGAGAACGGACACAAGGCTTGAGAAGTCTGAGTAGTTTTGTGGAAGAAGGTGGGTTAGGTGGGACGCTGTTTCTGGTATAGGTCTGCATCAGATGGACAAGTAGAGGTCAAAGCACATCCGTTCATGGCAGGAAGTCTGGGACTCCAGTAGATTTAGTTGTTAAAGTTGTTGTCACATACATTTGATAGAAATTTTCAAAAGAAAGAAAAGATCTATAAGTTATCATCCTCTCAAATCGTTTTCCCTACAGCACAGGAAAAAACAGCATTTGAATCGCATAAAATGCCTTCAAAGTCTGAGAAAACAAACCAACATTACGGTCCAAATAACCTGGACACAGGATAAGACAAAAGGCATTTTCTGTCAGTTAAATACATTATACTAACATGACTCTTCGGACGCAATTTGGAGAAAAGAAGTTTAAAAATAAATGCCAATGAAAAGTTAGAAAATCATAAAACTACCTGAAAGGCCTTGGAAAGATGAATTTAATTGTTCTTCCTAAGTTTGATAAGTACATTTAATATCTCTCTACTTTAGACAGAGATTAGCATTGGAAGGCTAAGTGTAGTGAAAACACTAACCAAAGGATATTATGTAATTCGGTTTTTACCTGTATTTAATTCTATTCTCCTGTTAAGAAAATAGGGTGTCTTTGGAAGCTGAATGAACTCTTTCAAGGTTCAGGAGTTTAACTCATCTTGAAAAGTGTTATTTGATGATACCTTCAGGACCTAGGGTGTGAGGGGCGATGCTGGGAGAGTGGAAGGTGAGTGGGTTGGAAAGGGGGAACTGATTACAAGGATCCACATGTGACCTCCTCCCTGGGAGAGGGACAGCAGAGAAGGGGGGGAAGGGAGACTCCAGATAGGGCAAGATATGACAAAATAACTATAAATTACCAAGGGCACATGAGGGAGGGGGGAGCGGGGAGGGAGGGGAAAAAAAAGAGGACCTGATGCAAAGGGCTTAAGTGGAGAGCAAATGCTTTGAGAATGATTGGGGCAGGGAATGTGCAGATGTGCTTTATACAATTGATGTATGTATATATATGGATTGTGATAAGAGTTGTATGAGCCCCTAATAAAATGTTTAAAAACGTGTCCTTTGTAACATACAAGCATTAGCCCTCTCATGACAATGTGCAATAAATGAATCGAGTTTATTAAATTACATTTTAATACTATGTACGCTTTGTAATACTACTCTTCTAGCATAGCAGATTCCGTGAGAACATATGTAAATTTTATTCTGTCCTTATCCGCCGGATCAGTGACATTGTGGGAAAGACCCACAGTGCACAGTAAAGGGGCTCGTAATATATATTAAACTACAGGCCAGCATTAGTTTAATGGAAAGAGAGCATTACAAACGAGAATCAGAGAAGGGTGTCTTTAATCATCACTCTTATTAAGTGCTGGAAATCTTAACTGAAACAACGAGGCAAGAAAATTCAGTGCCATCGACTTGCTCCCACCTCATAGCAAGCCTACTGCACTGAATGGAACTTCTCCCATGATTCCTACCTTGTATATCTCAGCCTTCTTCTTCTCCTGCAGAGCAGTGAGTGGGTTTGAACTGCTGACCTGGCCGTGGTCAGTTCAACATGTAACTCACTTCACCACCAGCGCCCCAAGGCAAAAATGGGAAATAAAAATATCCAAACTGGCCAAGAAGAAGCACCACCATCTCTATTTGCAAGAGACAAGACTCGGTACACAAGAAATCCCAAATACTCAGCAAGAAAATCACTGAATTAATTCAAAAGTTCATCAAAGTGACAGATCAACATACAAATTAATTTGTTTTGCTTGAAATACTTTCTTTTCAGCTTTGATCTAAAATTTAATCAGTCGTGTTCTATAACTATTTGTAAATATAAGAATTATTGGTGAGAAATTGTCCTGAAATTTGCCTCATGAACCATAAAAACAGAACTCTAATACATTTTGGGGGAGGTAGATGATATCAAAGTGACAAGAGATCTGTGGCTATAATAAAATTAAAGACAAATGGCCTATCTTAACCATTCACAGATGGTGCAAACATTTTCTAAACTGCATCTAAAATTATTCATTTAATAATCAATTAATATGAAATTGTATGTATCGATATGCATCACCTTGTTCAAGGTAGTATTCTTATTTTACCCCTTTGGAACCCCTTACTTCTCAGAGTTCTGTCAGAAAGCACAGGTACATCAGTGTCTTGGGATGAAAAGGGTTGCTTTGAGGAAAAATTATAGGAATGTTGGGGGAGATGTCAAGGGGGAGGGAAGGGGAGCTAGCTAGCCACTGCTCTGGACATTCCAACATTCTTTGAAGCAAATACTGTGAAATAATATTGCTTAGTTCTATGTCAAATATCTCACCGCTTATCCTTCAAATTATGTCATCCTTCAAAGCGAACCTCTTTTGAGACTAAAGAATGGCTCAAGTGATCCTGGTTTATTTGGGGAAACAATCTTTATATTGACACTAGAAAATTAGAAATATCATTCCTTCTAACAAACTTCTCCATGACTCATTTCATGGACTCTTGCTTTTGTTGGCATGGTTTCCCCTCCTTAACTGATGCCCTGAACTGTTGGGAAAAACTAAAATACTGGAAAGGCCTATGATCCCCAGGAATTCTACTTAGCCTCTTTATCAAGCCATACCGAGAAACATGTTCCCTTAAGATAAAAATAGCAGAACCTCGAAATCAGTGAATACTCCAAAGGATGTGAATAACTCATGTCCCCAATTTAGAAACTCTCCCCTGCTCTTCTGGCATGCACAGCAGTGGGAGTTTCTTGCGGTTGGCTTTCCACTTTCCGGTCATTTTCACTGAGCCCCTTGTGTCACAGACTGGATGTCTTTCTGCTGTTCACTCCCACGTTGAGGCAGTTGCCATTTGCTCATCCTCACCTGTCGATCTTGCTTCATGGACAACTGCATGTATTATTATTTTCCAGTTATCAGCTGGGACGGTGTAAACAGGAGCCGTGGAAGCATGGTGGTTACCCTTGAGCCTGCTCATTGCAAAATGAGCACTCAGAACCCACCAGCAGCTCCTTGCAGAAATCAGGGGCTTGCGGCTGCCTGCAGTTCCCCGTGTGACCTCAAGGGTCGCTCTGCGCCGGCATCGGCTGGGGCAGTGAGCGTGAGACCATGCAACACATTGTGGATTTCCGTGAAATAGCCACTGAATGAACTGAAGACTGAACTCACCCATAGACTCCCATTTGATTAGGACAGGAAGAAAAGAGAAGGGGAAAAAATGATTTTTCGGCCTCGATTCTGTATCAAAGATTACCATCTTAGTTTGTTGTCCCTATTTTTTTTTTTTTTTAAGTCAAGGATATGGTCGCTTCTGACCTCTCTTGTGGTATCTGTTTCTAATGAAACATCAGATTTCCCCACAGTGTGGGGTCCTCAAACTTTTTAAACAGGGGCCAGTTCACTGTCCCTCAGACCCGTTGGAGGGCCGGACTGTAGTTTTTAATAAAACCATGAACAAATTCCTATGCACACTGCACATATCTTATTTTGAAGTAAAAAAAAAAAAAACCAAACGGGGCAAAATCACCCAGTGGGCAGGATAAATGTCCTCGGCGGGCCGCATGTGGCCCGCGGGCCATAGTTTGAGGACCCCTGCAAGATTTCCAATGCTATGTTGCCTTCCTTGCTATCGACAATTCATGCCGTCTCAGGTAGTTGATTACAGCACAGCCAAACTATTGTGCAATTTTACTAGACTAATATATTTCTTGGTTCCTCTGCTCTTTGTTTGGACTTCTTCAGAACAGGTCGGTGCTCGTACTTTGCAGGAAGAATGGAAGCTTTACATGGAAACATATTCTAAGCCCAAAATTCTCAGCAAGGGTTCCACTCTAGGAAATGAATGACAAATGTGAATTCTAGGTGTGCTAACAACTGTGGTGCTCTGTCTTGCCTGATGCATTCCACATGCAAAGCAATCTTGTATCAAGTAGCAGAACTGCCCTGTGGGGTTTCCTAGATTGTGTATTCTTCACGGGAGTAGATACTCGGTTATTTCTGCCAGAAAGCCATGGATGTATTCAAACCACTGAGTTTGGGTTAGCTGCCAAGCATTCAGCCATCATGCCAGCAGGGCCAGGGATCCTTGTACTAACAACGCCGTGGTAAAAACTAGCAATAAGACACATTATTGTATGCAGAAAATGTTAGTTGGAAAAGTAATTAGATAGATGATAGATAAATAGAATGGTGGTTACTTAAATCAATAGATGGGCAGAGAATTGATAAATGATAGATTCAGAGAGACCATTCCATGTTATATATCAAAAAATATATTAGCCAATCCTTTATCAAAACACCACAGTGTAGTTTTATTCTATGCTCCTGTGTGTATTGGATATATTTTAATATTATTTACCTCTACCATATGTCAACTACTTAAAGTAGGCACGTAACGTTTTACATGTTCTGAGAGAGTGATTGATTTGGTTCTACATACTTGCAAATGCCATATCACCTTACCTTAAAAGCAGGTTGCATGTATTCCAAAGCAGATGTATTGTAAGTATGTTAGCTCCACTGTACAGACGCTAGAAATTCATAGCTTTCGCCAAAATGGATTCTCACTTCAATGCCTCACAATTAAAGTCACTGTTGAAATGTTTTTTTTCTCTCAATGAAGTAATATTTACGTTATAATTTCTAACTGAGGGCGACAGCAACTCCCTGATGACACTCTTATGGATCTTGTTTCCCAGTTTATAATGACATTTTGAAAACTACATTTGGGTAAAGTTCCGAGGGTCAGCCAGACTGCCCAAATAAGAGGCAGTAAGTATCACCAAGACCTCATCTTCGTACAGAAAAGCGAAATTGAAAGGATGTTATATTACATTGAGTCAACACATTCCAGGCCCTCTGAAATCTACATTGAACTAGTAAAAAGAGCTGTTTCGGTCTAATGGATGAGGAGTCTTCCTTCTTGTATGTATATGTATATAATTTATTTAAACGCTATTTGGAGCTTTTGCAGTCCTCTAGGAAGCGGGTAATATATTTACTTACTTCTGTGCTAGTCTTATTTATGTTTTAAGGGATGAAATTAAATATAGAAACTACAGCTGGGTTAGAATGCATTTGGGACCGTAGTTGACAAGCACTAACGCAGGGATGACAAGAATTGATATAGAATCTGTAATATCATTTCCATGCAAACCTTTCAGTTGATAGTCCTGGTTTCATTCTGAAGTGATTCACAACACGCATGTCACTTCCCCTTGGCTTGCAAATCTTGTAGGTCTGGTAATTATGACTACTCCTTTTCTTACCAACGCAGCAAGGGCACTTCGAATCACACAGTTTGCAAGATGACTCAAATTGGGGTTTCCAACTCCTTGCAATTGTGAACTGTGCCGCAATGAATATTGGTGCACAGATGTCTGGCCATGGTTTATTTCTTGCCTCTTCTGGGTATATGCCCAGAAGAGGGATTTCTGGGCCGTATAGTGGCTCAAGTTCCATATGTTTTAGATATCACCAAATCAATTTCCATAGTAGCTACACAAACCTACAGGTCCACCAGCAGTGGATGAGAATTCCTATCTCACCACAGCCCACCTAACACTTGCTGCTTTCTGATTTTTTGAACTGGGCTATCTTTGAGGGTGTTAACTGGTATCTCATAGTTGTTTTAATTTGCATTTCTCTTTTGGCTAATGATCGGGAACATTTTCTTACATAACATATTCAGCAGGTCTCTCATTCAGGGCATATATGTTTAAAATGCTTAGTCATTCTTTGTCTACCATTCCCTAGAGCATTATATAGTGTCCCTCATTATCTCTTTTTATGGTTTGCCCTTTGAGGTCAATTTTATCCGTGATTAAGATTGCTACCCCCACTTTTTGCTTGGTATACCTTTCTCCAGCCTTTGATTCTCAGCCAATTTTTGTCTGTAATCTGAGGTTAATGTTTTTGGCAGTTCCCTAATTAATCAGTGAATTATTTTGTTTACTAGACTGAATTGTATCACCATGGTGCTGTAAACATCTATCATCTACGTAAAACACGTTTACCTTTCGGTTTCTGATGTGCAGTTTATAATTGCTCGCTGTCTTATGTGGCTCACAATGAATGGTCAGGGACAGACAAGAGAAGGTTGTAGAGTGTGTGTAGCTTTCATTAACGTTCAAACTTGGTCGCAACCCCTAAGGGTATTCTGTTTGCACGCGCAGACATTCGCAGACATTCACCTCCACCAAGCCGCCCTGGAGCAACAACTGACTGCTTAATGGAGCATAATCAGGTGACAACTTGATAGAAAATGTTAAAAGAGGACTCAAGTCAGACATGTCAATTTTGGTAACATCTAATGTGGGCTTAATCCTATTTCAATCGATTTTTTTTTGTATAATCACATAGCTAAATATAGCCGAGAGTCAGTGATAAAGGATAGAATCTCTACCTCTGAGATTCTATTAATACAAATATGATAGTAGGAATGTATTTGTTATAGTTGCATCGATTCTGCCTTTAAAATAAAAGCTCTATTAAGATGCAATTGACCTGCCCCCAAATTTTGTCACTTAGAGTATAAAGTTCAATAGCTTTAGTATATTTGGGGAACCATCAATAAAATCAAATGAAATTTGCATTTGGGTAAAGTTCCAAATGTCAGCAAGCACATATTTAAAATTAAATCCTTTTCTCTCTTCCACACCTTTGCTTTCACCTCACTGTCTCATTTCAGTGGACGGCCCCACTAAGTGAGTCAAGCACAATCCTCTGTGTTTATCATCTCTCTCTCTCTGGACACCACATCCAACTACTACTCATTCTTCCAATTCTATAATGTAACTTTCTCTCAGACCCCACCCTCATTGATCTCCAATATTGCTAACTACATTTAGGCCACTATTTTGTTTACCTAATGTATTAGTCTGGGTACTTTAGAGAAACAAATCCACAGAAACTCATGTATAAGAGAGTTTTATATAAAGGATAAGTTCACATCAAGAAAACATCCCAACCCAGTGCTGCCCAAGCCAATAAGTCCACCAGTCCACAAAGTCCTCCTCCATCTTGAAAAACACACACTATGATGCTGACTGCAGGAGGAAAGCCGAATCAGTGAATGTGTAAGCATCTTTAGCGCTGGCGGGGGTCTCCACACCGCTGCTCCAGCACCCAGGGCTGCATCGGGATAGGTCCACGCGGCTTCTCCTCGGGGATGTCTTGCTTGAGTCAGTCTTACAAGCTGAAGCAGGGAACTGGCTAAGGCAGCTGCACCCTGGTGCGACCATCACAAAGCAAGAGACCGGAGAACTAGAAAGGCGAGGCTCACTGAGCCATTTATCCCGCCACCTTTCAATTAATCCCACGTGTGTTTATCGGCCAGGTTGGCACAATAAACTAACTACCTCACCTAAATTAATGCAATTGAAGGCCAGGATTAGGTATTGGGCTGCTAACCATGGGTCAGCGGGGATGCAAATCCATCGGTCGATCCACAGGAGAAAGGTGAGATTGTATACCCCTGGAAGGATTTGCAGTTTGAGACACCACAAGTCTAAATCAAATCGATGACACTGGTTTAATTAATGTGACAGTCACCTATTTGCTTTCCAGTCTTTCTCACCACAGTACAGTCAGCGCTATTTATGATGCACATTCCCCTACATAAAGCCTTGAGTAATTCCCCTACAAGATTTTTCATGCTAGATCCATCCATCATTGTTCTTACCATTCTAGATGATCGTTCTAATCCTTCTTCTCTGTATACATATATATTTTAATGTTGAGGTAGAATTTATATATCATTCATTTTAAGTGACCAATGCAGTAGCATTGAGTACATTCGAAATGTTGTGCACCTATCATTGTTATCTAGTTCAGAACATTTTAATCACTGCCAATTAAAACCTCTTATTCATTCCATATTGCTTTCTCCTCTAGCCCCTGGCAACCACCTGGAAGTATGCTTTCTGATTTTATGGATTTATTTATTCTAGATACGTCTTAAAAATTGAATCTTATAATATGTGACTTTTAAGTCACAATATGAAGTTATTGAGGTTTACATTGTAGCATGTTCATGGGAGTAAATAACATTCCCTTGCATGTATTTACCATGTTTTATTTACCCAGTCATCCACTGATGGATAGTTGGGTTGTTTTTATGTTTGTGGTATTGAAAATAGCATAAATATATTTGAGTACCAGGTCATTATGAGTTGGAATCGACTCAATGGCAGCGATCTTTTTTTTTCTATTTGCGTGCTTCAGATATATATCTATATATTTTTATACCTAGGACCCACAGGTACTACATAAAGTAGGATCCCACTCAATTAATGTTTTTTATATACTTCTAGGTATATATTAAAAAAATAATTGAGGCACAGTTACTCCAGAAGAAAGAAATCAAGGAGTCCTAGTGGTGCAGTGGTTATTTGGGGGCCTTATAACAACAAGGTAGTAGCTGGAAGTCACCAGCTGCTCCATGGGAGAAAGATGAGTCTTTCTACTCCCGTTAAGTCTCACCTCAGTACATGAATGGTTTGTTCTAATAACGTGGCATTGTATGATACTCACCTTCCCAACAAGGTCACTCAAGTCAAAATGGGTGCATAAGCAAATGCGGTGAAGAATGTGGATGGTGCCCAGCTATTAAAAGAAATAGCAGCCATCTAGACGTGAAGCAACCCACATGGAAGAAGTACACCAGCCAGCATGATCATGAGCTGATGACAGGAATAGGAATCAGAATTTCAGAAGCAAGCAATCAAATTGATTTGAAGGACCGTGGGTAAAGTGGAGACTCAAAACCCACCTGTAAGATAATTGGACAGTCCCTTACAGAAGGGCCCATTGGAAAGGATGATATATCTAGGGTACAGTAGAGCACTGATGAAACACACACTATCCTCTAGGTCTTTAATATTTCCTCCCCTTACTATTATGGCCTTAGTTTTACCTTCATTATCTTGTTAGACCTGCATATGTTCATTTGTATAATTAAATTGTTTGATGCATGAAATCCAAGATGGATAAGCCCTTCAGATACATTTATTGGAGTAATGCTTATTTGAGGGTGCACGGAGGGAGGGGGAAGGGGGGAACTGATAGCAATGATGAATGTATAACCCCACTTGAGGGAGAAATGAATAACAGAATTGTATGTGAACAGATACATTGAGTGATATAAGATGTGACTAAATAATTAAATAATATATAATATAATAAAAAGGGATTGGGGGTAGGGTGGAGGAGGGAGGGGATACAGGGGAGTTGATATCAACGAGTTCGAGAAGAAATAAAATGTTTTGAAACTAATGGTGGCAGCAATTTTACAATTATGCTTGATCTAATTGAATGATGGATTGTTATAATAATAACAAGATCTCCTAATATTATGATTTTAAAAAAAAGAGTTAAAGTCTCTGAAACCCACAGGAGCAGTTATACCTGTCCTGTAGGGTTGCTATGAGTGTAGGCCAACTCAATGGTAGTGAGCTGAAGAAGGACTCATTTGATACTCAATAATTTTACATTTGAAGGAAATGCAAAAAACCATTTTCAACTATTAACAAACTATTTTATATTGTATATATAAACTATTTTATATTTTCACCAGAAATATATTGGGATTCTAATTTTTCCACATCTTCCTCAATATTTTTAAAACTAGTTGCTGTTGATTGTTGTTATTGTTAGTCTTAACCTCGGAGTTGGAAAAAGGTCTTTAAATGGCACAAGCAGGTTACAATTGGCTACTCACCTGAGGGTTAGCGGTTCAAAAATATCCGGTAGCTCTGCCAAAGACAGGCCTGGCCAGCTGCTTCTTGTGGATCAAGGGCATTGAACACTCTGTGGAGAAATTTTATTCTTTGAACACCTGGGGTTTCCATGAGTCTGAATGGTCTCCATGTTAGTGTTTGTTTGGGTTTTTTTTTTTTAAGTGGTAGTGAATTGATACTCCATTGTGAGCTTGATCTTTATTTCCCTACTTTGGACTTAGTAGGAGAGACATCATGCTTGGTAAAGTAGAAGGATGAAGAACAAGGACAATTTTCTACCTAAGTTTGCTGCACATTCTTTTAATTGGATTGTTTATCTTTGCTGTTGAGTTGTAGTTCTTTACATATGGTGGATTCTAAATTCTTATCAGACACATGACTTTCAAATAGCTCCCTCCATTCTGTAGGTTGCCTTCTTGACTTTTTGATAATAAACATTGATATACAAAAAAATTTCAATTTTTTGAGGTCCAATTTATCTCTTGCTCCTTCTGTTACTCATGTTTTTGGTGTTATTTCTAAATTCCACTGACAAATTGAAGATCATGAGTACATTACACTAGATTTGGTGGGGTAGTGGGCTACTAAGCACAGGGTCAATAGTTTGAAACTGCTAGTTGCTCCCCAGGTGGAAGGTGAGGCTACCCCCATAAAGGGCCACAGTCACGGGAAACCACATGGGCAACTCTACCCTGTCTTAAAGTATAGCTCTGGTTCAGAATCAACTCGATGGCAGTGATGTATGTGTGTGTGTGTGTGTGTGTGTGTGTGTGTGTGTTCTTCTAAGGGTTTTATAGATTTAGCTTTTACATTTAGAGATATGACCAATTTTATCTGAATTTTCAAACATGTTATAGAGTACTAACTTCATTATTTTGTATATGAAAATCCATTTTATGGATGCTTCCTCCCCTCAACTACCATGATCCGAATTCTACCTTGCAGGGCTGGATAGGGCAGGGGTTGTACACTGGTGCATATGGAGGCTGGAGGCACAGGGAATCCAGGGTGGATGATACCTTCAGGATCAGGGGTGTGAGGGGCGATGGTGGGAGAGCGGAGGGCGAGTGGGTTGGAAAGGGGGAACTGATTACAGGGGTCCACAAGTGACCTCCTCACTGGGAGAGGGACGGCAGAGAAGGAGGGGGGAGGGAGACTCTGGATAGGGCAAGATATGACAAAGTAACGATGTATAAATTACCAAGGGCACATTGGGAGGGGGGAGCAGGGAGGGAGGGGAAAAAAAAAGAGGACCTGATGCAAAGGGCTTAAGTGGAGAGCGAATGCTTTGAGAATGATTGGGGCGGGGAATGTATGGATGTGCTTTATACAATTGATGTATGTTATGTATGGATTGTGATAAGAGTTGTGTGAGTCCCTAATAAAATGTAAAAAAAGAATGACGAGGGCAACAAATGTATAAGGGTGCTTTGCTCAATTGATGTATGTATGGATTGTGATAAGAGTTGTATGAGCCCCAATAAAAATATTTATTAATTAAAAAAAAAGAAAAATGTTCCTCTTTTTTGCTGACCCTTTATTTTACAAAATATGGTGTCCAAAGTATGTGAGTTCTGCTCTTGCCAAGCTAATTCTGGCTGCATTTCTACCTGTGCTCATCCTTTTGTCAGTGCATCAGTTACTCCTTCAGTCTTCCTCATTCAATGTCTAGCTTTTCTAATCATATGAGGTGATTAAAAATAGCATGACTTGGGCCAAATTCACCTTATTCTTCCAAATGACACTTTTTACTTTTGAACACGTTAAAGAGGGCTTTTGCAACACATTTTCTCAATGAAACCATGCGTTTGTTGACCGCAACTTCTAGGGCATTAATTATCAATCTTGTTAGTTGTGGCATGCTCACACATGCTTTTTATCATCTTTCCAGTTTGGGAAGTGTTGTGTTTTTTTTCTGACAGAAAGCATTGCATTTTTGTCAACTGTTCTTTTCTATAACAAAAGAAATGATCATCTAGTTTTTCCTTTTGTTCCACAAATGTTGCATATTATATAGATGGATGTTCTTATGCTTGACTACCCTTCCATTTCTGGGATAAGTCCCACTTGCTCATAGAGTATGACAGATAATCATAAACTGAGTGACTTAAAGCACTCACAAAAATTTTCATAGTCCAGGAGGCCAGAAGTATGAAATAAGGGGTTAGTTCCTTCTGGAACCACTGAAAAGATAATCATATACTTCTTTTTCACCTTTTGCTGCTTGTGGACAATCTTCATACTCACATATCCGTTGCCATTGACTAGTACTAAGAAATAGGATGTCTGATGGCATAATGAGTTATGTGCAGGGGAACATGGGCTAGCCAAATGTCATAGTTCAAATCCACCAGCTGATTCAAGGGAGAAAGACGAGGCATTCTGCTCCTATACAACGTTACAGCTCCTGGAAACCAAAGGGGGCAGTTCTATTGGTAGGCAGCAGATTGATGCGAAAGTAGTGTTTTTGTTTTAGTTTACTATACTACTATATGAAACACGGTCAGAGTGCTCCTTGGAGGCAAAGATGACAAGATTTCATCTTACATACTTTGGACATATTGTCAGGAGAGACCAGTCCCTGGAGAGGGACAGTATGCCTAGTCAGGTGAAGAGGCAGTAAAAATTCAGACAATCTTCAGAAAAGGATTGACACATTGGCTCAGACATAGGAACAAGATGGACGGACACAGTGGCTCAGACATAGGAACTAGATGGCTGGACACAGTGGCTCAGACATAGGAACAAGATGGACGGGCACAGTGGCTCAGACATAGGAACAAGATGGACGGGCACAGTGGCTCAGACATAGGAACTAGATGGCTGGACACAGTGGCTCAGACATAGGAACAAGATGGACGGGCACAGTGGCTCAGACATAGGAACAAGATGGACGGGCACAGTGGCTCAGACATAGGAACTAGATGGCTGGACACAGTGGCTCAGACATAGGAACTAGATGGACGGACACAGTGGCTCAGACATAGGAACTAGATGGCTGGACACAGTGGCTCAGACATAGGAACTAGATGGACGGACACAGTGGCTCAGACATAGGAACTAGATGGCTGGACACAGTGGCTCAGACATAGGAACAAGATGGATGGACACAGTGGCTCAGACATAGGAACAAGATGGACGGGCACAGTGGCTCAGACATAGGAACTAGATGGCACAGGACCAGACTGTGTTTTGTTCTGTTGTGCATAGGTTTGCTATAAGTTTGAATCAGCTCAATGGTACCTAACAATAATAACCTATTAAGAATTGTTCATGTAAGGAGAAATGCATGAATGTTGATCCAGATACAGAAATCGTTTAAGTGTATCACAAACATGAAATGATTTACCACTACATTGCTAAGGATGTACAGTACCTGAAACTGCAATTATAAAACAGAAGAATTGCTTGACATACATGGCTAGGCAGGTCCTTTCTCTTCTGATACAGCTTTATAAAAGACTCCCGTAGCATTCCTGGCTATATTTCTTTCACACTTCTTTGCCTTAACCTTTAAACAAACAAAAACCTCCAAAGTAACTAAGGGTTTCATGCATTTTTATGTTATTTCATTTATTTTCCAGCTATTTTCAAAGGGCCCTTGCTTATGAATTATGAATTTCCCCCAAACTATTAAACTATCATTCTAGTTTTAAGACAATACTTTTAAAATCATTAATTATAAAGTGAGCACTAGAAGAAGCTAACAGGAAAGTTTAACTCATGGTGTGCAGATTTCTCACTGAAATCTTGTGTTAGTCTAGCTGCATTAGAGAAGCAAACCCACAGAAATTCATATGTATAAGAAAGAGTTTTATACAAAGGGTAAGTACACATGAAGCAAACATCCCAACTCAGTTGCTGCCCAAGCCCACAAGTCCAACATTAGCCCATATCTCCAACACCAATCCATAAAGTCCTCCCCGATCTCACAAAAGACAAGCAATGCCGCTTACTGCAGGAGGAAAGCCGAGTCAGTGAATGTGTGAGCATCTCAGCGCTGGCAGGGGTCTCCGCATGGCTGCTCCAGCACCCAGGGCTTCATCGGGGTAGGTCCATGCGGCTTCTCCTTGGGGATGTCTTGTAGGAAGTGAGCCTTGCCAGGTGAAGCAGGGAACTGGCTAAGGCAGCTGCACCCTGGTGCGACCATCACAAAGCAAGAGACCTGAGACTTAGAAAGGCCAGGTTCACTGAGCCATTTATCTCTCTACCCTTCAATTAACCCCACATGTGTTTATTGGCCAGGGTGACACAATAAACTTTAACTAACTCAAATCTCCTTGGTTGTCTTATAAATTTTGTTTCTCTTTGTAAAAGGAGAAGATGGAACAGGAACCGTCGGTGATTTTATTTCTTCCCCGAAGTGTCTCACCATCTTTACAAATGATTACTAGTGGTGGTGGACACATCGAAAAGTTACCAGCCAAACCCAATTCACTGCCTTTGAATCAACTCCAATTTCTAGGGGCTTTATGGGACAAGGGAGGACTGCCTGGATGGGTTTCTGAGATGAACTCTTCAGTGATGTCTAAAGCCTCCTCTTTCTCCTGCAGAATGGCGGAAGGTTTCGAACTGCTGACCTTGTGGTTAGCAACCCAAAGAGTAACCACTATGCCCCCAGTGAGGGCAAATATGCACATAAAAGAATGATGGCAGTTGTCATATTCTTTTACCTAAGTTTATTACCTAAACATTTTATTTCTTACAATGGTTGACATGTCTTATATTTGTAAAATCAATGCAATCTCCTTTCCTAAGCAAATGCAATTTCCAATACTCACAACATTCATAAATTTGTGACACTATGTGTTTGAGATATCATTCCATTCTAAGTCTTTAAGTGTGAGTTCTTTAGAATACCCTTTCTTTCTTGTGGTTTTAAGAGACTTGCCTAGTATTTTGCACTTCAAAAAACATTGCGCATTTTCCATCTGAGGCCCACTAGAAACATGCAGGGCAGAATATCAGTCGGCATGCCCCACCGAGAATACCCTCCATATAGTGAAAGTGAATAACAGGCCAAGTATTGCTTTTGTTATTTGCCTTTCAGTCAGCTGCCACCTGTGACAATCTGGTGATGACCAGGAAATAGATCCTGATCCTGTGTCATCTGCATGACACTTACTGTGTGTGAGTCCTTTGTTTCTGTCATAGCCATCTCACTGAAGGACTCATTGTCTTCACTGGCCCTCGACTTTATCAACCATGATCTCCTTTCCTAAAGATTGGTTCCACTAGATGAAAGACTCAAAGTGAGCAAGTTGAAATCTCACTTACCTCATGTCTGCAGGACTTTGCAGTTGTTTTTCTTCCAAGAAAGATGTATTGTTCTATTCAATATTGATTGCCAGTACCACAATGAAAGGTATCAATGCTGTTTCTGTGTTTCTCTTTCAGTGCCCAGCTCTTGCAGGTATATGAGATGGAAAATACTTTGCTTTTTAAAACTTTAAAGTGGGCTTTTGCAGCAGATTTGCCAGTGCGACACATTATTTGATTTCTTAACTATTGCTTCCATGGATGAAGATCATTGACTAATGTAGAATAAAATAGTCAATAACTTCAGTTTCTTTTTCACCCATCACGATGCCATTTACTGGTCCATTTGTGTAGATTCTTGGCTTCTTCATATTCAAGTGCAATCCATGCCAAAGATTGTAGTATTTGACTTTTCTCCATAAATATTTCACGTCATGGTCATTTTCCACAAGTAATGTTGGTCTACTAAACACAAGAATGGGGGTTCAAAACCAATAGCTGCTCCTCAGGAGGAAGATACAGCTTTCTACTCCAGTAGAGTGACAGTCTCACCTCGGAAACCCACAGAGGCAGTTCTCCCCTGGTCTCGATGCATCCGCATCAGCTCAGTAGCAGTGAGTGGGTGATGCACACATCAACAGACGCAGGACCACACATAAAACAAATGCACATTAAAGAATACTTCAGAGTAAACGCATTCTGTAAACTAGCAAACAGTAATATAATAATGTCAATGCCTTTGTCTTGCTGTTATAACTACTAGGCACTATATTGTTTTGCCAACCCTGCTTTCCCCCCACATTATTTCCATAAGCATTCTCTGATGATTACTTTACAGCACTGCATAAAAAGTAGTAGAGCATGCTTACAAATATCTCATAAGGGGGTGGACATGGCTGGCAAAATATGATGTGTGTATTGCTCGCCCAAACATCCAGTATGTAATTTTCATTTGTTTTAATTTGTTTTGTTTTTAGTGGTGACTACATGAAGACTGTCACACAAGATCCATTAAGCCGCTGCCATGCAGTCCACAGTGACTCTATCCAGAGTTTCTGAGGCTACAAATCTTTACTGGCACAGATAGCTTCATTGTTCTCTCTCTGAGCAGCTGGTAGGTTTGAAGAGCTGACCTTGACGTCAGCAGTCCAAAGTTCACATGATAGTGTCACCAGTGCTCCTTGGGCATTTAAAATCCCTTCTTTTCAGAGGTTGATTTCCAGGTCTTTGGTTCAAGGTGATTAAAAAAAATTTTTATATAAGATTGCAGCTGTTTAAATTCAAATACATGTGGTTTGGGAACATGAAAGCTTCAAAGCTGATCTCCAGCCTCCCTTTTCTTCTTTGTCTAATGCCCTTCATTTGACCTGAATGGGTGTCATTTCCAAAAGTATTCAGGGAGACAAATTTAACTTGAGCAACATCGTTCATGGAGGTTATTGAGGCAGTTCAATTTTCTCTGTTGGCTCCTAACCCGAAGATGGAGATTCTTCCGAAATGCCACACTAAGAAAATTACACTGGTTCCAACAAGATTAAAAACAAAGGGGGGGAGGGGGGGTATGGCAAAGCTTGGAATTAACGTAATCAGTAAGCTTTGAAAACAAAGTTTAAAAGCAACAATTGAATGCTAAAATGTATAAAACCACTTTGTTCTTTTATTCTTTGAAGACAAACATGGTCAACAAACTGAGAAACTGCCTCCCGGAATCTTTTTTTTTTTAACATTTTATTAGGGGCTCATACATCTCTTATCACAATCCATACTTACATCAATTGTGTAAAGCACATCTGTACATTCTTTGCTCTCATCATTTTCAAAGCATTTGCTCTCCACTTACCTCCTGCTATCTTACATCACTGGAAACTGCCATAGAAAGTTCCACTTCAAAAGTGTGAATTAAGGTGCCTAATCATGTTATCTTGTATCACTTGCGTCTTAGGCACAGCCCACAGTGTCCACTGGTAATGGTGCCTCGTGGTAATAAATGCCTCTGGTTTTACATGGGACACGCAGTGAGAAGAAGTAGTGCATAATACCAGTGGCAAGAAAGCCAAAAATCTAACCGAGTTGGAAAAAACCAGCTCAAAGGAGAAAGGCATCAGAGTCAGGAAAGAAATTCCTAAATTATAGTTATGGTGTGAAATGTGTCCTCAATGATATGAATCTTAAATCCTAAATGGGCTTTCTTTGTTATGTTAATGAGGCACTATCAGGGTGGTGGTGTTGGTTGCTACAAAATCTGTTTACACGCATAGGGACCACAAGTATAAAAGGGTCAAAACACTGCCCAATCCTGCGCCGTCCTGAACATGATGTTGGAGCTCCTGGTTGCTGCCACTGCATCAATCCATTCCTTTGAGTGTCTACCATTTTTTTTGTTACCAAACATGATGTCCTTGTCTAGGGGCTGATCCTTCCCGATGACAGGTCCAAAGTATTTGAAACAAAGTTCCACGATCCTTGTGTCTCATGACAATTCTCACTGCATGTCTAAGGCAGATGTTTTTGTTCTTCCAGTCGTCCATGATATACTCCATATTCTTTCGTGAGCACCACAATTTCAAAAGCACTGGTTCTTCTCCGGTCTGTGCTACTCATTGTCCAAATCTCAAGGCATATGAGATGTTTGAGAATATCACATTTTGGGTAAGGCGCTCATCCATTCTCCGAGTGGCAGTTTTGCTCTTTTGTACTTTAAATGGGCCCCGTGCAGGGATTTTTCCAGTGGAATAAGGTATTTGATTTCCTTACGGCTGCTTCTATGACTGTTGATTGGAGATTCAAGGAAAATGAAGTTCTTGACAACTTTAATCTTTTCTCTATTGATCGTAATCTTGATCATTGGTTGTGAGGATTTCTGTTTTATATACATTATAGTCCTTCCTAAAAGTGATGACCTTTAATCTGCGTCGTAACGAGCGCCAAGTCCTGTTTGCTTTCAGCAAGTCAGTTGTGCCATCGTCATACGGCAGGTTGTAAACCACCCTTCCTCGGATCTCAATGTCACCTTCTTCCTGCAGGGCTAGCTTTAAATTAGAGTGTGTTTTACATCAACTTCGTTGGCATATACAGAAGCAAACATCCGAGATGGGGAAAGAAGGTGCCAAGACGAGAATGTTGCTTAGGATCAGAAGCACAAAAGAGAAAAGGATGTTTCTTTAAAGCCAAGACAAACCCTTACAGTAGAGAATTCCACTCTGAATTAGGATTCTAGTCTCCTAGCTATAAACAAACAAAAATGTTTATTAAAGATACCCACTGATGGTATTTCTGTTATAACAATATTTGATCAATAAGATCAAAACTCCAAAAAGGCAAACTCACTGCCACCAAATCGCTCTTGACTCATAGCGACCCCCTATGGGTATCAGAGACTGTAACTTCACAGGAGCAGAAAGTTCAGCCCTTCTCTGGAGGAGCTGCTGGTGCTTTCGAACTGCCAACCATGCAGATTACAGCCAAACGCGTAACCACTACAGTACCAGAGAGCTACAAAAAATCAATTTATGCACATTCCTCATTAATTCTTTATGGAGAATGTATAATTATTTTTATGTGAATGGCTTATGATACTTGTGAATAAAAGAAGTTTTGAAAGCAACACTATTTATTTTGTTGGAAATTTGTAATTTTAGACGAATAGCCTTTCTGGAGAGGATGGTATGGTGGCAGTAACATATCCTCAAAGGAAGTGTCAGTAAAATTCTCCTTTTTGTTCTTATTTTCATTTCATTATGAAAATACAACTTTCAGGATTTGTGAATACCAATCTATTCTCTTACTATTGTTATAAAATTCTCAATGATATTTGTTTCATTTATTTAATAATTTTTCTCCTCTCACCTCTATTTTTGCTTAACTCAAATCTAAAATTTTCAGGAAAATATACAAATCTCAAGAATATTACTATTAAAGGCATGAAAAATAAGGTGGATTCATGGGTGGCTACATAGATGGATAGATATATAACCGAGTATGTATAGGGATATGCTAAATGATAATATAGGTGTGGGCTATACGTAATCAGTATAGAAATCTTCCAAGTTTCCTGTAAGCTTGAAAAAAATCATACAATTTTGGGAAAAGGAGGAACAAATACAAAATTAATAGCACTAGAAATTTGATGAAATTAAATAAATATATAAGCATGAAATGGTTTCATTTCCCATAAAGGTAGCCCGTCAGTATACAGCATGAAATCAAGCACATGCTATGAAAACCAAAGCCTTGTATTAACTATTTATGGGTGAAAGATAAATGACAAAGAATGGCCGTACTTGTGTAGTAGAAAGTGCCCATTCATGTGGAAATATCTTTTATTGTTCCACCTTTGCAGTGGTGCTGTGCTTTGTCAGCATATGAATGTTCTGGACAGGTAAATCTCACCTGTGGACCCACAGAAGACCATAGCTCTCCCTATAGCACAATAAAAATGTCCACATTATACTGGTTGGAAACATAAGTACAGGAACCTATAAGTTATTTGACTAAACACTGAGATCCTTTAAAACCAACCAAATTACTATGGCAATAATTTGGGGTCTAATCAAAAGAAAGCATTCTGTATTTTTTTTTCTGGTTGGTTGGTCCATACTGTTTTAACTATTCATTGGAAATCAAATGAAAGTTTTGGACTCTCTTATGAAAGACTGGCTTGGTTTGGAATTTTTTAAAATAGGAAAACGCCTTTTCTTTCTCAGCACAAATAGCATATAATTGTCGGTTGACTTCATATATGCCAGCTCCTCTGCAAGGATTTCTCCTCCCCTGCTGGTCTCCAGTCAACACGAGACCCTTTCCCTGGAAATGTCCTTAACTAGAAAGGAACTGTGGCCAGAACACAGCGTCCCTGCACTTCCACAGCATCCAACTTGTCCCAGATCTCAGAAATCCTAGACGAGTTGATATTGATCCTTTAAAAAATATTATATACAAAGGAAGTATTTCTGCCAAGCCCCTTTAGAAGCCAGGTCGAATAACCAGTTGGACAATGTTCTAAAAATGTCATTAAACTTTAATAATACCTACATTTTTATGGGGCTTTTAACTTTGCAAATTGCTTTCACATGCATTATCTCATTTCATGTTCTATTGCATTGAATCAGTGTCTAAGTTTTAAGGTTCAACTACAATGGCAGGGATATCAAAATATTGATGGGGAAATAGGAAGAAAATTGAATAGTCAGTCCTTGGGTTACAAACACCCAACTTACGTAAAACCCATAATTATGATCCAGGCTTCATAAAGCCTCCTATATAAGGAAGCTTATAACAAGTTTGTGGAAAACCTCATTATCGTTCCATTCCAGTTTTTTCATGATCTTTTAAAAGCCGCCTTGTATTTAAATTCCAGGTTCTTGATAATAGACACTGCTTAGTTTCTTGCATCTAAACATTATTATTGATAGTAGTAGTAGAATGTTATAGATGTTTTAGTGTGTATTGAACGGTTTCTTTAAGGTGTTTTTTGCATAGAAAGGTACACTATACTCAAATACTTAAATGCCTAGTATACTACGAAAAACAATTTGATTTGCCAACTTTAGATAGGAGCCATAGCTATTGTTCGGATTTGCACACAAACTTGACTTAAAAGATGTACTTCTTTTGTAATCTGGGACTGCTTCAGTTGCTACACAAAAAAATTCCCCAAACTCATTGCCATCAAGTCATTTCTGGCCCATAAAACCACCCCTGACGACAGAATACAACTGACCTTGTAGGTTTCCAAGACAGTAAACCACCAGGAGAGCAGAAAGTGCCATCTTACTCCCACGGAGCAATGGCTTCCAACGGCGGATCTTGTGGTTAGCCCCGCCGTGTATGACCCACTGTGCGACCAGGGCAGAACAGAAGCGTGTACCAATAGTCAACCATTTCCGACATCAAGCGTTGTTAAGGGTTAAGCTTCTGATGGAGCCTTGGGGTGGCACCAACAGTTAATGCTCTTGACTATTAACCAAAGTGTTGGCCATCCAGAGGCCCATTAGCAAAAATCATCGTGGCCTAACCCTGAAAAATAAGCCACAGAAAACCCACAAGAACACATAGTTCCTCTGATTTTTTTCTCCACCGTTTGAGGTGTAGCAAAGCCATTTAACCTTTTCTTTTCTTTTGAAGGAGACTATGATGCACCTCTTTCTTTCTCCTTCCCATTCATTCTTCTTGTTTCTGATTATTGTTTCTTTCCACCAAATCTGCAGGTCAGCCCAACCCCGGGCTGCATCCGCGCCCTCATGAAGATGCTGTACTGCCCATACTGCCGCGGCCTGCCCTCAGTGCGACCCTGCAACACCTACTGTCTCAATGTCATGAAGGGCTGCTTGGCAAACCAGGCTGATCTGGACACCGAGTGGAATCTCTTCATAGGTAAGACGTTCAAGCGCATCTGTAACAGAGGTGTTGGAACAGCAAGGGCTTACGATACCTGCTGAGCAGGTCTCAAGTGACTACGATGAAACTGGTTTTAGCAAACTTTTGACATTTAGTTCGGTGTCTTCTTCTGTGATGTTCTGAAAAGGAAGCCTTTCCTGTGTATTTGAAAAGGATAGTTGGGTGGCATGTCTCTCAAGCCGGCTGTATGGAATGAGTTAGTTTGTTCTGGCAAGTTGTCGTGAAGAAGCCGTGTTGGATTTTAGTGAGTCCCTGGCCAAAGGTAGCAAGGAGTCTCATTAAGAATCCACGGCTTAACAGGCCTCCATTTTGGTAAACAGCATCGTCCTTCGGCTCACATGATGAAAATACTGTTTTTGCTGGATTTTTGTTCCCATTTTGTGGAGAAGGGTACTTCAAGCACGTGCGCATGAAACACTCGCTTGTGTTTAGGGGCTGGTGAATAAAAAGAGGGGGGGCATTTTCAGGGGGAGATCTGTGAGTCCTGTTGCTGTTGTGAGTTGCAGAAATCACTTAGGGGGTTGTACTGCCAAAAGACATTTCTGAAATAGCTACCCAAGGATAAAAGGACACGTTTTATAAGCAGGCTTCTCCCAAGAAAATGCACAGGCCTTGAAAGAGTAAATGTGTTTTCTTCCCCTCTGTTGAATGGCCTTCAAATAAAAGTACTTTCCGTGGCATTTACTGCAATTACAGGGTGACAAGCAAAGTGGTGCAAATAACGGTGGTATTCGCCCCCTCAGAGGGCCTGCATCAGCTATGCAAACCTTTAAGCCAGACACCGGGGAAGATGCCTGACATCTAAGAATCAAGCAGGATAGGAAAAAGATGTAAGATGTGTTAGACTTCAGAGAAATCTGAACCCACAGTGTAGAGATGTGTTTAGGTTACACGTATTCCACTTGGCCAGGCAGCCCCACTGGTAACACCCTGTTCTGTTTAAGAAGGCCAGGGGAAAAGGTTGTTAAGTTTTCCAAAAAGTAGTTGAGAGTGGGTTGACTCAAATGGAAATCATCTAAATCCCAGAAATCCTTGCAGGGAGAATAAGACACAAGCTGTATAATCCTGGGCTTCCGGCATTGCTTCTTTGGACCTTGTTTGTCGGATATTATAGAATGAGGAAATTACCAAGTTAGTCGTGATGGTACCCTTTTAATTCAAAGATGGTGTGACTGTAGGCTAGGATTGTTATCTTTGCTAAGATTTTTGAAAGTGTGATTTTTTTTTAAATAAAAGGTAAATTTGATCTTAAGTATCAGACACATTTAGATTAATTTTGACAGGCACGCGACTTGAATAATGGTAATTTTTTTCTAAGGAAGCACACTCATTAGGAAACCTAGAACAATGTGTACATTTTAAGCCAGGGTAAAACCCCTGGCTTCACAATGGAGTTATTACAGTATCTCTACCATTTGGTTGAAGCAGCCAAGTTCACAGTGCAAACCAGCCGTGCATCGCTGAACGATGGCCACGAGGGTTTCGTTACAGAGAACAAGGTGAAGACTGAGCATATGGGTTTCTTTCTGGGTTCCCCTCCCCCATTGAAGGGCTTGTGGTTGTTTTAACATAAATAAGTTCTCACATCTTCAGTCAGTTAGGCTTCCCCGATGCCCAGGTGGTGTGAAATAGATTGTCCAGAAAGTAATTTCATCTAAAAACGAAAACTGGAACACACCGTGTGTTCATGGTACCTTACTGAGAAGAGACAAACCTACTGGTTAGTCCTGGTGGTTCTCTGTTCATGTCTTTCATACCTCTTGCTCTCCTCTCCCAGTCTTTTCTCATCAGTCTAGAGGTCTCTGAGAGAATTCGCCCCAATTTCTGTTTTCTTCTATAGTGTTAAGAAGTGACCGTAGCCAAATGTGTCCCAGCTAATGCTTGTCCCGGTCTGAAACGTTGGTTCGCGAATTTATTACATGAATTAGTCAAATGTGCCAACTCCATTTTCCACATAGATACATCTGAGATGACAGTGCTACAGTTTGCATGGATGCAGCAGCAAAGTCCAGTGAGCAAATGAGCAATCATCCAAAGCTATGTAGAATCGCGCTCTCTCTGCTCAGCACCTGTAGTCCATCGTGGGTAGGCCCCAGCCTATTTTCATCGCGTTATTCACTCATGTCGCTGTCAACTGCAAGAGACGATTCTGTCTCCTACAGTAGCATCCTAGTTTACATACTTTATGGGTATTATTATTAATTATTAGTTTGCACTCATCTAAAATGTTGACAGTAGCAGGCCCTCAGTAAAACCAAGAATGTAATAGGGAGCCAATCCTCATGATCTTTGAAAGGGCTTTGTAGACTTGGGATTGTCGGTGTCTGGATTTGGTCAAAGAAATGCAGTTCCCTCATAAAGCCATATCTTTTCAGTGTTCACATCAGAACTGCAGGGATGTCCCATCTACTTCTGAAGTTTTCTTGTTCTTTTTGTTTGGATTCTAGGGAAATAATCAGTCATCTATTCAGGGTGGCCCTTCACGGTTCTCCCACAAGGAGGCTCAGGCCCTGCCCTGCCCTGCCCTGCCCTGCCCTGCCCTGCCCTGCCCTGCCCCGCCCCGCCCTGCCCCGCCCCGCCCCGCCCTGCCCCGCCCCGCCCTGCCCTGCCCTGCCCTGCCCTGCCCCGCCCTGCCCTGGTGGTCTGCACAAGATTGTCCTCAATAAGCCCCTGAAGGCAACAATGAGAGGCTTTTTAAAAACTGCTTTTAGGCAAAGAGGGTTTTTGTTTTTCATCTGAAAAGTCACTGAGAACTTTGATGAAGAGGCTGCTAGACCCATTTTATCGCCCAGGCTAAACTTAGTACCCAGGTGATGAACTTTAGACAGCAGAAAACCTGGTGTCTGTCCTGTAATGTTCTGTAAATCAGCTTTCCCTTTGAGACACTGGAACCAACCCCGACTCGCAACAAAGTCACCACTGTTGCCTGCACTTGCTGCCATGGTGGCTTTCAAAGCTTTGAAAAGCCTCTCCCGGCTCGTAGAATAAAATAAGGCTAAATCAAAACGGTATGCATAAGTTGGACCTAACTGCCTGACAGACGAGACTCCCAGACACCCCAGTTATTGGTGGCCGCAGAGTCCATTCCCACTCAGAAAGTCCCCGTGGCCAGTCTGGTGCCATCCTCCGACTGGTTCTGATGTTTGAGCCCTTCTTGCAGCCACTCGGTCCATCCATCTTTTCGAGAACCTTCCTCTTTCTGCTGCCCCTCTACTTTACCCTGGCCGTTTCCAGGGACTGCTTTCTCCGGTTGACATGCCCATTCTTGCCTACTCTAAGGAGTGCTTTGCCTGTACATGAAGAGCCTCAGGCTGGTTCTTCCAGGCGCCGTCAGCTGCTTTCTAGTAGCGTGTGGATACAGAGGTGGGCCCCACAGTAACCTAAGCAAGGTGCTGCTGGACAGAACCAGAGCATGGCTTTCAGTTTGTGCCCATGACCAGAAGCTGTGTGGCAGGGGGCAAAGCATGCCCTGGGCATGCCCGGTCTTTCCTGTAGAACTTACCCTCCCTTTTACTGTATACTCTTACACAACTTAGCCTAGCTCGCATTTTAATGTTGCTTGAAGGCAAAAGGATTTTGTTTGAAAATATGTACATTAGATGAAAACTACCCAGAGAGAAGCAGCTTATGGGCTTGTAGGTACACCTGTTTGTTTCAGTGATTAAAACAAACATACTCACTGTACAGAGTCGATGCCAGCCCATCCTGCCCCTGTAGGACAGGGTAGTACTGCCCCTGGGTTTCCAAGACTGGGAGTCTTTAATGGGAGGAGACAGCCTTGTCTTTTTCCTTGGTTCAGTGATAACCTGTAGTGATTTTGAGTGTTTGGCCAATAACACCACAGTTAAGAATTGTTCGAGGCAACTAGAGGCCTTGTTGTTGATAACCCCCAGTGGAGAAAGACAAAAGTCAAGGCTGAAGTTACATTTTTATAGCTATAATAAACCTTGCATCTACTTTAAAATCTAGGGCATGTGGAACAGGCTCCTCCAAACATTCAGTATCCTAAGAGATTTTAAAGACTGGGAATGAGAGAAGGAAAGGGGGGTGTGCTGGGGCGGGGCTGGCAGGACTAATGAGATACAAAGCAGAATTGTATTTGCTCCCTAGGACGCTACAGGTTGCCACCTAGAGCACATCTAAGGTCAGCATCATCTCTGTAGTTTTATACAAGTGAGACGTTAAGATGTTTTTGCCTAATTTTTTAGTCTGCCCCAGTTAGTCAGACTCTAAGAAGCGTAACATTAATTCAACTCACTATATAAAATAAGTACAATGCATTGAGGTTTTACCCTTGGGGAATGTAATGTACTCCATTACAGCAAACAAGAACAGAGTGTGAAAATAATATAAACTTAGGATGCTAAGTATCTCTGCAGTAGAGGGACCTCATCTAGGAGGTTTGAAAGCCCTATTTGGTTAGTATAGAAAAAAAACCAGTAAATAAAGTAGTATTGAATTAGTATTGTCAAACAAAATTTGATAATACACAGTCCTCTGATGGTTGCAATTTAATGCCAAGATATTTTCTAGATTCTCTATCGTCTAGCACATTCAATAATGGTTCTGAAATACTAGCTTATCTCCATTTTTAGTCCTTTGATGATGACGTTCCATCCTACTGACACTGATTTGAACGGATAAGATTTGGCAGATTTGTGTAAAATTTCACCATATCTCACTGTTGGATGCCATCAAGCCCAAAGACCCTGCGGTGGGTTCTATCCATTCAGCAGACTGTCTCTTTACACAGTCTCTTATTCATCCAACACGTACTTGTTAAGATCTGCTCAGGCCTTGCTCTGGTTTAAGCACTGGAGCTAAGGCCAGGCACACCTGAGGTCCCCCCCCTGCTCTGTGTGTGGAAGCAGTTCAAGCAACTAGGCAGAGAAATGCAAGGGGATGTAGAATGAGACCTCCATTTCTCCTGCTAAGTCGACCCTTTTAATGACAGTATGACAAGCTCCGTAATTTAGAAATCACGTATCCCTGTTGTTAATGGACTCTCCGAGTCCAGAGCCCGCAGAAACAAATCAGATAATGAACCTATTTCTTTCACTGTGATAGCAGCTATCAAGTTGTAAATTAGCACCAACCGCAAGGAAGTGTCTTAGGTCGGCGGAGTGACTGGTGTCATGTCCTGAACGAGTACAGTGGGGCACAGTTGGCTTTCTCGGGACCTGCAAGAGTTGTTTTCCCGCAAGGTAGTTAGTGCAGCCCCAACTTGGTTCTTGGAGAAAATGCTGCTAAATCAGCCTTGATTTGAACTGGCCTCGAAGGGAGACATTTATTGCTTCTGTTAAATAAACGCTGTTTCCCTTTTATAAAAGGTATAAGCATGTGTAATGTTGCATTGCAGGAGTGTGTAAAATAAAAACAAAGAAGTAGTTCAAGACTTTGTATAAGATATTACTCTTTGAAAGACTTTCTCAACCATGAATTCTGTAACATAAATCCAAGAATAATTTTTTAGCTACAAAAGAATTCCACAGTAAGTATGCTATGACTCTAGCTGAGATTATATATATATATCCTGAAATGTTGCAAAAGCCTCTAGACTCTAAACATAGAAAATTATTTCCTATAGACCCAGAAGAAGAAAAATATATGAATTGTATTTAACAGCATGGTATCAAGGCTTTTTCATCTCCTTTTTGTGTAATACAAGAGTCTCTTCAATAATACAGCCCAGGAACACAACTCCGAAGTTGAGGAACAAAAGCCAAAACAATTATTTTGGAATCTGCTCTCACTGTCAGCTAGAGAGCTTGCCTTTGCCCTTGTCCATTGCTAAAAAAACAAGAAAGGGTTTTCAAAGCTTTGTTTTCTAACAGTTGAAATCTAGCCTCATCCCACCGCCCTAGCTTCCTTTATTTCTTGCGGACATTTATCATATGTGGTGCTCTGTTGGAATGCTGGCAGAATGCATAAATGTACTAACCGTTCCGCTGTCAAAAGAAAGAAGAAAACAGTTGACTGAAACCATTCCCAAGCTGTATTTTATGATCGATTTTCTACCTTTGGAACATGATTTACTTTGAACTCTGAATATGAGAATGTGAATTTGGCATTGTGCATCTGAGTTCAATGTGAAGGTGGCATGAGTGTATGCAATTCTTCAGCAAGTAGAGCAGCAGGCTTTTTAAAAAAAACATATAAAATGTAGTTCATTCTTTTTTCACTTTTAATCATTTTATTAGGAGCTCTTACAGCTCTTATAACAATCTATGCATCCAATGTGTCAAGCACATTTTCACATATGTTGCCATCATCCTTTTCAAAACATTTTCTTTCTACTTGAGCCCTTGGTATCAGCTCATCATTTTTTCCCTCCCTCCCCTTTCTCTCCCACCCTCATGAACCCTGGATAAATTATAAAGTATTATTATTTTCATAGCTTACACAGTCTGCTGTCTCCCTTCACCCATGTTTCCATTGCTCATCACCCTGGGTGGTGGTGGTGGTAGGGATTATGCATCAGCCATTGGGAGCAGTTCCCCCTTTCTCCCTCCACCTTCCCCCTATCCTCATGGCATAGCTACTCCAATTACTGTGCCTGAAGGGTTTATCTGTCCTGAAGTCCATGTGTTGAGAGCTCTTATCTGTACTAGTGTACATGTTCTGGTCTGGCTGGACTTGTAAGGTAGAATTGGGGTCATGACAATGGGGAGGAGGAAGCATTAAAGAACTAGAGAAATGTTGTATGTTTCATTGGTGCTATACTGCACCCTGTCCTTTCCTTGTGACCCTTCTGTGAGGGGGTGTCCAAATGTTTACAGATGGGCTTTGGGTCTCCACTCCACCCCACCTCTTTCACCTCAATATGATCGTTCGTTTGGGGGTCTTCTGTTGCTGGACACCTGATCCTGTGGACACCTCATGATCACACAGGCTGGTGTGCTCCTTCCATGTGAACTTTGTTGCCTCCCAGCTAGATGGCCACTAGTTTATCTTCAAGCCTTTAAAACCCTACAACTATATCTTCTGATAGCCAGACACCATCAGCTTTCTTCACCACATTTGCTTATGCACCCATTTGTCTTCAGCAATCATGTCAGGAAGGTCAGTATCACAGAATGCCAGGTTATTAGAACAAAGTGTTCTTACATTGAGGGAATATTTGAGTAGAGGATAAATGTCCATCTGCTACCTTAATACTAAACATATAAATATATGTACATAGATCTATGTCCTTATCATGATATATTCATATATTGACATATGTAGATGTCTGTATTTATAACTCTATAAAGTCCCTTTGCCTCCTAGTTCTTTACCCTATTTCTCTATTTCCTTTTACTTTCCTCTATGCTGTGCGACTGTCCTTGTCCCACTATCTCTTTGACCTTCAGTGATTCTTCTCAGCTACATTGCACTTAATTGAACCCCACCAGGCATTCTACACCCTCCTCACCATCAATTTTAGATCCCTTGTTCCCTTGTCCCTTGGTTTGTTGTTCCCTCTTTCCTGTTCCCACCTGCCCCTCTCCCATGTCTCAGTCTCCCCCCACCCCCAACCATCAGTCCCATTGTTTTCTCCTTGGGATTATTTATCTTGCCTATCTTATATGGGTAGAAATGGGGAGGGCGCGTCTATAAATAGTTCCAGGTCTGTCTGTTGACCTTGATGAATGTTTTCCTATTGAGTCTGATAAGATGTCCAAGCCCTGTCCTCACGGTCTGTTTTGGGGATCCTCAGAGACTTCATTACTTTACCTTTTCTGGAGAAGTAGGCATTTTTTTTAAAGCTCTGAATACTTTTGAATGCTGATGTTGAGGCACCTACTCCGTGGATTGACAGGACTGCAAGCCCTGTGCTGAATGGAGCAGGTTTTCCTGCGGGTCAAAGTAGACAATCACAAGAAGCCTAAACTGACTTGGTGTGGCCCTCAAACTGCTATTCTTGGATATGTGTGTAAATTTACTTGACCTCCAATCCCAACTATTTTTTTCCTTAACCATTTAAGTGACATATAATTCACGTATCATACAATTCAATAGTTCGGTCATATTAAAAGGGGTTGTGGAGTCATCACCATAGTGAATTTTAGGACCTGTTAGCTCCCCATTTCCCCCAAACCTTTCCTGCCTTGTCCCTAAGAAGATATTGATCTAGTTACTGTCGCTATAGATTTGCCTATCCTGGGTTTCATGAACAGAAACACATACAAAATCAAAACAAAAACAAGGACAAAATACAACAGAGAAAAACCACAATTGAAAAGAAGGCAGAAAATATTCAAAGCTGGAACACCATAAAATACAATCCCAACTCTTATTCACCCAACATACTCAACTTCTTTATGTTCAGTGTATAATTATAATTATCCTATTTTCTGAAGATCACAAATTTGATCATCTAAAAAGGAAAGTTTGAACATGGGATGCATGCTACAGAATAATAGGATACCAATCAATGGCCCAAAGTGAGGTGCAAGAAAAAAAAGTAATTTTTTGCAAGGACAAAATTAATTAAAAGGCAAAATGTCTCGTTTATAACATGAAGTTCCCTGTAAACCCCCATATGCCTTATCAAGCTCTCCAGTTTCCATGAAAACCAACAACATAGGAATTTAGTTTTCTGGGAGAAAGCAGAGCACATCAAAATGATTCAAGATGGCTGGATAATTGCTTCTGTGTTTGGGATTCTGCCTCTGGAAATTTAATTTCATATTTTCCATAGGTGAATTGTGGGCTGAGCTGATATTCTATCAAGTAAAGGTACTTGGTTTTTGTCATTAACACTTGATTTTAATAAGGTGAGGGTTTTCACTAGCCTGGTTTCAGGTTAAAGCTGTAACACAAGATGTCAGGTTTGGGGTATGAGATGGGAAAATATGTGAGGATTTTTAAAAAGGAAATAGATGCCAAACAGCCTAAAAGTCTAGGCAACTATCAAATACTATTGGCATTAGCCCAGTGACATTCTGAGCCATTCCAATTTCATGAAGGTGAGATTAAGCTGTGTGAACACGAAAATAAGCACTAGAAACAGAGCTAAGCAAGCGGGTGCTTAACGAAAGCATTAAACCACACAACTCGTCACAAATAATAAGGTTATAACAAGTTCCAAGACCATCACCACCGCCGCAAATCCTTCTGAAATAATTTAACAGAAGTGAGGGGCCCACTATCCACCTCCTGGGGCATTTCTATCATTTAGAAGTCTTATTTTTGCAGCTACAATGTAAACCCTCGTTTCATTCAGCCAAATGAATCTTTGTGGGATGTTTCAACACTTTAATGAAATAGTTTAGAGTGGTGTTAAATTATGGTAATTGGACTTTCTTTTCTCTCCAAACAAGACATTTACATTAATACAAATATATTGTAATTACTTTAAAATCTCCTTTAATTCCTGATCACCTCAAGAGTAGAACTGCTAGTCATGTCTTTCGATTTGGAACAGTGGAATTCGTTTTCATTTTCCCCAGACTTGTTCGGTAGTCATTATAAAGAGGCTGGCGCAAACTCATTCTCTTCATTGTGTTGACTTGACTTAATACGAACAATCCTCTAAGAAGGCAAAGACAGGAGGCAGGCTAGCAGAGATCGCCTCAGGAATTGTCTCTGCTGGTCAATGGCACATTTTCATTTGTTCCTATAAGACCGGGTGGATATAAACATTCTTGGGAGCATATTTAAATTTTTGAAAGACTTTCTGGCATATGAAAAGTGTTGACCTTGTAACTCGTTCAAAAATACTGTGTCTACAGACACGTGGTCAGATAGCCAGGAGAGAATTTCAAATGAAGCATGAAATATGCCTTGTCCTTCAAATAAGAGCTTATATATAAATCCCTTATGAAGAAGATATGTCCCTGTTTTTTTTCTTTGCATGGATTTTAATAATTTGCTAAGATAAGAATTTAACATCAAAATTTGAAATAGGAAAGAGCAATGAGTACATGAATATAGGACCTTGTACTAAGGAATATATCTATATTCTTCCATTTTTTATTCTTTAAGATGCAAAAATATCCTAGACAGGTAACAGTGATAACTGAGTATTAAGTAAGCCTGTCAGTATTCACTACAAAAATTGGGAAATTAACTGATTTAATGAAAGATCTGAGGACTGTATTGATTAGAATGAATAGGTTAATGGATGTGTGACTTTGGGGAGTTACAACACCCGCTTCTTTGAGTGGCAGATTTGATGTGGCTTTTAGACTGCCTGAATCAGAAAGTGACCCTTGTTCTCCAAGGCCTCCATTCCCTTCAGTTGAAGAATTCCCATCTGAAGAGGTCAACGAAGAGAGTTGTTGCTATGGGTGCCTTTGAATCAGTTCCAACTTACTGTGGCCCAGCGTACAACAGAGCAAAATACTGGCAAATCCTGCGCCATCCACACAGCCCTGGCTAGGATTGAGCCCATCATTGCGGTCACCATGTCAATCATCCTGTTGACCATCTGCCTCTGTTTGCTGACACTCTACTTAACCCAGCGTGATACCCTTTTACTAACATGTCCAAGTATATGAGATGACATCTAGCCATCCTGGTTTCCACAGAACATTCTGGCTGGACTTTTTCTAAGACAAATGTCTTTGTTCTTCTGGTAGGAATGAAGAGAGTGTTCTTTAAATTGGGAAGAGTTGAATGGTGAGGGCTGTCCTGGAGTGCTTGGCTTTATTTCTTGTACACCTGTCTCCTGGGTCTTTAAATTTGGTTATTTTCATTTGGATGGGTCCATTTCCTGTATTGATACATGTGTAGTGTTCCAAACTCTCTGATTCATACATGAAAAGTGCTCGAAGGTGACTACAGCCTGTGGTTGCAGGCCCTGCACACGCGCTGACTTCTAGACCGTGACTCCAACAAATGAAACACATGTGTCCCTTCACCCATCGGCCGTGCAATATTTTCCACTGAATTCCAGCGTCAGAATTTCAAATTATTTGCAGGTTCTCAGATACCTATTTTTTAATTAATAAATCATTTTACTGGGGACACTTACAGCTCTTATAACAACCCATACAGCAAGTGTATCAAGCGTTTTTGTACATATGATGCCATCATCATTTCCAAAACATTTTCTTTCTACTTGAGCCATCAGTATCAGCAACTCTTTATTTCCCTCTCTCCCACAACCTGCCACCTCCATGAACCCTTGATAATTTGTCAATTATTCTTAGTTTCATATTTTATACCGTCTGCTGGCTCCCTTCACCCACATTTCTGTTGTTCATCCCCCTAGTGAGGGTGCCTCAATCATTGATCGGTTTCCCTTTTCCCCTTCTTCCACCATCTTCCCCTACTGTGATAGCATCGCTGCTCTCATTATTGGTCCTGAGGGGTTTATCTGTCCTAGATTCTGTGTGTTGAGAGCTCTTATCTGTACCAGTGTACATGTTCTGGTCTAGCCAGATTTTTAAGTTAGAACTGGGATCATGATAGTGAAGGGGGCGGGTGGAGCATTAAAGGACTAGAGGAAAGTTGTATGTTTCATCAGTGCTATGCTGTACCCTGGCTGGCTCGTCCCTTCCTTTTGAGCCTTCTGTGAGGGATGTCCAATTGTCTACAGAGGGCTTTGGATCTCATCTACCTAATTTAACATATGTTAGAAACCACTCTGTTTTTGTTTGTTTTAAGACCCAAATCTATCCTTTGCAATTTGTCCATGAGAGAATTATGGCAGACTGAATTCCCCTATTTTCAAGGCTTGAATCCTTCGTGAAGAATATTCTATGCATAGTAACAATAGTTAACATTTATTGCATTCTTTCTTTGTACCCAGGAATGTTCTAAGCAGGTTATAAGTTGAATGCTTAAAGCAATCCAGTTAAGTAGGTAATGCGATGTTATAGATGGAAGGACTGAGAGTGAGAGAGGTTTTGCTCTCTAAGATCATGCAACAGATAAACTACAGTTCCAGATTTTGGCTCCAGAGCACAAGTTCAACAGATTGCATAAATTAAGCTCTTGCTAAATGTTTAAGGACTAACTCTCAGTGTCTGGCTACATGCGTCTATGGTTTATATGAGGAGAAACTGAGGTTTGGATATCACTGTTTTCTGCAAAAGTGGAAATCTATGCCTGTGCGGACTGACATGGTAGTCATCGCCACATGCAACTTTTGAGCACTTAAGGTTAAGTCTAGTGAGATTGAGTCATTTCCCATTTTATTCCATTTTAATGATATTAAATTTAGTTACATGTGGATATTGATCACTTCAAATGTATCTAATATACCTGAGCAACTGAATTTTAAATGGTATGTATTTTTAACTAATATAAACTAAAGTCAATCTATGTGGCAAGAGGGCATTCTACTGGATAATGCCAATTTAAAATATACATGACAAGGTTTAGCAGCTGAATTTATCTGGATCTCTTCAAATATTGATTAAATTATTATAATATAGACTAGGTGTATGTGAGACACACAAAAAATAAAAACTATCTGGTTCTAAGGAATTTTACTTTTCTAAAAAAACAAGACGTGCTATTAAAGTGGGTAGAGTTAAGTAGACAAGCCACGGTGAAGGTCTCTGGTCCTTCCATGAGGTGGGCATTTGAATACTTACTCTACGAAAGATTAACAACAGTATGCATTTGAATCCTCCCTGGAGCATTTACTAGTTCTCTGACTTGAGACTATTATTTAGTCTCCATAAATCCTAGTTTTCTCATCAGTAGATTCCGCTAACAGTACCTACTTTTTAAACTAGATCATGAAGACAAAGTACAAAAGAAGAAAGTATGTCCGAGGGCAAAAGTCATGTGGGTTCCTATTTAGGCAATGAACCTGTGATGGTATGAACAAAAAATAGAAGTTAGAAAGTAACGGTAGGGAGATGGGGGAAGAAAAATGAGGAGCTGATTCCACAAGCCCAAGTGGAAAGTGAGAGTTATGAGAATGATGAGGGCAACGAATGTATAAGTGTGCTTTACACAATTGATGTATGCGTGGATTGTGATAAGAGTTGTATGAGGTCCAATAAAATGATTTTTAAAAACAACAACAAAAAGAAAGTAACAGTAGGCAAGCAGACAGGAGAAAACCAAAGCAAACAGAATCAGATACACAGGTAAGTAGAATATCAAAGGGAAGTAGTTAAGAGACAGTAATCATTAAGAATTTAAGGGGAAAAATTGCAATCAGTAAGAAGTTAAGGGACAAAAAGGAGTGGACTTTATCATGCACGTTTCTTCTTATCTCTCTATCTTTTTTTTCACTTTCCGAAAGATGAGACCTTTGGAGATGGGCCCCATCCAACCAAGACGGCCTTATCCCTGCTTTGGTAAAAATATACTTGGGGACACAAAGATAAGAAAAGAGGGGTATGAAAGGGGGACCAGGTATTGAGGAATCTGATGATGCTGAACAGACATACTGACTAGTTTTTTATGTACTGGGAAATAAAGTTTAGCAGGATTAGACTGAGAAAGTTAGGAGAGACAGGCCAAATACTTGAAACTAACTTGATAGCAAGTATAAGGCATGGGAGAGTTTTATCCATGTGATGACAGAATCTAGCTGGTAATCTGGAAATACGTTAAGACTAGATTGAGACTGATGAGTTTAAGGGTAGAATGAGTAAAGAGGGCTGTGCTAGTCTGGGTAGACTAGAGAAAACAAATCTATGGAAACTCATATATGTATAAGAGAGTTTTATATAAAGATTAAGTGTACATAAGGAAGCATCCCAACCCAATGCTGTCCAAGCCCATATGTCCAACAACAATCTACAAAGTCCTCCTCCATCTCACAAAACAGACGCAATGATGCCAACTGCAGGAGGAAAGCCGAATCAGTGAACGTGTAAGCATCTCAGCACTGGTAGGGTTTCTCCACACAGCTGCTCCAGCACCCAGGGCTGCATCGTGGTAGGCCCATGTGGCTTCTCCTCAGGGATGTCTCACAGTAAGTGAGCCTTGCCAGCTGAAGCAGAGGACTAGCTAAGGCAGCCACAACTGGTCTGTCTGACCAGCAGAGAGCAAGAAACCAGACAGGCGAAGTTGCTGAGCCATTTATCTCTCCGCCCTTCAGTTAATCCCGCATGTGCTCATTGGCCAGGTGGGCACAATCTACCTTAACTATCACAAGGATACCTAAGCATGGCCTGGAAGGAGAAAGGAAGATGCAATAATGGCAGAGTGTGAAGAAAAAAATGAATGAGACTTCCTGTTGAAATATAGGTGACTAAAAATGGAAAAGACAAATAAAAGAAATACTTCAGACAGGGCTGAGATAAGTACTTGAGAGAATACTGTGTAGTCAGCAAATCCAGAAGTTGGTTTGGGTGGAGTTGGCAAACATGGATTTTGTCCATCTGTTGAATTTGAGAAAGCAGCGGGGCCCAAAATAGAAATGTCCAGTTGGATGTTGGAAAGAGTATACTTTTCAACAGGAAAAGTCCACTTTTCAACCAGAACAGGAAGAGCGGCTACCCTTGGGGAGTTTCCACAGCTCAAATGGTTTTGTTTCCACAGCTCAAATGGCCAACGTCCTTAATCAACTCTGACAGATATGACCAGAATCCTCTCTCCTGAGGCCCTCTCAGGTTAACCATTTAACATCAGTGTGTATTCTCAAAATGAGCCTGTACCTACACCCTCCCAAGCTCTTTAATTCAGTAGAGTTAGAATTTTAACAGTACAAATATAAGGATCTGTACTGCCTCACTTCAACAGAAAAGAAATATGGCTTCATTGTCCCCCCTCCCCCACCCCCACCCCACCCCCCGCCAAGTATCTTTTCTCATGACTCGGGAATCCCTTAGTGGTCATATCTGTAATACACATTGACGTTTTATAATTGCAGTCAAGCCGAGGGGAAATTTATTTTCTATTGGCTTTCATTTTTGAGATGTGAAGTGCGTGAAATCTAGAATGACTTTGTTCCTTTCTGGCCACTGTCAAATTCTGAATTTCCACTGGAGGCAAGGAATATGTTCATTTTACACAGAACTTTCCCAATAGCATTCATTCGTATCACTGGCAAGAATGCCAGGCACCAGTAAGCCACTCCTCACTTCCTTAGGTCCCTGTGGCATAACTCACCAATGAAAACTCGACATAAGGATCAGTGTTCAGTGGTTTCTGGGTTTTGAGTCACCCAGGGACAACCCAAAAATATACATGATGCAGTTTGGCAATGCAGCATCTGAATACACAATGAGATTTTGGCGGGAGTCCCATATTGCCAAGCTACCTAGTTAAGAATGCCCTAGAGTATAAATTATTTCTCCTCACCTCTCAGGTGATTTTTGTCCAAATGTCTTCTGCTTAGCCCATTAAAGGTGAAAACCATGGATTATGATTTGATTTGTAACTCAAGAAAATGCTCTAAAACCACCTGTCCCTCTCTGGAAAGCTGCCAGAAGAAAGCTGAAGAAAAGTTGAGCCTGTGAACAATAATTTGAGGTTGTTGCATGTGGCTTAGATCAAAGGTTGAGGCTATGGGCTACATTTAGTCTTCCAGTACCCCCAGGAGATTTTGCATTTATTTTTCTTAACCCAATTGGGAGTCCTGAGCTTTGAGATCAAAATTCCAAATGATTCAATAGTGGCCATAAACATTTCAAAACAAAAAAAATTGTCAATGAATTGTGTTCAATACTACTGCAACTCTTTTGAATTCGATTTAGGGACGTTAGTTACGGAATACTTTTAATTTCCATGTGGAATTTGTTGATATTAAATTCTATTTCTTATCAATGCCTCAGGATGAAAAGAAAAAAAATCACTTTAATTCTGTTGGGCCATACATCAATTCTTATCTATTTTAATCTGTGATCACTGAGCATCAGATTGCCCGCGTTCATTGAAAACTTGCTCAATCAATCTGTAAAGTGCCAGACAAGACAAGTTTAATTTGCACCTGCATCCGGACATTTTCAAGATACAGAAATTTGTGCTGTGGAAGTGCCAAATAATAATTAGAAATGGATTATCATTGGGATGCAATTGCTGCTTCGAGTGTTTTTAAAATGTGTTTTGCATCATTATTTTAAAAAGCTTTACATTGCCGGGAACATACACAGCCTTGTTATTACTCATCTAAGGCAAACCCTGAGCCAAGCCCTTATCTCAAAAGAGCAAAAGTCCAAGCTAGAGGATAAAGCGCATGCTCCTTTGACTGGTGGATTATAAAGAGGAAGTCAGGTTCTTTAATCCGAAATTTCCTAATCTAGCCAAGCCACAACCTGGGGAGCATTGCCATGGCTTCTAAGGAGACTGACGGATCCTTCCTGATAAGCCTGTAGTAACGTACACAGGGAAATCTCAGTAAATGGTACGACACAGGAATCAATCACTGGCTCCGAGAAGCCATTAAAAACCAAAACTCAGGCAGACTCATCAAGATGTTAAATTTTAAAATATATATATTTTATTAAAAGATCATTTTATTGGGTGATATCAAGCATATTTTCACATAGGTTGACACCATTCATTTCTAGATGCGTTGTATTGAGCCCTTGATATCAGCTCCTCTTTTTTCCCCTCCCTCCCTCCACCCACCCTGGTGACCCCCTGATAAATTATAAATTCTTATTGTTTTCATATCTCACACCGACCACTGTCTCCCTTCCCCACATGGTTTCTGTTGTTAGTCCCCTTGGGGAGAGAAAGAGAGAGGGAGTGAGAGAGAGAGAGTTTGTGTTTATGTGTCAATCTCTGTGATCAGTTCTCCCTTTCCTCCCTTCCTCTCCTCACCTTATCCCCGCCCTTCTGGTATAGCTGCTCCCATACCTGTTCTGGATTCCATGTGTCGTGAACTTGTAGCTCTTTTCTGTAGCTGTGTACATGCTCTAGGCTAGTCTGCAGTGGAAGACAGCATGGGGGTCATGATGGTGACTGGGGGGTGAGGAAGCTTCAAGGAACCAAAGCAATACTGTGTTTCATCGATGCTTTACAGTGTCCTGGTTAGCTCATCCTTTCCCTGTGTCCCTTCTGGGAGGGGATGTCCCATTGTCTACAGATGGGCCTTGGTTCTCTGCTCGGACCCTCCTTGTTCTCAACAAGATGGTTTTCTTGTTTATTGCGGGTCTTCTGATGCCTGTTATCCGGTCCTGATGACACCTCAATTTTTAGCTCTGTTTCCTCATTTTATTTCCTCTATATTATCCAAGAATAGCATTGCATTGAAAAAATATATCAATGACTTATTAATGTGAATCTATTGTATGCTCAGAAATAGATCATCAAGTACCTTGGGCTTTCTACTTGGAATTTTGTTCTTACTTAAAGAGTACCATATTTTAAAACTCTTTGCATTTTGCTCTTTTTATATAATCCCGGGGATTTTTGAAGGTTTTTCTTATTCTTTTTCATCACTGTATAACACTTTATTGTTTAATTTGCTGTTGTAGACAATGCTCCAGCGATGAACGTAGTGCATATGTACTTATGTCTTGTTGAAGATGTGGTTTTAGGGTAGATTCCTACAGTTCAATTGCTCAGCCAAAAGGTTAGCAAATTTTGCCCATTTTGCTTGCTGAAGAGTTGGATCAGTTTGAATTCTCATCGACTTCATAGAAGAGGACCATTTTCAAAATAGCCTGGCCAACAGAAGGTGCTGTCCTACTTTCAAACGATTGTCATCTGATAGGTCAGAATGGCATCAATTCACTTTATAAAACATTTTTGTCTTTTTTGTCATTTTGCTTTTGTTTGAACCAATAACAGCTCTTCACACTCGGTGAGTAGCACATTGGAAGATTTTTCAGAAAAAATTTTTAGTAACGTAATTAAAACAACTTCTTAATGGGCTTAATATGAGTGGCGTATATTTCTCAATGAATGATGTTCGTGTCGCAGATAGTTTTAAGAACTTTCATTATTCTTGAAAGTTAGGAAAACATTTCAATTGCTTCCTAAATTCTCACGATGTGTCTGGACTTTGTCTTAAAATTTTTCCGACAGTTGATTTCTGAGAAATAAGTATGAACATATGAAGGGGACTATAATTACAGCAATTATGTAAAAGTAATCTACTAGTTGCACAAATTGAGCAGATTTTAAATAGAGTAGATTGGCCATAAAATGCAAACAGGATATTGAAAATAAATATTTGGGGAGCTAGAAAATTGCTTGTTAAATCCACATACTAAATGTAAATCTTTTGCTAACATTTGCATAATTTAGTTCCTTAGAACCTAAAATTGCATGTTTTGTGTGGGGTTTTTTTTTTTCATTTAAATAGTTGCTAAGCTGCTCAAAGTGTTTGTAGACATTACTTTTCTCCTTGTCCATCTAACAGCTATGAAAAACTTCCCATTTTAAAACCCACATCAAAATTAAACTATACAAAATAGTTTGCAACAATGAAAAACTCGTAGAAGACATTAATAAATAAATTTTTGTGAAATATCGTTAAAAATTTTAAAACATAATGAGCAAGATAGAAGAGAAAAGATGGAGACTTTAAGTTCAGAAAGACTTAAGATGTAGCTCGAATTTATTTATTGGTAGAAACATAGAGCCTACAAATTCAACTGGTTCTTGTGTCAGAACCCAGAAGTGTTCTAAGAAAATAGCACTACGTTGAAGCATGCCCTCTATCACCTCTGCACCCACATGTTCCCAAGCAGAAGCTTATCGGTCCTGTGGGTTTTAGAAACGGGGGTCAAAAGCCTTAGTGATATGACTAACAATATATTATTTTGTGTGTTGTCACCATACTAGCCCAAAGAGATAGGTACAATTATTGTCCATAGGTATACAAGAGGAAAGAAAGTGACCTTTAATGAGCTGATACAACCATTTCGTGGTAGAACCAGGACACTAAACCAAGTGAGTTGGGTGTGAAGCCCCTGTTCATTGTGTATTTTATATACGTCTGCTCTCCACCCAGAAGACTACCAGCGAAACCGGGTCTGCTACATGTCAAGCTTAAAAAACAACAACAAATTGCCTGTAAGTCTATTCCAATGCATAGCAATAGCATGTGTGTCAGAGAAGAAGTGGGCCCATAGTTCCAAATGGCTCATCTGCTGAATTTTTTTTTAATTAGAAGCCCCTCTGGGTGAATAGCAGCTATCAGTCTTTTGCTTTGCAGCTGAATGCATCACTGCTTAGGCCCAGCAGGGACTCCACTATTACCATCTACCTACAGTCTCTGATCCCCAGGTTCTGCTCACAGCAATAGCAGCTGTGAACTTAAAACTTTCTGAGGCGGTCATTCCTTTACTCTGGATACAATTCTCTCTGACTCGCTGCACTGAAGACGTGGGCCAGATTGTTTGGCAGGCTCACGGACTAGCATGTGCAGAAGTACTCTGTGGAGCCAAGGAGCCCGAGGGCCTGATAAGAATTGTCTGGGTTGAACGTACTCTTGATGCCCATGAGGGAACAAGCCGCTATATAACACAGGATTCTCTTTCAAAGACTCAGAACAGAGTCAAGAAAGAGTGGACTGACAGCAAAGTAGTTTGATTTAATCTAATGGAAAAAGTAATTAGTGTAAATGATCAGTTTCCCCTTAATATTATACTACATCCCTAGAGTCATCTTATTTTTCGGTTTTTCTGCATATCTCTCTGAGTGCTGGGCTTTTAAAAATGCCATTCAGGTCCAGTTTGGGATGTGGTTAAATTTAAGCAAATCTTATCTTTGTGTCTTTGGACAATGCACTTACATTTCCTGAATTCTGGTCTCATTAGTTATAAAATGCCAGCCTTTCTTATTTATCAGGAATAAAATGAGTGTATGTAAAATATATAAAATATTCCAAGCTCACCATAAATGAGAAAAATGAGGCTTTCTACTCCAGTAAAGAGTTACAGTCTTGGAAACCCAGAGGGTGAGTTCTACCCTGTCTTACACGGTTACTATGAGTCGGAATCAACTTGATGGCAGTGAGTTTGTTTTGTCAATGATTAGCCACCACTAGGAAGCATGGGGGTTTTTCTCTTTAAAAAGTAAATTGAAAGGGAAGAAAGGAACTGAAAAATCTGTAACGGTTTTATGGGTTCTGGATCATATTATTGTTAAATGATTTGAATAGTATTAATACTTACAAAACTCCAAGTAGGAAGCCCAAGGTACTTGATGGTCTATTTCTGAGCATACTATAGATTCACATTAATAAGTCATTGATTTTTTTTCAATGCAATGCTATTGTTGGATGATAAAAAGGAAATAAAATGAAGAAATAGAGCTAAAATTGATGAAACTACAAACTTCCAATTGACAAGCAAACAATTACATATTGCCAAAATCTTTAAATATGTTGCTCTCTAGAATAGCCAGAAATGATAGTGAATGAAAAAATGAGAATACGATTCATAATCAAAGCTACTGGGAAGTCTCTCCAGTGGGTGTGAGTCAATTCACAGTCTGAGAATCACCCCTGATAAATTCCCCTCCACCCAGAAGTCTTATGATATCCATTCCTTCTTAACCCTTGGAAGGAACAGAAAGGCAATTGAAACTGTCCTCTGGTCTTCTTTCATCTACAAAAGCCAAGTTGTATGGATGAAAAAAATAGTGGAAAAAAGTCAAGAATCTTAATGATCCATGTAATGCAAATAATATTTGATACTGATGATGTGGGTGGAGCAAGTTCCACTCAGATGTGCAAATGGTGCTAGGTACATGCTGATGTAATAACTATAAACATTCCAATAAAGAAACTATTTCCAACGTGCCCATGACATTTACCAAACTGATTTAAGCAGTGTTACTTGAAATGATCACACCGGATGCCCTTCAAAGGATCACACCGGATGCCAGTCAAAACCAACCCAGGGCTTCGATGGGACATTCTGTTTACCAACATTTTTAAATGAATCTCAACAACCCAAGAAATTAATCCAGCCTAGGAATTTAAATGTTCCTCAAATCACACAGCATCTGGTCCAAAGCCACAGTTGATAGATAATCTTCAAAGTTAGTTAAAATATTTTTTTGAAATAAAACATTTTACATATTTATTTCAAATCGAAGGGAAGTAACACTTCTGAGTAAAATTTAAATGTTTTCTCTAGAAAGGTTGGCATTTTTTAAATCTGCAGTAAAAGTAGCCAGAGGAAGAATAAAAAGTTCAATTATAATTATAAGGAGAACTAGAAGAAAGATATAGAGCTGTGGAATTTGGAAAACACAGAAATTATGAGCGAGTTGCCAAAGATTAAAAAGGAGACACCTTTTCACACCATCCAGCACAGGATCTGGGAGAAAGAAAACAGATCATATTGAACGATGAACTAAGACTTGTAAAGATATTTTGTAGTCTCAGGAAGGGCTGTGAGGATGAAATGGTGATGTCAAAAATAGCCATTGATTAAGAAATGCATTGATTTTTTCGTAAGACCAGAGGCACAGAAATTAGAAGCCAAGTCAGTGCTGTATGACATAGGAAAATACTGACTTGCAAATAAAAAATAAAAAAAGAAGTAAGTTTAAAATGAACAATGCCCTTTACTTTCAGGCTAATATTGGCCCATCAGCTTCAAAATTAATGCATCCTTTAATGTATGAAAGTTTCACCAACCGATTCTTCTAAAACTGTCTCTAAGCTAAGTGTTGTGAGATTAAGCAAAAAAAATAAACAAATAAGGAAACAATTCTTTTGTGTTTGTTTATTTTAATGATTATTAATTGGAGTTAGTACATAGAGCATTCCATAGTTCAATCACATCCAGCAGAATTGTACAATTGCTACCACAGTCAGTTTCCAAACCCTGTTTTTCTTCCTGGACTCCTTGGAACCGGCTGCCTTTCCCCACCCCCACCAATGCACCCCCCCCCCCCCCCCCCCGCGAAACCCTTCCTCTGCTCGCTGCCCCTATAGGTTCAGCAATCCTGGGCTTTATACTGAAACACAGAAAAACATATAACACAACTGCAGGAGGATGACCTCCAATGACATAACACCTCCGAGACCCGCCCTAACATGAAGAAACACAACAAAGTCACAGACACTGTTGCAAACCAGATCAGTCCAGCATGCATCAGAGGGGGATCAGCTGACAAGGTTTTACCTGCTCCAGTGTATTCGAGCTCCGTTGATACACATCTCTCCAGTGCACTCTGTTTAGTAACTACTACCCTCCCATCCCCAATTGGGGCGAGAGGTTGTTCAGTGGAGGCTTCTTTTCTTTTTTTCTTTTTTTTTTTTTTTAACAATTTATTGGGGCTGATACAATTCTTTACACAGTTCATACATATACATACATCAATTGTATAAAGCACATCTGTACAGTCTTTGCCCTAATCATTTTTTTCTCTTTTCTTCTTTTACATTTTATTAGGGACTCCAACAACTCTTACCACAATCCATACATATACGTACATCAATTGTATAAAGCACATCCATACATTCCCTGCCCCAATCATTCTCAAGGCATTTGCTCTCCACTTAGGAGGCTTCTTTTCTATGTAGTTCCTATAAATGAATCTTGGGCTTCCACTGTTTGCCATAGCCGTCTGCTAACTGGATTCTCACAACGTAGGTTCTGATATGAAGCCCTGCTTTGATTTTGGAGGATATGATTTACAATCCTTCGGTGATTGTTGAGGTCGTGCTGCTTCCGTGTGGATCCGGTTGACATCTCACTTAGATGGTTGCTTGTTTGGAGACAGACCTTTAAGGCCCCAGACACTATTTTATCTGATAGCCAGGCACCATCTAATGTCTTTGCCGCAAGTTGAACGAGAGTTCGGGGGGGATGGGGAGGCACAGAGGGCAGGGCAGGGTAAAAGGGTATGATGACAAGGAGTCCAGGAAGAAAAGGTATGTGTGGAAACTGTGGAAGCAATTGTACAATTCTACTTAATGTGTTTGAACTATGGAGCCATATGATAAATGTATTAACTTGCAATTAATAATAATGGGGTTTGGCTCGCACTAAATCCCAGCCAAGAGCAATTAGTTCTTACTTTATGGCCCTGGTCGATACCCTCAGGAAGCGAACATAGAAGAAACGATTTTAATTCTTTTCTAGTTTCCATTATCTTCTGCTTTCTCTTAGGTTGAACTTTTCTTGTGTTCTATTTTGTTGTCATTGTTGGGGTTTTCTGTATGATGATTTCCTTATGTGAAATCCAGGGTAACTAAAACCATAGAGACAGGAATTAGGTTAATAGTTCTTTAGCGTTGTGGCAGGAAAGGATGGAAAATCATGGGGAGTTAATAATCATGAGTACAAGAATGAAGAAAGTGTCCTAAAATTGATTGGAGTTGTGTTTGTCTGGATACACTACAGAAACAAATTCATTGACACTCATGTGCATAAGAAAGAGCTTTATATAAAAGAGCAACTGTTTATTGAGAAAACATCCCAAAGCATCCAGATCAAGCCTGTAAGTCCGATATTAGCCCATATGTCTGATACTAGTCCATAAATTCTTCTTTAGACTCACGCAGTACATGAATGATGCAGAGTGCAGGAAGATCACAGGTCAGTGGGTAGAAGGTCTTGTGGATCCAGTGGCAGTAGAAGCATCTCAATGCTGGCGTGTGTCTCCATGTGTCTCCTCCAGCTTTCTTGCGTGCCTCCACAGCAGGAAAGGGAAGGCAGAGAGAGAGGGCCTGGCCTTCAGCGAACTATTTATCTCCATGGCACCTCCAAATGAGGTTTTCAAGCTGCAATCTGATTGACAGACTAGAATCTATTCCTTTGCTCGAGTTGACAGGAGATTATGTAACTGCCACAGTGAGGATTCCATAACTCTTTGAATTATATTTAAATTGTTTTTCACTGAATTGTTTATCCAATGAATTACATGTGCCAATAAAACTGTTAAAAACAACATTAAAATAGACCAAGGATATATATAAACTTAGATATACAGTTGGATTTTATGCTTACACTTAATTGTAAATCCTAATCTAAGAACAGTTAGTTCTTATGATTGGTCCTACTCAATACTGCCCTCATGAGGTTATCACTTAAGATATGTGTGTTCTACCAAAGTGTAGTGAAAAAATCAGATGGTGCTTGGCTGCCAGAATGAATAGCCTCTGGGGTCTTAAAAACTTGTCCAAAAACCAGCAGAAATGAAAATGAGGTGTCAGTGAAATCCACACCAAAGGATCACATGAGCCCATGAAATCTGTGAATTGTAAATGATAAAATCCAAGATCAGAGGAGGGATCAGAGCCTAAATCCTGAACACCCAGCTTGCAGAAGGCTATGGGTGGCAATAAAACCTAAAATCCATTTGCAGAACCCCCACATGAACTAAGCCTCCATTGAATTCCCTCAGACCATTGACCAGGGATGTGAATACAGTTGGCCACAGACAGAGTGCATTGGGAAAGTGAATTACTGTAGTTATGGTTAGGTTAAAATCTAATATATTATCATTTGCTTCCCCTTGTGACTGATTTAAAATTGGTTCTAGTTTCTATGTTCTTCTGCTTTCTTTTCAAACGAGGCTTTTCTGTGTTTTATGTTGTTGTCATTGTTGGGAGTTTCCGTATGAATTTCTTTATATGAAATCCAGGATAGGTGAATCTATAGAGAGAGTAAATAGATTAATACCTCCCTAATAATAATGGGTACAGGAATGAAGAAAATGTTATAAATTTGTCACAAATGTTATACATGTTATACGATTGATTGTACTGATGATGGCACCACTCTTCTAAAGATACTTAAATCATGCCAATTTAAAAAATAATGTAAATCGGTTTGGAAAGGACTATTTTTATTTTATTTTGGAAAATACTGATAAATGCTTACTGATGCACTTTCAAATACCAAGTTTTAAATTTTGTTTAAATTATTAAAATATTTTCATTTAAGTAAATAATGAGTGAATGAGAGAGAAGACCTGCTATAAGGATCTGGGAATTCAGTAAGGGATATTGTTGAGTGTCGTCAAATTTATTCCAGCTCAGAATAACTTCACATGACCGAAGACCTGTCCCAGAACATTTCCTAGGAAAGAGATCACCTGGTCTTCCTCTCATGGAGCCACTGGATCGATTCAAACCATCAACCTCTTAGTTGGCAGCTGAGTGTTCAACTTTTTTCCCCCAAGGGCCCCGTAGTAAGGGGGTAGCTAAACATTCTGATTGTGACCGCATCCCAGGAAGGACTTTCCAAGCCCAAGACAGGTTGCCTTGGTGGATGAGATGGTTGTGCCTCCGAGCAACTACTTGACCCAGGCTTTGATTACTCTATCACCGCGTACCTTCTGACACTTATCACATTACTCTATAACCACATGCAGCTTCTCATTCTGAGTTCATCTAGTTGCACTTCTCAGTGGTCTGTTCTCCTGGGCCTTTGTGTTCTGTACTCCCTTCTTGTTCTGTTTGAAAGACCATCTCTTGTTCTCCAGACACATTGCACAGGAACACAATTAAGTGCTCTGGAATTCCCATTCGCTACAATGTGATCCATCCACACAGCTGGGTGCTTTGAAAATTCCATAAAATACAAGTAAACATCTTTCTGCTATTTTTTTTTTTTTGCATGCAGCCAAGGTCCCTGTGAAGTCAGCAATGCTACCTCCGGTTCTCAGCCCTCTTCTGCATCCAGGCTGAATCTTCTGGCAGCTCCCTGTCGATGTACAGATGCAGCCATTAAAAAATTTACTTTCAACATACTTTTACTTGCATGTGATATTGTTGGTAATCCCCACATCACGATGGGTCACCTTTCTTTGGAATGGGCACAAAACAAGGATCTCTTCCAGACCGTTGGTCAGTTAATTTGCTTCCAAGTTTGTGGGCATAGACTAGTGAATGCTTCTGCTGCTGCATCGGGTTCTTGCAACCTCTCCACTCCTGGAGACTTGCTTTTTGTTAACGCCTTCAGTCCAGCGCGGACGTCTCCTTCAATACATCCGTTCTTATTCACAAGCTCCCTCTGGGAAGTTTTCGGTGTTGACTGATTATTGCAGTACAGCGAGCCTGGGTACTTCTTCCATCTTCCTTTGATGCTTCCGGCATTTTGCAATACTTGGCTCATAGAAACTTTCAGTATTTCAGCTAGAGACTTGATCTTTTGCTTCATTTCTTTCAGCTTGAGCTATGCTGAGTGAGCTCTTGGCTTTGGAGCACATGGTGTTTGCACGTTTCATTTTACGCTTGACTCTGTCTTTTCAAGCTGCCCTCTGGCATTTTCTACTCAGCTCTTTGGCATCCTCATTTCTTCCACTTACTTTAGCTCCTCAACATCCCGAGAGTGTTTCAGATTCTTCTGACGTTCTCAGGGCTCCTTTCCTGTCTGTTCCATGACCCTTGGCTTTTATGATGCTCGTGATGGCCTCCCACAACTCATCGCCTTTACCATTATTCAATGTATCAAATGTGTTCATAAGGGGCTCTCTAAATTCAGGGGGAATATACTCAAGGTTGCATTTTGATTCTTGTGGATGCCACTGAATCTTTTCAGCGTCATCCCAAACTTACATATGAGCAATTGATCATCTGTTCTACAGCAGGATCTTGTGGTTGATGATCTTGGGCTTCTCCATTGTCTCTTTCTTCCCATAGATGTAATCAGTTTTATTCCCGTGTGTTCTATTTGGCATCATCCATGTGCATAATGGCTGATTGTGTTGAATGAAAAAAGTATGTAAAACGACGAAGTCATTGGTCTTGCAAAACTCTCTCCTCTGATCTCAGCTTTATTACTATCATGAAGGCCTTATTGCCAACTAAGAATCTTTCCTCTTTTTTCAACTTTTGCCTTTCAACTGCCAGTTATTGTTCCTGTGTCTTGATTGCGCATTTGATCATCTTCAGACTAAAGAAATTTCTTAGACGATAGAAATATTACCTTATCCCAGCAGAACTGGACTTTAAGATCTTCCAGTGTTCTCTTGAATTTGTCATTCCCAGAAGAGGAAACCATATGATTGCCCGATTCACAATGGCCAGTGCCGGTCCATTACAGCCCACTAATGCCTACCATATTGATCTGTATGTGTTTCATGTCATTCTTGATGACTTTCAATTTTCCTACACTTTTACTTCGTACATCTGATACTCCAGTTGGAATGGATGTTTCTTCTCATTTGGAGTTGTTCCCCATCAGCAAATTATAGTCCTGAAAGAATCAAGTACTCAAGTAGAGTACTTTGAGGAGACTGCTCTTCCCCAGTCTTATTTTGAATGAGTGGCTCAACCTCTAGCATGATATCAGACAATGTCTGGCATTATATCAGACAACAAGGTTGTCTAATCCCTCAGAAGAAGAGAGTCTGTGCCTTGTTTCTAGTCTGTTCTTAATCTGGAAATTCTATTGAAATGTATCCATTGTGGTATTGATATTTGAAATACAGAGTGGCATAGCTTTCAGCATGACAGCAACAATAAGCCAAACCAAACTGCCAGATGAGTAGGGGTAAATAGGAGTAGAATTATATTCCTCAATACTGTTATAATTTTTATGCTATGCTAATCCTACTGACATCACAGAAGGTTCTGGCTGTTCTCCTGGCACAGTGTGCTATTCTAGACTCTAGCACCATAAGACTGTTAGACCTCTGGGGAGACAGAGACGATGTACCCCCTGTCAACAGCACTGCGAGGTGCCAGAGTGCTGGCAGCATCCTGGAACAAATGTCAGGGCACCGGATGGCCTTGTGAGAGCAACATGACTCTTCTACTCTCCAGAGCACGCAAGGACATAGACCAGGAGGAGCGTGGGGTGGTTTTTTTGACATTCACATTCTTTTTTTTTAAAATTTTTTTATTTTAACAATTTATTGGGGCTGATACAATTCTTTTCACAGTTCATACATATACATACATCAATTGTATAAAGCACATCTGTACAGTCTTTGCCCTAATCATTTTTTTCTCTTTTCTTCTTTTACATTTTATTAGGGACTCAAACAACTCTTACCACAATCCATACATATACATACATCAATTGTATAAAGCACATCCACACATTCCCCGCCCCAGTCACTCTCAAAGCATTTGCCCTCCACTTAAGCCCCTTGCATCAGGTCCTCTTCCCCCCCCCTTCCCTCCCCATTCCCCCCTCCCTCATATGCCCTTGGTAATTTATACCTCGTTATTTTGTCATATCTTGCCCTATCCGGAGTCTCCCTTCCCCCCTTCTCTGCTGTCCCTCTCCCAGGGAAGAGGTCACATGTGGATCCCTGTAATCAGTTCCCCCTTTCCAACCCACTCACCCTCCACTCTCCCAGCATCGTCCCTCACACCCTTGGTCCTGAAGGTATCATCCACCCCGGATTCCCTGTACCTCCAACCCTCATATGTACCAGTGTACAGCCTCTGTCCCATCCAGCCCTGCAAGGTAGAATTCGGATCATGGTAGTTGGGGGGAGGAAGCATCCAGGATCTGGGGGAAAGCTGTGTTCTTCATCGATACTACCTCACACCCTAATTAACCCATCTCCTCTCCTAAACCCCTCTATGAGGGGATCTCCATTGGCCGACACTTGGGCCTTGGGTATCCACTCTGCACTTCCCCCTTCATTTAATATGATATATATATATATATATATATATACACATATACACATACATATATACATATACACATACATACACACACTTATATCTTTTTTTTTTGCATGATGCCTTATACCTGGTCCCTTGGGCACCTCGTGATCGCACTGGCCGGTGTGCTTCTTCCATGTGGGCTTATTTGCTTCTGAGCTAGATGGCCGCTTGTTCACCTTCAAGCCTTTAAGACCCCAGACACTATCTCTTTTGATAGCCGGGCACCATCAGCTTTCTTCACCACATTTGCTTATGCACCCATTTGTCTTCAGCGATCCTATCATGGAGGTGTGCAGTCAATGATATGATTTTTTGTTCTTTGATGCCTGGTAACTGATCCCTTTGGGACCACTCGATCACACAGGCTGGTGTGTTCTTCCATGTGGACTTTGTTGCTTCTGAGCTAGATGGCCGCTTGTTTCTCTTCAAGCCTTTAAGACCCCAGTCACTATCTCTTTTGATAGCCGGCACCATCAGCTTTCTTCACCACATTTACTTGTTCACCCGCTTTGGACATTCACATTCTTGAGGGGGGAATAGTTTTCCTTACACTCGGTAAGCAGCACATGCTGATTGTCCTGGTCCCCAAGGTCCCTTGAAGTGCAGTTCATGTGGATCAGTTCACAACCACTGGAACAGATGCAAATCATAGCACAGACAGTAGCTATATAAATGCACCCGGAAAATTCCTGGGTGGTGCAGATAGTGAAGCGGTGGGCCAGTAACTTCAAAGTTAACAGCACAACCCCCAACCAGGTACCTTAGAAGAAAAGCTGAGCTATCTATTTCTAAAAGTTAGCAGCCATGAAAACCCTCTGGAGCTCCCTTCTGCCATGCCTGCGTCATTATGAATTAGAATCTAGTTCACAGCCACCGATTACTTAATGACATGTCACAAGCTGACCCAGGCAAATCTATTGCCTCTGCTATTTAATCCACCCCAAGCATGTCCACCCCTCGCACCGCCTTCATTGGCTGAAGGAGGAACAAATTCTTACTTCAACCAGCTACGTAAGTTCTTACCTAAGACGTTATGTACAATGACCTGGTTTTTCCTTGATTTCTCAAAGTTTTCTCAAGAACTTAGAGCTCTCTGGTGGAATAATACTAGATTGATTGCTCTGCCTTGTTAATTAGAAGGTCTTAATAAGCTGCTCACCCTTGATAAATAGGATTGTTAAAACTGCCATACTTCTTACGGACTAATACATTGCAGTCTTAACAAAACACAGTCCTTTAAATCCTTCCCTTATTTGCCTTAAAAGTCAAAACAAAGCACTTCACTCATATCTTATGTACTCATCTGTCACTTCAAGTAGCCTAGCTTGTAAACCTACCTTCAAAACAGTATCATGTTTCCACAGATTGTTAAGTCATTTTTCATTACTCAGTGCATGCTTCATTTTGAAAATCATTTATCCACATGGATCTAGGCAAACAATTGGGGGAGGGGGTGTTTGTTTTATTAGTTTTGGATTTTTTTTTCATGGCCATCACTTGAATTGGTTTCTTTTCCCCCCACAAAGCAGATCATAGTATAATTGTATAATTTTGTTTGCAGTTTTAATATCACTTTCAATAATTCTAAGCATGTGTATTAGTCATAATAAGCATAGTTACAGGAGAATATAAGAAGGTATTCTTAACAAAAGTATGCATAGTAATTACGTGGCATTAAAAGCCTTTTGTTTAGAGGATGGGGCTGTTCCTTTGACAAAGAGTGTAGCAATCTGGCACAAATGCCACGGGCAGCATGCCCTGAAGGAGCTGTCTGTCTCACCTGTAGTTTTATCATTGGTACAATTTTTGCTCTCATATGGATGTGAGTTTCCAAAACATCTTTCTTATGTATTTATTCTGAAAGTTAAAATTCTGTGAAAGGTTGTCTAATGAGCCCACAAACCTATTTCTGTTGATTCAGTAAGCATCTATGTGTCCTTCCACGAAGAAAGGCAGTGGAAGAAGACCCAAACTCTGTGCCCCAAGCTCCCCGTTGGGGAGCAAGTGTAAATGCTTTAACTGTAATGATATGTTGGTAGTTGTCATGAAATCAGTTCTGATTCATAGTGGCCCATTGCACAGCAGAACAAATCCCTGCCTGGTCATGTGCCGTCCTCATAACTGTTCCGATGTTTGAGTAACAATCCATCTCATGAAGAGCCTTCCTCCTTGGTTCTGCTTTGATTTTACCAAGGATGATGCCCTTCTGCAGCAACTTGTCTCTCCCAACAACATGTCCCAAGTACGTGAGACGCAAAGTCTCTCCATCCTCGCCTCTGAGGAACATTCTGGTTGTACGTCTTCCAGGAAAAAGCTTTTGGCACTTTTAATAATCCATGGTACTTTCAATATTCATCAGGACACTACCATTCAAATACATTGTTTCTTCTTCGACCTTCCTTTTGCAATGTCCAACTTTCACATGCATGTGAGGCAATTGAAAATACCATAGCTTGAGTCAAAGGCAAAGTAAGATGACTCAAAGTCCTCTAAGTAGCATCTCTGCTTCCCGAACACTAAAGAGGTCTGAGCAGCAGCTTTACCCAGGGCAATGCAAAACCGTAACTATAGCACCCTGCTGATTGTGCTGAAATTGAGATACAAGTGTTGAAAATGCTATGTAAAACCAGTTGGGAATGCTTAATGTTAACTGGATGAGGTCAAAGAAGGTTTTCAGGTTTGGGATATTGGAACAGAACACTGAAGAGAAATATGAGCAGAAACTGACCAGCCCTCTGGGCCAGGTCAAACATTACAAGTTGAAAGTGTAGCAAGAGCCCAGATGTGGTGTTATGAATGTGCTCCTTGTGTAAAATGCAGTGTAATGAAACCAGACACAAATGAGGAAAAAGTGAGTGGGGGGAGGACGGTGGCAGGAAGGGGGATGCCTAGAGCTATAATGGTTGGAAAATTAGCTGGGCCTAGGTCATGAACCGCCTCCTATGCTGTGCTATAGATTTATAGTCGCATGGAGGAGCTTATACTTTATAGGGCTGAGAAACCAGTCATCATACACATTGTATCAAACCTAGAGAAATCTTTTCTAACAATTTCACCTCTCCTAAATACTTCTCTTTTTTTAAAAACATTTTATTAGGGGCTCATACAACTCTTACCAAGACCCATACATATACATACATCAATTGTATAAAGCACATCTGTACATTCTTTGCCCTAATCATTTTCAAAGCATTTGTTCTCCACTTAAGCCCTTTGCATCAGGTCCTCTTATTTTTCCTAAATACTTCTTAAGGATCCCTCGTAGCTCAGTGGTTGAGCAGTCAGCTGCTAACAGTAAGTTCAGCTGATTGAATGCACGACCACTTCAGCGGAGTCAAACTTGACAGTAGAGATTACAGAGTTGGAAATCCCATGAGAGACAGCTGTCTTGTCCTGTAAGGTCGCGATAAGTCAGAATTGATTTGAGAGCTACAAGGGTAAGAAAACACTCCGTGTCACCTCTGCGTGATGCAAATAGTTAAGGGACTCAACTGCTAATGCTGAAGATTTGAATCTACTTAGAAGTACTTGAAAATGCCTGGTGATCTCCCTCAGAAAAGCCAACCATTGGCAACCTGTGGAGCACAGTGGTGCTCTGACCCATCCACAGGGTCACTGTGACTCAGACAGCAACTGGTCGTGTGGGTAGTGGAAGCACCTCTCAATTCCTTCCTTCTTCATTCTGTCTCCACAGTTTAACACTTTCATGACTTGTGGGGCAGATAGTACGCATATCTTTTCCACCTCTGATATTTAGTGGTTAGCCGGTATCCCACTCTTGGTACATGCTGCCACCTGGTGGATGCCTGTATCACTACTTGAATCTGAGACAGACGTCATCTCAACATCAGAGATCCCGTGGGACATATGTACACTACCCCTTGTATGAAAATCCACATTATACACATCCATTACCATTGACTCATAGTGACCATGGACGAGGTTTCCAAGCTGGTACATTTCTATGCAAGCAGAAAGCCCCATCTGTCTCTCACAGAGATATTGGTGAGTTTGAACCAGTTTGACCCTGCAGCTATCTGTCCAATGATTTACCCTCCTCCAAAAAAAATTATTCACACTCCTAAAAACGTACGGTGTCAACAAAAAAATTCAAGGCAGAAGTCAATTTGGTGATGGAATGGGTAAAACAGTTATGTGGATTTTGTCATTGCTGCGCTTGTTCTGTCTTGTTCCCGGTTTTCCCTTCCTTAATTGTCCCCAAATTAATTAGTTAATAAAACTAGGAACCAAATCCCCTCCGGACACAGTCCTTGGTTAGAGGTAAACCCCAAGGATGTGCGCACTCCGGGTCTCCCAGGTGAAAGCCCTCCCCCTCCCCACCGTACTTCCCTCCCCCTTCCCAGCCTTCCCAGACTCCTCCGCCATGGTTCCTGACCTAGGCACTACCAGAAACAGCTGTTGTGTCCTCTCCCAGCTTCTCAGTGCTCAGCTTTTTCTACCCACTAAGCACGACAAAATATCTTAGGGGAACTTAAAAGAGGGACTTCATTTTTGAAAAGAATAACTGTCACGGATAATTGACAGAATGACTACATTTCAGTCATGGAAGCATTCGAAATTTTGCAGACGCTAAATGTGTTTGCCACTTGGTACAATGGAACCCCTATCTGGGGACGTGTGATGACTGCATCTCAGCCCTGGCTCCAGAACTGGACTTTATGGGAGGAGTTATTGGGACTTTTTAAAAGCGTCGTCAGCAATTTTGATAAATAACCCTAGCTGAGAACCTCTAGATTAAAAAGAGCAACCCCACTGTCATCGGTCAACAACTCACAACAACCCTCTGAGGCCAAGTAGAACTACACATAGGGAGCCCCAGGCTCGAAGTCATTGGAAGGGTCCCCGGTTTTGCCGTGAGTTAAGCTTTGGGCTACTAACTGACAGTTCAGTCATTCAAACCCAATTGGCCACTCAGCGGCAGCAAGATGTGGCAGTCTGCTTCCCCAACGGTGCCCTAAGGAGCAATTCTGCCCTGGATTATGGGGTTGTCAGGAGTCACAATAAACCTCAGGCAGTAGATTTGTTTCCTTGACGGTTTGTTGCTGTTGTTGTTTTTAATCTTGATGGAATCATACTTCTACACATACTGCCTTCTCCCATGGAGCAGCTGGGGTGTTTGTACCATTGACCTTCCAGGAAACAGCCCAACACGGAACTACCTTGCGACCAAGACTCCTGCCAGGGACTGTACGGTTGTCACTGTCTACATGGTTTCCTGTTGAAAACCCAAAGCAAGGATTATTGAAAGTGTGTTTTAAAATGTCAGCATTATCCTAGTGTACATTATCCACTAAACGCACATGAGATGCTGAGAAACACATAGACGCTACTCTTTCTGGTTTTGAAAGGAGTGGCAGCTGCTATAGAAGTAGACCAGCAACACTGTTTAAAGCTGATCACGTGTCCCAAGTAGCCCTGGGAGTTCTTCAGCATAATTATTAGCAACCTTCTCTCTTAACCCCTCCTGTTACTTCCAGAAGGTCTCTGAGTGGTGCGAAAGGTTTATGCTAGATGACTCGCCTGAAAGTTGGTTGTTCAAATCCACGAAGTGGCCCTAACGATCTGCATCCTGAAAGCTTACAGCCAAGAAAGTCTTAATGGAGCAATTCTACTCTGGAACATGTGGGTTGCTAGGAATCAGAGTGGTCTTGTTGGCAATGGGTTTTTTCTTTTTTTTTTCTCAGATGTCCACCGGGTTTTTTCTTATTCTCAAAAATATCCTAGTTTGTACAACAAATTATATGACCACAGGCTGTGCATGTGGCTTCTGGAAGAGCCTGTTTTCTTTGGAGTGGAAACCTGGGGAGCATTGAGACTCTCCCTTAACCAGAAAGATTGCAGGCAAAAGAAACACAGAATTTAGAAACTTACATTTAGAAAATCTCCTAGCTTAATCAGATATTTTAAGATACATATAGAAAAAAAGATATTAGCATCAACGGATGACAAACCTTTAAAAAAAGGAGTTCAGAAAAATAAATTTTGTGCACTCTATGCCTTGGTAGAAAAGATAGCAAATTAAATGGATACAAATGTGCTATTAGTAATAAAAAGATGCAAAGTCCTATCTGATCATCTCCCTTATTTTATACTACTTCCCTTATCGCCGAATAGCATTCATTCTGAGTCTTGGGTTGAGTTGTTTAGTTCATTTGGTGATGACAACAACGACAAAAGTGGGCATGCTGAAAAGAGAAGACACGCCTTACTCTATATACAAAGAGAGAGAAGTCCCCTCCCCACCCTTGTAAATTTGAAAATCGTCATTTGGTATATGCATCAGCCTGTGTGCCATTAGCTAAGCCCAGTGTCCCCGAGGATGAACAATTGTCACTGGGTAGAACAACAGAGCCAAGCTCTCTGCTAGGAAAGCTGAGAGGTTAAGCTGAACCAGTGGTAAATTAACCTAGGGCCAACCCAAACCCACTGTCATCAAATTGATTCTGGCCATAGCAACACAGTAAGACAAAACAGAGTCACCCCCATAGAATGTTCAATGCTGTAAATCTTCATGGAAGCCAACAGTCACATCTGCTGGACAGACCGTGGGGCCAAACTACTGCCTTTTGATTTTCAGTGAGTACTTTAATCACTGTGTCCCCAGGGATCCTTTAATCTGGGTCAATAGATCCCCAGGTATTGGAATCACCTGGATTTGTTAAGCCACTGACTTCTGGGTCCCATTTATGGAGTTCGTGAGTCAGTAGGTCTGGTGTTTGCATCTAAGAATATGTGTTCACTGGTCAGTACTTTGATCCAAATAATCGCACCTTTTTAAGACCTCTCATCAACTCGTCACCTGCCACTTCAGAGGCCTTATGTACTACTTGCTTTTTTAATTTAAAACTCAACCATCAGCTCCAGCCAAACCTAAGCCTATTGTTGTTGAGTTGACTCTGACTCATGTTCTTGTTGTTAGGTCAACTCATCCGGTCGGGGTGCCAGCCCATAGCAACCCTATGCCCAATAGAATGAAACACTGCCCAGTCCTGCACCATCCTCACAATTGCTCCTGAGCCCCTTGTTTCCGCACCACAGACTAAATCCATCTCTCCGAGGGCCTTCCTCTTTCTCTCTGCCCCTCTACTTTATCAACACGATGTCCTTCTCCTGACTACATGGCCAATGTATCTGAAGTCTCACCATCTTTGCCTCTAAGGAACATTCTAGCCGTACTTCTTCTAAGACAGATCTGTTTGTTCTTTTAGACGTCCATGGGACGTTCACCACCATTCAAATGCATAGCTTCTGATTCCACCTTTTTCATTCAATGTCCAACTTTCACAGACATATGAGGCAACTGAAAAATACCATGGAGTGATTCCCCACCATTCAAATTCATAGATTTTTCTTCGGTCTTCCTTATTCGGTGTCCAACTTACACATGCACATGATGCAATGGAGCATACTATGGCTTGGGTCAGGCGCACCTTAGTCCTCAAAGTAACATCTTGACTTTTCAATACTCTAAAGAGGTCTTCTGCAGCAGATTTAACTAATGCAACATGCCTTTTGATTTCTTGACTGCTGCCTCCATGAACATTGATTGTGCATCCAAGCAAGACAAGCCGTGACCACTTCAGCCTTTCCTCCACCCTATCATGATGTTCCCCTATTGGTTCAGTTGTGAGGATTGTGGTCACCTTGACATTCAGTTGTAGTCTATCCTGCAGGCTACAATCCTTGATCTTCATCAGCAAGTTCTTCAAGTCCTTCCCTGCTGTCAGCAAGCAAGCGTGTGTCCTCTGCATGCCACAGGTTGTTAATAAGCCTTCCTTCAGTCCTGATGCCACATTCTTTCTTAGAAGCCAGCTCATTGATGATTTGCTCAGGATATAGCGTGAATAAGTATGGTAATAGGATATGACCCAGCTACACACCTTGCTCTGACTCATAGTGACCCTGCGAGGCAAGGTTGGAACTGCCTCATGTGGTTCCCAATGCTGTGAGCTACAACTCAGACAACCATCCTCAGAGCAACTCGGGGGTTGGCACCACTGACCTCCTGCTTAGCAGCTGAGCAAGTAACCATGGTGCCACTCGCTCGGCCACCTGAAAGCCTGCCTCGGAGGAAAGAGAATTCAACAGAAGTTATCTAATCCTTGTGATTTGAAAAACCCATTATGTCATCATTTGTTTGTACTTTGTGAGAGTGCATTTACCATGTGGGTTAGGAAATCCGAGGCAAAACCCCTGCATTCTCTTGTATTCATCTGTCAGTGTAAATCTCTGGGGAGTGACTTTGACTTTAAAGTAAGCACCTCTTTTACACTGTATTGTTGAGAGCTGTGAAGTGGTCTGAGTTTCTAAGCCTGATTAATCTCTTAACTCTACAAAGCATAGAAGACACACCTGCACATATAAACATCCTACAAAGATCACATTCCAAATGTATAAAGCCAGTGTTCTTTTGTTTTTTTTTTTAGTGGCTAGAACAAAAAAATCACCATATGATCTCAAAAGACTTGCCCTTTGCTGCTCTCATTGCTGTGCTCTGCTGAGTCAACACCAACTCGGGGCGCCCGTCCCTGTGGGCCAGCGCAAACTTCTTCACAAGGTGTTCTAGGCCAAAATCTGGACAGGAGCTGTTTGTGAGGTCCTTACTCTCACAGAGCTACTGGCAAATGCAAGCCCCTGACCTTTGAGCCAAGGTCAACCTTTCACTATTTCGTTACCAGGACTTACTGACTTGAGTCATGCCCTCTGCCCCCTCAGAGAAACCCATCAGGACAGAGTAGCCCTATCCCATTTGTTTTCCAGGGTTGCAAACTCCTTATGGAGCAGAGAGTCTCATTTTTCTCCCCTGGAGCAGCTTGTGGATTCAAACTGCTAACTCTATGGTTAGCAGCCGGGCAGTAGTGTAGCCACTACCCCAGCAGGACTTTTAGACTGGAGGCACAGACCAGGTTTGTTTTCATCGTGTGTTTGCATACTGTCACCTGGCATGGCCAGAGGTGGGTCTTCAGAGTGAACGTCTACTGCCTGTATTGTTGTGAACGGGACAGCGGCATCTCCCTGAACACAGAGAGCAGGGATTGGGCCCTAGTAAATCGCGAGGACTCTATTTCAAGGAGGTTCCATTTAATGCACATAAGGATCTTTCCATTAAAAATTATGTGAAGCAGCGATGCATTTTAATGTATCATTTGTAATTATACATGAGGAAGAATAACAAGAATATGGCAAATTCCAGTTCCCTAGCAAAGCAAGGAAGGGGTGGGGCGTGGGGGCTGGTGGTGGAGGCGGAAAGACATCAATCTGGCATATGGCAAGCCAAAGCTCCTAGTCCACAAAAGACCAGATCCATCTGAAGACCGTGACACTTCAAAATTCAATTTGATCATTTACCTATTTATTACCTAGCTGTGGCCTAAAACCCCTCAGATGCTTGCAAAGAATCGTTTGTGGTTTGGAAAACATAGAGAGCATTGAGCTGAGCCCGAGTGAAAGTACACCAAATCAATGTGTGCACTTTAGCAAAGAATAATTGTCATTTGAATTCTTAGCCAGAAATTGTGTGCTTTCTTTTCTTTTTTCCCCCCACTGTCTTTCCACGTAGCACAGCCTCGATTTATTTTCATTTGTAAACTATTTCTCCAGTAAACCCTGACCATTCCCAGTTGCCACCAAAAGGATTCCACTGGTGGCAGGCCCGTGGGCATCGAAGCACAGCCACACCCCACAGGGCGCTCAATGGTGGATTTGGAGAAGAATTTTGCTGGGCTTTCTTCTGAGATGCCTTTATGGGGACTTGAACCTCCCATCTTTGGGTTAGCAGTTAAGCAAATGAACCATTTTACCACCCTAGAACTCCTAACATGGTTGGTTTAACCGGTTATGAATTTTGGGTCTCTTTGAGGACTCTTTAAAAACCAGGAAAATTTCCTCCAGGGGAGGAAAAACTCAACATGCCATATATACTCATGTATAAGCCAAGTTTTTCAGCACATTTATGCAGCTTTTGTGGTAAAATTAGTTGCCTCAGCTGATTTCCAGGTCAGCTTATACTTGAGTATAGACAGTAATTACGATACCCAGAATTTTGACTCAACATCAGTGTCCGAATGCCCTCAAACCCACTGATGGGCCTCCCATTGGAGATCTTTTCCAGAATTAAAATAGGGAATCCCAATGAGGTGCCCTGACTTCCTCCTGATCAGAGTATCTATCAGCACCAATCAGCCATCTGACCTCAGCCAAGGTGCACCACCTGTGGACTTCCTCATCATTTCCAGTTTAAACCGACGAGCTGGAGCAGGGGCCTTTTTGGCCCGGGCTAGCTCTAAGTAGGATTCTTCAGTTATCTGTGGTGGATCCTGAGGTTGGGGTCCTTTCTCTGCATTTGTGCCCCCCCCCGCCCCTGCCCCAGCTATTTTTGGAGTTTTACAATAGCATCCCTTATGACTCTCCCTAGTCCATTTATTTGATTAATTTAGGGAAAATGTCTGTCTCCTTTTTATTGCCTCCCACGCCATCGTTTTTCTCTCTCTGTGTAGTAAGGCCTACCTTCAGATGCACGGCATTTAAAAGGGATATGTGCAGCAGAGTGGGCGCTGCAGTTTGAGTTGGTTGAAGTCCAGTTGGGAGGTTAGGTTCACTGTCAGGGCAGCAAGTGCTTACCTCCAACGTCAACAAAAGAAGATGCATGAGAATCTGGCTGCTCTCAGCAAAATCTAGGCAGTTTCGTCACAGAGGATCTTTCAGACCATGCTACTTATAGTCTTTATAGTTTCTCTATGATATTTGAAAAGATGGGGATGCTGCTTTTGAAGGACCCAAACAAAGTGTTGATAAGAAAAGGCTAAGTATACAAAAGAATAGATAAAATAAATGGGGGAAAAGAGGCAGAGAAGGGAACTCTGGGGACATGCTGAGCAGGAAGCTGTTTCCAAGCAGCCTGAACCTGAGCAATACTTTTCAAGAATACACTAAGGCCTTTCCAGAATCTCTCAGCAGAAGTTAGTTATTCTCTTTGTTGGGCTCCTGCCTTTTGCTGATGCTTCTGTTATGGATCTTAATACATTGCTTGCAGCCCTCAGTTCACCTACCTTCTCTCCGAATCAAATGTGAATTCCCCCAGCATCTCTCTACTGTACCCTATGAATTTCATGTAAGAGCACCTTAGAGATGCTTCATAAATATTTATGTGTTGAGTCATAATGGGAAAAAAATAGTTCAACAAAATCGAAATCCCACTTAACTTTTCTACAGAAATTTTTGGGGGCCTAGCTTTATTGAAACAGAACCATCTCAAAAGCTTAACACAGTGCCTTGCACAGGTGAGGCCCTGATGGATATCAAAATTGTAATAATAAATATCTTAAATTAACTATATTTAAATAAGTATAGTACAGTCTTTTAGAATATATTGGTGGGGTACTTAAAGATTTAAAAATGAGTCTATAATTAAGAAATCATACATAGCAACATGTCATTTTGCAAACTCATTAATGAGTAATGGTGCTCCACTGTAGACAAGGCTGGGGAGGGAAGAGTTTGTGCCTCTCTCAGTCCCTGGAGATCAACAGATCTATAGGATGAAGTCAATGTCTAAGAATCGAGAGAAGCATATCAAATTGTAAAAGCACAATCTTGTTACGATAAAGAAATCTTCTATAGTTATTATAGTCTCCTGAGTAGTAGATGTATATTTAATTATCGGGAAAGTCACTAGAGGTATTAATGATCAATAGTTGAAAACCCATAATTCAATGATAATTTCGCCCATAAGACTTAAAGCCAATTGGAGTGGTCACGTGGTTCAGGTTTACAAAATGTCTGCTAAGGCAGCATTTCTTTGCACTTTCGTTCAGGCAGCCATTGTTTGAGATGAGACAGAACAATCAAAAGAGGAACAGCCATAAGCCAGTTCTGGAAGTCTGCAGCCTTACCTGAAATTTCAGTAATGGGAAAAAGATTCTTGCAGTTATCGCATTAACTGAATATGTTTCTATTTTTTTCTGCCACAGACGCACACACTTGCTTTCAAGGTCTGGCTCATTGAAACAAAACCATTAGACAGCAACATAAGAGGTTTCACAAGACCTACTCTTTTTTTGTCTTGGTACTAAACCTATTTTGTTTGCCATTACATGATGAATAGAGCTCACAGGTCGTTTATGTTCATGTTATTTGTGAGGTCTGTAGTGAATAAAGAGTTGAAAGAAGATATGTCGTATTTTGGAAATATCAGGAAAATTCCAGGCAATGGTTGCTTCCCTGAAAAATAATTGACATGATGAAGCCTTTAAAGCCTTCTTCCAAATTAGTTCTATTCCTAGCTGAAAACATTGTGAATATTGGGACTTTTCATTTTATGAGAGGATACTTATCCAGTACCCCTAGAGTCCACTAGCACAGTCTGTGAATATTTGAGTCTGTTGCAGTAGTAATGTGGATTATGCTTTGCTGTTCCATTCATCTGTTTAAATGATATGTAACAGAAGATGAATGAATTGAGTAAAATCATAGAATATTCCCTTTGGGGTTCCCTTTAATTTATTGTTTCCCAATACTGGCCATTAAGAGTCACAGGTATCTTCAAGAAAGGACATATTTGCACTAGGCACTACTATTGTGAAACATGTACCATAATTACTGTTTTACACATGTGTCATTTACTCGTGAGTCTTTTGAATAAGTGCTTGAATGTGTGACCTTCAAAAGAAGCAGACATATTGGATGAAATAGGGCTTACAGACTGAAACCAAGTGTTTCTAAGAGAGCACCTGGTCTTAATCACGAAAAGGCCAGTAGAAATTAAACAAGACAGCTGATAAAAGGCAGACGCTCATTTAGATGTATAGATTTTAAAAGGAAAGCATGCCGTATTCCAGCCCACTGTAGATTCATCTTCAGAATAAATCAATTTCATAATTGAATTCAATATCTGAACTATTCCTCCAGAGATTCTGGTTGTTACCCCAAAACTCTATAGGTGAAGCTTAATTTAGATCATAAGGAATTCCAACAGAGGACCGGTAAGAGTCCTGCTTTTAAAGAGCAGCAAAGCAACTACAGGCAAGTCCCAAGAAAGCCATTTCCTTTGGGGAAAACTAGCTTATTACTCAGGACTTCCCTCAAATCCCATGTAGTTCTTTTCTTTCCAAAATCAGCCTTCAGGTTCAGTTTTTTTAACTTATTTACTTGATGTTATCATCTCGCTAATGTTTAAGGCAGGAGAATTCAAAACATTGCCAGACCTCCATTTTCAACCATCTACCAATAGAGGGACCTGGCCCAGTACCAATGCTCAGGAACTTTCAACTGCTTATCCGCTAAGTAAAGATCATTCATTCATTCATTAATCCGATCAACAAGCACAGTGGTGTTCTTGAACGGACATAGGCTAATTTGACTGTTAAGCCATTCTTAGATTATTTTGATTAATAACAGTCCCTGGAGGTTAAATACTGTCAGGGTCTTTAAGACCTTCTCCACTTCCCCACAGGGTAAGGGGAAGGTGGCGGGGAGAAAAGGGGAACCGATCACAATGATCTACATATAGCCCCCTCCCTTGGGGATGGACAATAGAAAAGTGGGCTAAGGGAGAAGAGATAGTTAAGATTTATTGTGCCATCCTGGCCGGTAAACACACGTGTGGTTAATTGAAGGGCGGAGAGATAAATGGCTCAGAGAGCCTCACCTTTTGAGTTCTTGGGTCTCTTGCTTTCTGATGGTTGGACCAGGATGCAGCTGCCGTAGCCAGTTCCCTGCTTCAGCTGGAAAGGCTCACTTCCTGAAAAATATCCCTGAGGAGAAGCCTCACGGACCTACCCCGATGCAGCCCTGGGTGCTGGAGCAGCCTTGTGGAGCCCCTGCCAGCGCTGAGAGGCTTACACATTCACTGACTCGGCTTTCCTCCTGCAGTCGGCATCATTGTGTCTGTTTTGTGAGATGGAGGAGGACTTTGTGGTTTGGTGTCGGACTTATGGGTTAATGTTGGATTTGTGGGCTTGGGCAGCACTGGGTTGGGATACTTCGTTAATGTACACTTACCCTTTATATAAAACTCTCTCATATACATTTGAGTTTCTGTGAATTTGTTTCTCAAGTCTGCCCAGACTAACACAGGAGATGTCTGTCAGTGTTAAGACATGAAAAATAATAATTTATAAATTCTCAAGGGTTTGTGAAGGAGAGAGGGTGGGGAAGTGGGGGGTGGGGGTGGCTAAGAGTGAGAGGCTGATACCAAGGGCTCAAGTAGAAAGTAAATGTTTTGAAAATGATGATGGCAACAAATGTACAAATGTGCTTGACACAATGGATGTATGTATAGATTGTGATAAGAGCTATATGAGTCCCCAATAAAATGATTAAATAAATAAATTTAAAAAGACCTTCTCCATCATCTTGGCTCATAGGTGGTTACTCAAAGCCATGCCTACACCAAATTCTGGGAACTATTTATTAGCAAGTAGGAACGGAAGCATCCCCCATCCTGTTCTGATAAGCCTGGCTCAGTCCAAGCTTTTATTCCATGAGTGGATCATTCCATGAGGGTCAGCTGACAGAAACCTCTCTATAGTGGCAGCCGCGGGAACAGTAAACCCACAGCTTCTCCTTCAAAGACAGTGGTGGCTCAACAGACTTGGGCTCTTCTTTTCTAAAGACATCATTTTCTTGAGGACTTTTGAGCCCTTGGTATCCGCTCCTCTTTTTTCCCCTCCCTTCTTCATCCTTCTACCCTCACGAACCCTTGATAAATTGTAAATAATTGTTGTTTTCATATCGGACACTATCCACTCTCTCCCTTCTTCCACATCTCTGTTGTTCATCACCTTGCAGGGGTGGGGTGTGGGGAGGGGGATATATGTTGATCATTGTGATTGGTTCTCCCTTTCTCCTCCTCCTACCTCCACCTTTCTTCTACCGTCATGGTATCACTACTCCCATAACTGTTCCTGAGGGGTTTTTATCTGAACCAGTGTACATGCTCTGGTCTAGCCGGATTGGGTTCTTAATCTCACTCATTTTAACAGTGTCAAATGACTTATGATGGCCTGTATTCTAATTAGTCTACTCTCTTTAGAGTTCACTATGGATATTTAAAGTGCTGTGAAGGTCCCTCTGGTTTCGGATTAGGGTACTTCAAATACTTTTTTCTGTCTGCTGGTTGTATAGGTACATATACATATATACATATATGGCTGCATACTTTGGATATATTCTCTTTAGGGGATCAGAAATCTCATCTTTCTCCTGTGAGCAACAGGTGAGTTTGAACCACTGACCTTGTGTTTAGCAGTCCAGTGTTCACTGGACAGCATCACCATAGCTCCAGCATACAGCTTAACCCACAGTACTGCCAGGGCTCCTTTTATCTGTCTACCTACCAAGGCAAAACCAAACTCACTGTCTTTGAGGCCATGCCAATGCCTAGTGGCCTCCTAGGACAAGGTAGAGCTGTCCTAATGAGCTTCCAAGACTGTAACCCCTTATGGAAGTAGCAAGCACCATCCTAGCTGGCTTCAGATAGAAAAATATAACCCTCTTGCTGTTGAGTTAGTTTGCAGCAGTTCTCAACCTGTGGGTCACGAACACTTTGGGGGTCGAATGACCCTTCCACGGGGGTGGCCCGATTTACAACAGTAGCAAAATGACAGTTATGAAGTAGCAACGAAAGTCATTTTATGGTTGAGAGGTCACCACCACATGAGAAGGTGTATGAAAGGGCCGCGGCACTAGGAAGGTGGAGAACCACTGCTCTAGAGTCATATGATCTTGCCGGAGAGAGTAGAGCTTCCCTATAGAATTTCCAGGGCTATGATTGTTAGGCAAGCAGACTTCTGAGCATTTAATTGAGCGGACTTCTGAGCCCTATCAGGGTTCTGTTTAGATAGACATAGACACATACATAGAGTTACTTTTGAAGTAAACCACTAAGACAATGTTGGACCCCTTCTCAGTGCCAGAAACTTTGCTAGATTCCAAGTGAGCTTGGCACAAACCAAGACAGTGAACATTCAGATGAATACATAATTGAAATTTAGGATAAAATAATTAGAGTGGTTGATGCTCTTGATGGCAGTGATCGGGGTGACAGATGAAGAAGGGGGAAAGGAATTGGTGAGAGTAGACTAGCTTCTGTCTTTGGGTTATGGATTTCCCTATTATTCTTCTCTTGTGTTAGAAATGTGGGTCAGGCAATTGGTAGTAAAGCAATGCACCCAGGGTGATGGGTCCGGATCTGTGAAAGCAAACGCAGACAGCACCCTCAAGACTACACAATTTCTTCATCAGCCTTTCCAAATGTTTTTAGCCAAAGCTTTTGCCATGAACGTATAGAATGTTTGAGCACTAGGTTTCACCAGCTTAACTCTTGGCTTAACTCCAGGATTTCCTTGATTAAATATTAAAAAAATTAAAAGAGCGGGTGGGGGAGGGAGCTTTATATTTTGCATCAGGGATTTATTCTTGTTAGGAAGGCAAAATCTCTTAGTTTAATTCTGAAGGCTACATTTAGGATTAGGAATTAGCATGTTGTTCACGTGCTGACACAAATTCCCAGTAGCCAAGAAAATGCTTTCCTTGTTCGCCCCAGTAATCAGACACTGTTGTGTAAGCAGAAGAAAAATCACTTGCTACGGATGAAAGTGTATCACTCCCCCGCTGGGGGTATCTCCGAGCAGCGAGCGCCTCCATGGAATGACAAGGTGCCTCACCTGCCCTTTCTAATTTCTGCCCGCTGCCTCCATTCTTGGCCGTATTCATCTCCTCATTTACCTCATCTTGGTGGGGTCTCCAACGTGTTTTCTGTATCACCTGGGGCCAGCTTTGAGCACGGTGTAGCGGCAAGCGGGTGGACCGTGGGGATGGGTTTAAAACCAAACAAATGTTCACTCAGCTTTCTCCTTACTCTTCCCTTTTTTTTTATTGGGGGCCAGCCTACCCTCTCTTCCCAAAGAGCATCATCTCCTTCTGGCTTCCACACCATCAATATTATGGAATAAATCTTGCTACTTGCTTTGATTTTGTTGATTCATTTTCTTCTTGAGAGTTGCCTGATATTGAAAAAGAATAATTTGGCCCTTTTTATTATATATATTTTTAAATTTGGAAGTGGAGGGAAGAATGCCTTTATGTCTCCCAGGAAGAAGAACCAACACAATGATTTTAACGTAATAAGTAACATGCAAATAAGTCTACTTAAAAATATATCTAGCTTCCCCTCACCCGTAATCACCTATGCTGTGCTTTATTCTTTCTTGTTTTTCATATTATTTAGCACTTTCTAATAGTCTATCTTTTTTATTATTCTTTTAAAAAATCTCCACCATCTCTCCTTCTTCCAAAAAAGGGCACCAGGATGATCTATTTCTTGTTGGTGTTATTCCTGGTACAGACCAAGTACGTAGAACACTGCCTGGCATGCTCAGAGGTGCAGAGTCAAGACATGCTGAATTTAATTGAAGCCAGGTTCTAAATGTAGTGTTAATGGAACTTTTTATTATTCATTTCATCTGCTACCTTAAGTTAAAAGGATGCAGAAACAAAAACGCCAAATTGTATCTCCAGGCTGTCTTTCACAGGCAAGAACTTTGAGGCCATTCCGTAGCCACGTGTGATATCAAAGTCATGTTAAAAGCTAATATTTAGGAGTGATAATGTAGTCAGGTGTCTTCTTGGGAGTGCACTGACAAGCTATTTTTTTCTTCGCGTGGCAAACTTTCTGATTAAAATTAACAAGAAGTTTCCTTTGCGAGAAGCTGTTGAAAGTACTTGCACCTACAACACTTACTGCGTAGGGGTTTTCCCTCTTGTAAAAGGATAATTTGCTAAACTTGATTAAAAACCAAGACATTGAACTATATCTATCTGAGATTGTCACATACAGCGACTTTAATCAGATTCAGCACTATTTTCATTTTATTTTCTTTTTCTCTGCCTGCAGGTACAATAAAGTGAAACTATGTAGGCAATGGAGCATATTTATAATAGTAGTCACAGTGCCAGGTGGGTTGTAAAATCAATGTAACTGCTTCCCCAAACTGAACCAGATTAGCATGGATTAACACATTCATTTTGAAATCCACAGCAGTGTTTTCGAAACGGGCCCTCCAATACCCCTTGTTGTGCTGTTTGCGTCCTATCTTGGTGCTGGAAACCTGCTGCCCATTAAACAGAGCACGTTCACTCAGTTCCTTTTCATAGGGAAGAAATACTATGCATGTAACACAACAAGAAAGGGGTTGTCTGCCATATTGAAGGCCAGCTTTGGGGTGATTTACACGCTGGCTCCCAGCCGATGTTTGTCACAGTAACTATTAACTGCTCCTGCCCAAGAAGCACAGGGACGGTGGGCTGCTTCTGTAGCACTTGGTTAGCAGAGGATGAATGGGGCTCGCCAGTCCAGTCCGCAACAGCACTGGAGCCCCAGGCAATGCAATGTTGAAATCACTCCTGGGGGAGGAACACCATGTAGCAGGGCCATGTTGCAATATCCGGGACTAGACGGGGTGAAATCTGTCAGCTCTGCACCACTGATTGTCATTAAACCTCCTCTCTAACCTCAACACCAACCTGCTTGAGATTGCAGCTTGTCAATGTCTGCTCTTCAGCAGGGGACAGTCGGGCCAGGAGAAGCCAAAAAAGTGCTAGTTGCTGCAATTCAGGGCCTGAAGCCCTACTACAAGAAGCTGGTCTCATTTAAAAATAAGGTAGTCCTCAGTGAACTGTACTCAGAACTAAAAGATGCATATCCTAGAGTGTTGTGACTGTGTTCTATGCCAGCAGATCTAGAGTATTTTACTCAGGCTGGAAGTATCCCTTCAGTTCTCATTGAAAGAGACTAAGAAAAAGCCGTATGAAACGGATTTCTGTATTCACTGTCAGGACCTCGTGAATGCATAGTTAGTGTCACTCGTGCAAGAAATGTCACTCAGATTACCAATAAAACTGGCCAATCGTCTGGGGGGGAAATCGTCTTGTTTTGCTTTGGCCACTAGGAATCTTGGAGCATCCCAAACTGTCCTAGATTGAGGAACAATTTGCAATCATATCCACCAAAGTCCATATCCTATTACCCCTCTGGGGTCATCCCAACATCCTATTTATTAAACATCCTATTTTCCTTTCACGGTGATTTTTGTGTGTGTCTTATTTTGTTGTATGTATTTTTTTAAATAAAGGTAGTTCTTTTTTTTTTTTTGCAGAAATGCACTACGTAATGCATACATGCATACATTAAGTAACCAAAATTGCCTAGCAAAATGTTGGGTGTCAGGACGAAATCACTAAAAATAAGGACGCTTGGATTATTCGGCCAGAGGTAATGCAAATCATCCCCATACGCTGGCCAGAAACATAGACAATCCGCATAATCGTTGTGGCGGTGTGCCAGCAAGTTGATGTTGACCACTAGTGAGAGAGTAGAGTTGAACTGCAAAACCCCAGGAAGCCATCAGGGTTCTTCTGTAGGCTGCAATGTTGCGGAGAAGATCCCCGTCTTTTCTCCTGAGGTTCCCGGTGGGTTCAAACTGCCAATCTTTTGGTTAGTGGATGAGCTCTTAATCCTGGTGCGCCCAGGGCTCCTACTAGCCCCACCCAGGACCGGTGTTAGTACAGACCACTACGAAGCCCTCAATACACTACAGTTACCACCTAACATCGACATCATTTAGTGGGGTGAAATATGAGTTTGGCAGTGGAAAGGTATTATGACATGAAGCTGTTTTCTTCTTCTCTGAGTGAATTCTGGATGCTGGATGCATGATCTGTTGGCATTTCTCCTGGGGCATTTGATCTCCGGGTGAGATTTTGCTCATTAATGTCAGACATGTTTATTTTACATGGTATAATTGATTACCTGATTTAGAAAGCCTTAACTTTTACATCTTCACTGATTGTCCCAGCTTCCCAGAACAACTGTGAGAAAGCAATCTCTTCAACAGTGAAATGATTCTTCCCGGCCCAGCTGTCACGGGAAGCTAATCACATGCTCAGCAAATGTAAAACATATGCGACTCGGATGGAGAAAGTTCCAGGCTTTGTTTGGGAATCCCTTTGTGATCCAAATGTAGAATCTGCTGACAAAATATTTGAGAGTTGCTGCGAGCCCTGGCTTATGCTTTATTAAATAGTTTGGCTTAGCCGTGGCATAGAATGCTAGAGATCGTGGGCAACAAGTGCTATTTCCTGAGAATACCAACGTTGGAGTTCTTAAGAAAATCTTAGGCCGCGTGGTCTTGAATGTGCGTTGCCCCATGCTCATTGTGCTCTTTGCCTACACTGAGCTTCTCTACAGTGCCTTGCTAACAGGTGCAAGAAAACCTTTGCAGCAACATCTGCAGAAGAAGACAAAACAGTTCCAGCTCAGCAGCTCTCAGAGCTTGACCCTTCACTGCTTAGCTTTTCACCCGGAAGTGAGATTCTTACCCGGAAAGCACTATCCCACACTACAAACAAGGAGGAGCATCTTGGAAATGGTTTTCTCCAGTGCCCTTATCCAAAATTATATACACACACCTTCCCCCAAAGTTGCAAAACTCCAAAAATAAGCACTTCACCTTCAAGTTGTTTATTACCCATGATGCTGCTAATCTTTTCAAGAAAAGATGCTTGGGTCTCTCATCAGTAGAAGCACCATCAAAACTTATATTTGACAACTGAGACAGTTCAAGTTTATTGTGCCAATCTGGCCAATACATACATCGTGTTAATTGAAGGGTGGAGAGATAAATGGCTCGGTCAGCCTCGCCTTTCTAGTTCTTGGGTCTCTTGCCTTGTGAAGGTCAGACCAGAGTACAGCTGCCTTAGCCAGTTCCCTGCTTCATCTGGCAAGGCTCACTTCCTGCAAGACATTCCTGAGGAGAAGCCACATGGACCTACCCCGATGCAGCGCTGGGTGCTGGAGCGGCCGTGTGGAGACCCCTGCCAGTACTGAGATGCTTACACATTCACTGATTCGGCTTTCCTCCTGCGGTCAGCATCATAGTGTGTATTTTGTGAGATGGAAGAGGACTTTGTAGATTGGTGTCAGACATATTATGGGCCAATGTTGAACTTATGGGCTTGGGCGGCACTGATTTGGGATGTTTACTTGATGTGCACTTACCCTTTCTATAAAACTCTCTCTTATACATGATTTTCTGTGGATTTGTTTCTCTAATGCACCCAGAGTAACACAACAACATACACAAGGAAGAAGAGAGGTTAAATACATTCGTTGAGTAATGTGTCTCATAAAAAGAAATACCAAGGGTCTTGAGAAGCCCTAGGGAAATCCACGATCTTTTCTTTCCATTTGTCAGCAGACTTTTCAGAGCCCCATCTGTGGCCCAGTCATTGGCCCATTTGGTGAAAAATGTGTTGCCCTTTGGTATAAAAAGCTGGATTTTAATCTCCATTTTAACACCAACTTAGCTTCATCAAGTAACTTAGCTTCCTTTAAACACTTTTTCCCCTCACACGTAAACAAGAGGTGGTGCTAATTTTTTCTGAAATATTTTCACAATGATATTCACGCTTCCTGTGTGCTCTTTAAAATATGAATCACAATCAATTCATCTTTAACAATGCTTTGTTGTGACTTGGTTGAAGGGTTACAGGGCACACGGCTTTCCCGTGCAATAATTCATACGCACTTTGTTGATCCCATTGATAGCGATCCCACTACTTAATCCACGCTCATCACGCTTCCCCCATTGCTCCCCATTTCCGTTCCTCTTTCTTTCCCACCCTTCTTTCTTCCGAACCTTGTCCTGGGACAATCGCTAGCCTTTTGATATACACTGGTTGGCTACTCTAAGGCAAGACTATTTCCCTGCTGTTAGTAATGGTCTCAGAAAATATATGGACTTTTTAGATTGACTACTTTCATTTAGCTTCCTGCCGCCCACATTTATCTAGGTTATCTTGACCATTCTGTAAAGTTGCGTACTAGTCCATTGTCTGTATGTACCCTAGTTTGTTTGTCCATCCATCCATTGATGGGTACGAAAGGTTATCTCCATCTTTTTGCGTTTGTATATATTGCTGTGGTTAATATAGGTCTGCATGTATTTATCATATCGCAGCTCTTGTTTCTGTCAGGTATATACCTTCAAGTGAGATTGCCAGATCATGTGATATTTCTATTTGCAATTTTTAAAGGCTGTATCATCCTGTTTTCCATATGACTTACCTTACTACTCCTTTAAGTCCTGCTACAGACTGAATGGTGGATATAGCTCAAATACACCATAACCTAGTTACCATTTTCTAAACCTCTCATGTACTATTTCATCTCTTCACGGTGTTATTCTGCTGAGTGTGGTCTTTATAGAAAGCATTATTCACTTCTAGTTTACCTGTGGTGGCTACCATGATACGTACAGCTCACAGAAATGGGATCAGACATCCCAGCTCTCACACACAGTTCAGTAGATGTGGGTTAAGAATGACATTTGGAAATATGACAAATTTGAGATTTTATGCCCATTTTTTGTGACTGTCACCAGAAGACTAAGTACTCACATGGCTTTGAAGATGATACACCAATAACCCAAGTTTTCCCATTAATCCTTCTTCTTCCAATGGAATGAGGGGGGAAAAAGATCATTAGCCATGTTTAATAGCAAATAATTCTAGGCTGAGTAATCGGTCCCAAGCTATCAAATTAGGGAGAACAGGAGTTAAAGATACAACTTAGATCTTCAGTGCTCCACCTATGCCCATTTGCATGTTACAGACTCTAAGATGAAATTCAGAGTCAGGCTTAATGGACCTAAGCATTCATTAGTGAAATTTAACTTAATAAAACATCATGCATGTCATTCTTGTTTTCACTGTAGGAAATAGCTCATTGTTACCCAGGACAGTTAAGCACAATTAAAAGCACTAAGCACTGCTGTGCCTCTGCTATCCGTTGGCTTATTTTCTGATGATGCTGTACAAATTACTTGACATTTATTTATATTAAAAGCAGCTCATCTGAGTTTTGACCACTTTGGAAAGGTGAGTGCCTTCACATTGGCTCAAGAAGTCTGTATTTTGGACCTGGTTCATGCCCGCAGGCTTTTTGGCCTTTGGCAAGTCACTTAACATGAAGTAGTGAAGTAGATCAACTCTAAGACCCTAATAATTTATGCACTGAACATGCACTTATTCGGTACCTCTTATGAAGCAACCAAAATCAGCTCAACTGATCACACTCTTCCTTGTCCTTGACTCTGGGCCCATGGCGCCCCGGGTACAATTGAGCAGAGCACACTGGCAGTCCTGTTCCATCTCCATCAGAGGTGGGCACTTGGGGTTCATAGGATTTTTGTTAGCTGGCTTTCAGAAGTGGATCGCTAAGTCTTTCTTCCGGTTCTGTCTGAGTCTAGAAGTTCTCCTGGAACTGTGACCTCCACGGTCAGACATGTGTTTATTGTCTGAGTAGGTACATTGGCTGGGAATCGAACCTTGGCTTCTCATATGGAAGGCTGGACTTACCACTGTTTCCTTTATCTTTCTAGGCCACCCAAATCACTCACCAAAATACCAGTTACAACTCTGTGCATCAATAAAGCACTAGGCAAAGCTGCATGCTTGTGTTACTGTACTAGGTATTTTGCAGCATAATTCCGTGTTCTTTCTTAACCTTTTTATATGCTCTTAATCTTATTTTTATACATTATCAAGTGTGGCTTTGGAATGGTGCTCAGTGAATTAGAATAGACAGTATAAATTAATTTTATGAATGAAATTTTATGAGACACTCTATCAAATACTTCAGTTAAATCAAGATATAGTATTAGACTCATTGTAGATATTCATGGTCTAATCTGGTAATTATATTTTTGAAATTGGATTTATAAAGACTTATTATCCAATTATTCACCCCATGCTATTCATAGGTACATAAATGTTTATAGCTGTGTTCCTTAATGTTGGTGTATTCTATTTAATAGAATAATATCAGAGCTAACTTCCAGGATGGTTCTACTTTTTCTTTTGTAAATATGTAACATACATAGACTTTCTCAGTGTTTTATTATTTCTTTAGATAAGAAAAATTAATAGAGCAATATACCATATAGTCGTTCCAGTGAATTAGTTTGAGTGCTAGGAAGTATTCATTTTAGACAAAAGTACTTTTGGCATTCAGGTGCTATTCAAATGGGCAATCTTAAGTATAATTCCATATATATATGACAATTTTGTCCTTACTGGGATAATTCCCTGAGCCTGAAATAGATTATGAGGCCCAGGGAAGAAGTCCCAGGTGCACATAACCAAGTCAGTATTTCTTCATTCATAAACATGTTTTGAGCATCTTCCCCAGGCCTGGCATTATTGGCTCTGAGGATAACTTTCTGCAAAAGCTCACATTTTTATTTCACTGCTAACTGCTTTCACTTTCTAATGTGAGTATAAAAATCAAGGATATGGGTCTAAATATTAATTTCCTTGTGGAAAATCAACAAGGGAAGGTGAAGATACCTTCATATCAGGAGCAGCTAGTATCCTTGCATGGAATGCCACTGGATAATTTTAATATTTTTAGGTATTGTGATAGTTACATAATCTGGGTGTCAATTTGGGACTTCAGAGGATTAAGAAGGAAGGGGTGGAGTCTAGTCTATCAATAGGGTCATAGCCAGTGAGGTTTCTGTGTGGGCATGGCCTTCTCCTGAGGATTCTGGGAACTCCTGTATTTCCTCCTTGGAGGCAGTAGACACACTCTTTCTACTGACAAGGCTCACTTCCTGAGAGATGCTCTACTGACAAGACACTTGACACTGTGCTAATAGACCCCATGCCCTGGGAACTGGAAAAGCCACATGGAGAAGCTTCTACCACCACTGGATCCAGAAGACTTTCCACCCACTGGCTTGTGATCTTCCTACATTTGGCATCATTGTATGTGTTTCATGAGTCTGAAGAGGAATTTAGAGATTGGTATCAGACATATGGGCTAATATCATACTTAAGGACTTGATCTGGACTGGGCTGGGACGTCTTCTCAATATTTAATTGCTCTTGTATATAAACCTGTTTCTTATACATATATAAGTCTCCCTGGATTTTGTTTCTCTGGGTAGGCCCAAACTAAAATAGGCATCTTAGTGAACCATTAGTCATTGGTCCCATTGGTTTTCTTATTTTCCCAATATTTTGACATTGTATTATTAATTAAGGTATGGCCTCTTACTATGAAACGAGGTCACTAAATTTTCTTTTTCTCATTTAGTGACTATATAATTATTTAATTCCTCTTAATTGAAACTTTCTCTTACAAGAATGCATAAATAGTCAAGACTGACCTAGATTTGTAGGTGAATGTGGTGTTTATATTAATGGTTTTGTTCCAAACTGGAACGTGGACAAAATAATTCATAAATCATAGTGTTTGGGATTTCATTGCTAAGGAAAAGGAGGTCATTGGAGTCAAAGGCATGTAACCTAAGGCACACAAAAGTTCTGAATCTCATATCCACATCTCCCACTTGCCACTCGATACTCTTCATAAACTTTTTTTTTCTATTGCAAAATTGTTATTAAGGGTCATGCAAAATAGACTGAGCTGTACACCTGTGTCTTTACCTGCATCTGTATATTACGGTAATCATTTAACCATTAAACAGATCATCTATATGTGGTGGAGAATGTGAGCAGAATATGTTTTTTGTGTAGATGATAGTGAGCAGGAATCGACACTTCCTTCATGGTCAACAGAGTGAGGTGGGAACAAAACAACTAGATTCTAGCCTTAGCAAGAGCTAGTGATTGTGCATCATTCACTCGCTGCCATAGAGTCGGTGCTGACTCCTATGAGTTGCTACGACAGTGTATGACAGGGTAGAACTGCCCTTGTGGGTTTTCAAGAGTATAATTCGACTGGAGTAGAAAATCTCATCTTCCTCCCTGGGAGCTGGCTGATGGGAGTTTTTGAACGGATGGCCTTGTGGTTAGCAGCCCAGTGTGTAACCATGCCTGTATTACCATGTCCTCTACCCTGGCTCCTAGTGGAAGACTAGAAGGAGGAAAGAGTTGATAACAGTGTGATCACTGTGAGTGTTTAAGGTTTGCCCTTCTATAGAGGAATTGGATGTGTTTTAGGTCCTTTACGATGTAGTTGAGGAGTTTGGGTGGCTAGTGGGTTACAGGTTGGACTGCTAACCAACAAGTTCAGCTGTTCAAAACCACTAGCTACGCTGCAGGAGAAAGATGAGACTCTCCACTCCCGTAAAGAGTTAAAGTCTAAGAAACCCAGAAGAGCAGTTCTACACTCTCCTGTAGGGTCACTGAGTTGGAATAGAGTCAGTAGTAGTGAGTTTAAGACCCTTGCTGGTGCTCTGGGATATGAGTTGGACTACAAACTGCAAGATTGGTGGTTCAAACCCACCAATTAGCCTTTGGAAGACAGATATGAGGCTATCCTGGTCCCATACCGATTTAAAACCTCAAATACCCTATTTGCAACTCTGTGTTGCAGGAATGGATTTGATGGCGGAAGGTTTGGTTTCTTCTGTCTTCTTTTTTTCAGGACCCCGATGACATGGTGTTTCAGCATTTGACTGCTAACCAAAAGGCCTGTAGTTTGAGCCACCAGCCTCTCCACTGGAGACACATGTGATGCACTGTTTCCATCAACTTTGCCAGTTCTACTCTGCCCTATAGGGTCACTATGAGTCAGAATCGGAGAGGAAATTACAGAAACAGATTTAGAATCAACATAAAGAAGAGTTGGAGTTGTATGAAAGTGATATGGGTCAGAAGGTTAGGATATCTGCTTCTAAAAGTTTCAAACAAAATCCATTTTTTTTCTGGTCGGCAAATAGGGAATCCGTCAAACCAAGGGATCTCAAGTCTCTTTCAACATCTTGCTAGGATATTAGTAGGGCATTTGGTTTCATTGATGTCACAGGGTGGTGGCAGCTGCAGGATGGTGGCAGCTCCCTGAACTTTTGTGTGGAGGAAGATTCTGAGGTCGCCTCTGGGCAGGGCACTGTGATTAATTCCTGGTGTCCTCCTGGGAAAGAAGTGAAGGGCTGACTTCATTCTGTCACACCTGCTCGATGGCTGCCTTCCTGATCTGAAATGACAGTCTGTCTTTGGTCTGTTTCCTAAAAGTTGACTATTCATTAAATTCCATCTCTCTTCTTAATGCACCTAAGCCTATTTGGTTAACTCAGTTTGGAAATTTCAAAGATGAATAGCCTTGCATGTAAAATGCTTTTAAAATTAACTGAAAATTATACATTTATAACTCGGAATAAAGCATGCGGTGTACGTTATAGTCTCTTTTAGGATGACTTATGGCTTGATTAAAGATTATAATGAACAATCAGAGGATTTAACTAATATAAAATTTTATCCAAATGGACTGTTTAAATTATTGAAAATATATCTTACTTGGTATTTTGGGGGAGCTGAGTGTCTGACTTCCACATGCCCTTTCTTCTATTTTGAAAGTTTGCGTAGCTTAAGGGAAATTATTCAATACCGAGCTTAATTGCAAATGTGCACTAGCAATCAGGGACTGTATCTGTTCTTTTATCTGGAGCCTCGACAGAGGTGATAAAAGAAAAAAAGTCCCTTGGTCAGGAATCTTAATCTATAAAACTGTAGCTGTGCCTATCCTTAGTTTAAAACTTCAGAAAACACAAGATACGAGAGAGTGTTTGGCTATAAAATGCCGCGCTATTTCTGGGATTAGCCCCTAATCAAATCACCTGACCTTTAAAAATTAAATAAATAAGCAATGGTATATTGAAATATTTCATCCTAACATTAAATATATATATATATATATAAAACAGCTGAGGGCTGTTTTGATTTTTGCCACAGATACAAATATTTTAGGACATTCAAATGTCTAATGACCTTGACAAAATTATAGGGTTGAAATTTTCATCTTGATGAGTGTCCCTGAGAAATGTTTAGAGACATTTATAAGCAGTTAAGCGTTTATTCAGTGTCAAGCACGATAAATGTCTTTTTCTTCCATCTAGTTTCCACTCTAAATATATTTGTTTTGGATGATGCCCTTATATGACCCGCCCGCCCCTGCACACCCCCATTCCCTGACACCATGCACATAAGGTAGTGAATATCACAGAACCTAAAAACTAGCTCTCGAAAATTCACTGCCATCAAGTCAGTGCCAACTCATAGCGACCCTCTGTGGGTTTCCAAGGCTGTAACTGCTTAAGGGAGTAGAAAGCCCATTCTTTCTCCCATAGAGAGGCCGATAGTTTCAAACTGCCAACCATGAAGATTGAAGTCCAACTCGTAACCATTACACCATCAGGAAACTCGAACTGATGACCTCTAGTTGAAAACCAAGTAGAGTCCATCAATTTGGGCTTCAGTAAAAATTACTATCTAACTATGCAAATGATAGTTTATGAGTAGGATCGACTTGTTAACATAAAATGGCAACATTTACAATGTAATATGACATATATACGTGTCCACACAATTATCTTAAATTACTGCTGTGATGGAGATTGAAATCTGAACACACAGGCCAGCATGTCTTGCTTAAAATCCTTTCCATTTCCCCATAAATCTCTTCAGCTATTCCTGTGCACACTGTTAAGCATGAGGGAAATAATGACTATTGTAAAGCCATTTGTTCCGGTTCTCAAGATGTTTCTAGTCTAGTGACAAAAGACATAAAAACAACAAGAAAACAGGGTGGTGCTGTGCGTGCTCAGTGTGCATCGGGTCCACAGGATGCCACCAAACCCTGACCAGAGAGGTGGAGGCTGAGAGCCTGGTGAGACCGACAGTTGACGTGTGAACCAGGGGATGGGGAAGTGAACCCAGGAGAATGGAAGGTGAGTTAGTTAGTTTATTGTGCCAACTTAGCCGATAAACACATGTGGTGTTAATTGAAGGGCGGAGGGATAAATGGCTCAGTGAGCCTTGCCTTTCTAGTTCTCTCTCTTGCTTTGTGATGGTCGGGCCAGGGTGCAGTTGCCTTAGCAGTTCCCTGCTTTAGCTTGAAACGCTGACTTCCTGCAAGACATCCCCAAGGAGAAGCCACATGGGCCTACCCTGATGCAGCTTTGGGTACTGGAGCAGCTGTGTGGAGACCCCTGACAGCCCTGAGATGCTTACACATTCACTGACTCGGCTTTCCTCCTGCAGTCGGCATCCTAGTGTGTGTTTTGTGAGATGGAGGAGGACTTTGTGGACTGGTGTTGGACATATAGGTTAATGGGTTAATTTTGGACTTTGGGGCTTGGGTAGCAATGGGTTGGGATTTTTTCTTGATGCGCATTTAACCTTTACATAAAACTCTCTCTTATACATGAGTTTCTGTGGATTTGTTTCTCTAAAGTATCCAGACTAACACAGAAGGCATGCAAGAGAATGAAGCAACATGGGTGAAGGTTGAGTTCAAAGACACCAGGGCCCCAGTCAAGAATTTATGCAGATGAGAAAAAAATAATCTTTATTGGAAAGAACACGACAGTAGTGTCTGCACCTAGTCATTTTCCAGTTCACACGTGCACCATCCAGGCAGCGCTCTCCCTTCCCTTCTGCATCGAATGGCCTAGAACGCGACTGCCAGCCCTGTGCAAGAATGAGCCGTTTGGTAATGATTTTCAACAAAAGCAGTTGTTTGATTCAGATCCAGGCATACCAGCGTCATTCCTGGCTCCTAAAGGATTCAAAGATGAAAGCGTGACCCTGGTAAAATGTGCAAAGTTCTTTACATGAGCTTCTCTCTCCCTCTCTCTCAAAGCAGGTCTTCACAATTTCCTTAAATAAAAAGAGTTTACTGTGACACAGCTCAACCCACAATTGGAGCTACCATAAGACCAGCAAGAATGTGGCCACTCTGTTTACCAATAGAAGCTTTTTCTAGGTAACTTTAAATATATATATATACACATATATATGAAATTATTTCTGTTTGCCTGTACCTAGCACTTGAGTATTCCCGGGCTGCAGACTTGATACGTGTCCAGTGTAAGCAAACCTCTCTCTGCATTTCCTCCACCGTGACTCCTGACACCAGGAAGAGCTCTTTCCCGGAACAGACCATGGCTTATAGAGCCAAAGTCTTGGATTTCAAGAGTTACTGGTGGGATGAAAGGCTACCCTGGAACATGAAGCTCTGCTGATAAAACTGTGTGCAAAATCAGACTCACTGCCAATAAGTGGATTGTGGCTCATGACGACCATAGAAGATGCCAACGTAGAGCTGCCCCTGTGAGTTTCCAAGATTGTAACTCTTTACGGGAGCAGAAAACTTGATCTCTCCCCTGGATGAAAGCTATTTTTCAAAATAATCTGTTGCCCTCCAATTGCTTTTGACCCATGATAACCCCTTGTCCTCCAGGGCAGAATCGAGCTTAGATGTCAAGACTTTCGTTTGCTGTGCAGCAGGGTAGTCTGATATCACCCACCGTGAGGTTAGCCGCTGACTGCAGACTCATGACGCACGATCCTCCGTGTCACGGTCTTCTCGTCCCGAACCCCTTGGGGAGTGAGGACCTTTCCCCCTTTGCCTTGAAATCGTCTGGAATCGTTCACTAGACATTTATTTCATCTTTCGGAAGAAATGGATGGCTAAAAAATAATTCTATTTCATTATATGAAAACGAAGAGGTCACAGTAATCATCTAGACTGTACTAAATCCCATCTATTTGACTCTGGAAAATGATGCTGTTAGCAAAAATAAATACAATAGAGTTCTTTTAAAATGAAAGTAGGTGAAGCTATGTGTTAGAATTCAAGCTATAGACATCTATATGTGCCCACATATTATATATATATACCAACATCTATGGATTTGATAGGGGTTTTGTTATGTTATAAAGAAATGCACATTAGAGAACTACACATGAGCAGTTTTCCTATTTTCTCAGCCCTGTATATCTCTTCAGTCTCACAATAAGTCCTGAAAATAAAAGCATCATATTCTATTTGATAAAGATCCTCAATGGACTCTGTGCATTTTTCCAAGTTAGCACTTGTCATATGAAAGTACAGCTGAAATAAATCATGTTCAAGAGCTCAGCAAAATGATTACTTTTTAAAATGTGGCCAAATAAGTGTATCTCATTCTCCTGTTTCAGAGTATATGCAGTGTCATATTTTCAAAGGAATTGTAAAGGAGGTTATGCCTTCAACATTATAATGAAGGTTTAAAAGTTATTCTCAACAGATTTTAAAACCCACATGGGACTTAACCGACTCAAGTCGTTTTTGCTAACAAATGATTCTCATCACCCTTCGGGATGCCCCTCCCAGACACCTGGCCACGGAACTTTAAGCCCCTGCCGCAACAAGCACATCTGTACGCCCTTGGCTGTTCTTTGATATCCAGTGTCGAGGATGTAGACACCAGATGAGTACCCAAATTTCACTGGGTCTGCATGACTTCAACACCAGGGGCCTTCCTAAGAGTTTGCCACAGACTTGGCGCAGTTCTTAATGTGGGATCCCTTTGCAGTTTAGCCAACAAGGTGACTAAAATTCTGCCTTGCATGGGAAAACAACTCCCATCCCATCACATCGCATGACAGACAAAAATTGTACACACCCCCCCCCATGGTTTTTATATGTTCTCTTCAATGGAAGAATGAAATGTGTTTTATATGCTCTCTTCAATCATAATGAATCTATGAATCTGGTAGAAAGAATAATCTTTAGGAGGAAATGGAGATCTTTTTAAAAAAAAATCATTTTATTAGGGGCTCATACAACTCCTATCACAATCCATACATACATCAATTGTGTACAGCACATTTGTGCATTCGTTGCTCATCATTCTCGAAACATTTGCTCTCAACCCAAACCCCTGGCATCAGGTCCTCATTTTTCCCCCTTCTTCCCCACTCCCCCTCCCTCATGAACCCTTGATAATTTATAAATTATTATGTTGTCATATCTTGCTCTGTCCCACGTCTCCCTTCACCCACTTTTCTGTTGTCTGTCCCCCAGGGAGGAGGTCACATGTAGAACCTTGAAATGGAGATCTTAACAAGCTTGTAATGGAGAATTAAGGTTCTTGCTCTTCCTGGCTTTTGGGGAGTAGTTACCTAAAATTTTTTAAGTGGGCAACAAAGTGAATGGTGAACGAGACATTGTTATTCTTAAACTGTTAAGTTATGTGTATGAGTTCAAACCAGTTAGCAACCGCCCGGACTGCTGCACCCCAGGCTCCTTGCCTGAATGTCTAGACCAGAGGGGCAAAGGTCCCCGCAGATTCCATGGACTAGCAGCCTTGCAGCGTCATGTGTAGTAATAATTCCTCACCACTTAAGAATATAATAACATTGCCAGCTTAAAGCCATAGAGCCTTCAAACTCTAGCATGTTAAGCACATTGCTTTCTGCTTAAAAATGTTCCCAGGAAGGATCTACATATAACCCCCTCCCTGGTGGACGAACAACAGAAAAGTGGGTGAGGGGAGACGTTGGACAATGTAAGATGTGACAACATAATATAATTTGTAAATTATCAAGGGTTCATGAGGAAGGGGGGAGTTTTAGGGAATTTTAGGGAGGGGAAAATGAGGAGCACATACCAAGGGTTCAAGTCAAAAGCAAATGTTTGAGAATGATGATGGCAAGAAATGTGCTTGACACAATGGATGTATATCTGGATTGTGATACGAGTTGTATGAGCCCCCCCAAAAATGATTTAAACATGCTGTAAGACTGCATGGGGTGGAACCCCCAGCTAAATGGAGACACGTTCTACACAGGATGTGTAGAACACCAGGAAGCTTGATTGCGTGTTATCTAAAGAAAAAAAAAATCACTGTACACTGTCACAAGGGATACAGTCTCACACTCACCTGCACAATTGTCGTACGTACATTTGAAATGTCCTATTAGTTAGAAATATCACAGGGGAGACGTCTCGCAGAAGCATTTTTGCACTAAGTTCACCGTGGGTGAAATAACTGTCCTCTATAAACTCCCATGCATCAGCTGCAGAGATTCCATTGACCCTATAAACATTCATCGGCATGAAAAACACCTCCAATGTGGGTCTGTTGCTATGGCCATGGTAATAGCATTTCCCTCTCTTACATTTGTCTCTTCCTTTTAAACCATCTTGCTAGGAATCCCTGAAATCCCACTGTATTTATAACTGAAACAGAGAGAAAGAAAGGCCCCGAGAATTGAGCACATTGTTATGCAGTTATGTATTTACATGCCTATTTATTGCGCTGCATTTGTAACTCCCTGGGAGAAAGGGTCAAGTGCTATTGATCTTTACTTTTCTAGTTCATGTCTGGCAGATAGCAAAATCTACTAATTGAACACATTGCAGAGAGCTCATCGTGATGAACAAATGTGCTATCCAGATGAAAAAGAGCGCGCAGTATAGCTTCTGGTGTTTTCCTTCCACGGCCTTACAAAAAGGGATACCATCAGCTCAGGCCATTCAGAGACACTGCTCTGAGACACTTTCCAAGAACCCAGCAGGAGTCCACTCCTCCGAGACAAGGAAATGAGAGACCAGCCACTGGAAATCCATCGACCCAATTTACTCTTGGGAAAACAATATTACCCTATGCTCAGGAGACACTTTTGAAGAAAAATGTCTGGAATTTTAGGGTCTATGACTCTGTCTTCCTAAAGACTGGCTGAGGCATTCCTTAGTGACCTCATCTAGTCAGTGAGATTTAAAAGCTGAGCATTTGAAGAAAAGACTGATCCGCAATGTTAATTACATTTGGAAAACTTGGTTGTACTACAAGAGCCAAGAAGAGAAAGGCATCTACTCCAGTATGTGATTTTTGTGGAGAAATTTTTCAAAAGACAAAGAACTATTATAATCTATTGATTATAATTTACACTATTATATATTTATATTATAGTATATTGTATCATATTACATTATATTCAACTATCTATTATAAACTATTATTGATAATAATTTATGCTATTATATATTTATATAATAGTATATTGTATCATATTACATTATATTATATTCAACTATCATTATCTATTATAAACTATTATAAAGACCAATTATGATCAGGAAAATTGAAGAGAAAACCCTAATAATACTAGTGAAAATGATGCAAGGTTAACAGATTATCTCTCTTAATAAAGGAGAGACATTTCCCTCTTTTAACTTCTCAATGTCTAGGACACGGAACAGTGGTGAACTTCATTCACATCATAATGGAATGCTTAAACCTCAGAGGGTATTCTACTGGAAGAAGCAATGAATTCCCTGCAGTGGCAGTGCTGAGAAGGATATGAACGTGGCAATGTACTTGGTCTATTTGCCCAAAAAAACCCCACAACAATCACTCAGGCATTGGTAAAAATGTTGAGTAACTAGCATTGGCTTTACTTTGGCTTACTAATCTGCAGTGAACAGTTTCCAGGGTTTTTTTTAGCCACATCAAAGAGCACACCCAAGTCTGTGTGGCCTCTGTCTCCCTCCCAAGTGCACAGCACCTTTCTACAGAATCAAAACACCTCTGTTCAAGTGCACAGTTCCTAACAGGGACAAATATCTAGTAGGTGCAGTAAGCAGTGGCTTGCTTGTCCTTATTTGGTAATCTTAGTGGGTTGTTTCATGTGTCTCCTCCCATAGGAGTTACTCAGGGCAACTCTGAGAACGTGGGGGAAAGATGTAGCCGTTTGTTCCCTGAAGCTTTGCAGTCTAGACATCCTAGTGGGCATTTCGGCCATATCCTGTGGGGTTGCTATGAGATGGCATTTGATTCGGCGACGAACTAAACCAAACTCGTCGCCATTGAGTTGGTTCCATCGCATAGCGATCCTCTAGGACAGGTTGGACCTGCTCCTGGGACTCCTGAGCCTGGAAGTCTTTCCTGGGGTGGAGAGGTCATCCTGTTCTTGAGGCGGAGCTGGGACCGGCTCCCCTTACAATGAGCTGTCAACCATGTCACCCATCCTCCACCAGTCCTCTTCTCTGCGGCACTGGGCTTGTTTGTTTTTCAACTGCTAAAAATTCACTCATCCAAGAGGCAAGTTGGACAAAATATATTTGATATGTAGATCAAGAAAAAGTTGGAAAAAATATATTTGATATGTAGATCTTTTTATTGTCCAATTCAGTTCATTTCTGGTCTTTTATTGTGTACGTTTTCCTTAAGTAACTTTATAAAAAACTTAAGTTGTGAGTGATCCGTAATCTTTATTTTCCAAAGTGGAGGAAGTTCTTCAGAATGTCAAAGATGAATTTTCTCTTCAATTTTCTCCCACTGGTTTGTCCTGCAAACTGAAATTTCCATCTCTCATATATGAAATAACAATGGCTATATCAAATGGTGAGATAACAATGACTAGCTAACTTGGCAAGAGAACGAATTGAACTACTGATACCTATAAAATACTATTATCCAGTAATACAAGAATGGACACAGGGTGGGGCAGCTCTATGGGGACAGCAGCAGAAAGAGACATCAGAATTAGGGGGGCTTCTTTCTCATCAGAGCACTCACGAAAGGACCCCCATACACAATGGAGCTTCGAAAATGGAATTAAATGACAATGAAATGTATCCACGAGCTTTCTGGGGGCTCCTCTAGATAAAAAGGTGGGATTAGAAATGTTGCTAAAGATCCAGGGGAGGGGGGCGTGTCTTAGGTGGGATATGGGTGGAAGGAATGACTCCGGCTGCAAAATTAAACTGCACATTTAATAATCAAGCTAAATATAGGCACTCTGTAATTAACTTAGTTATTAAATAACCTCTCAGTATGCACAAATTGAACTTGTAGCTCCTGGTTACACTGCACTTACCCATCTACCATTCAGAACACTTTCCCAACTATTTGAAGAGGGATTTCAATTGTGTTCCTTTCAAATGTACTTTGATTTGCGGGAACAAAAAGAAGCCTGAAGGGAAGTGATCAGATCTACTCATGGCTGGTTTCCCAACAAAATTCTCATTGGACAGCCCTTGCTTCCCTTGAAGAATCAGCAGGTTCACTGCTGTGGTTGAATAAAAAAATTCCTCAGTACAAATTAACTGTCCTTTTTTTTCACGGATGCAATTTCCCATTTCCTTGGAATTTCTTAAGCCTCAGTGATTATCCTGTAGCCTTTGAGGAAAATGTATCAAAATTACCTCTTTGATGAAAAAGATAGTGTTACCATAACCTTGTGAAATGACTTCTCTGCCTGGAATGTAGCTGATCCAGCACCTCCCTCCAAAGCCAGGGTTTCTGCTGAGACATGTTTTCCGAAGATGCCTTCCAAGGGCCATTTCTGAGACAACTCAGCTGCGGCCATCCGTGATCACAAGGATGCGTTTAATTATGTGTTGCTTGGAATAAAGCTATGTGTGCGTAAGCTGGCACCCAGTAGCCACACTCTTTTACTTCCCCTAGTACACTTCTGAAGGACCCCTTTTCGAAGGAGCGCTGATAGTCTAGGGAGGCACATGTTGGGCAGCTCACCTCAAAAGTAGGAGTTTGAGGCAACCAGAAACTCCATGGGAGAAAGACAAGAGTTTCTGGTCCCATGAAGATTGACGACTCCCTAGGGGGCAGGTCTACTCTATCCTAGAGAGTGGCTTCGAGTCAGAATTGACTCAACCTAATGATATTGCATTTGGTTTTGTACAATTATAAAGACTTTGGTGGTTTGTTTCTATTCAGCAATGAAATGAGCGACCCGGTGTTCAGTGATTAAACTGCTATTGGTGTGCATGTTGGATAAGATGAAGTATACCAGGAAGCTAAGAGATGGCTTAGGAGCAGGTGTTCAACTGATTTAATTCCAGTTTGATGCGCTGCATTTCCATCCCAGATATACTGAATCAGATTCTACATGTTAACAGGCTATCTGGGGGTTACTTATAGCTCTCCAGGTGATTCTTAGGTAAACATAGGATTTTATCAAAATTTAGTATCTCTGATGGAAATGCAGATTCTCAGCAGAACGTTGCCTTGGAATGTATCAGGTTTAAGACCCGGTTAGGGGAAGCCTTGAAATGTTCTCATCCTATTTTCATAAGGACCGTTGTAGCAAGACTTGCTGTTTTTGTTGGGCACCACTGAGTGGATTCCAACACACAGCAAACCCATGTGAGAGAGTCGACTGCCCCTAGGTTTTAACAAGAGCACATTACCACACCTCTTCTCCCGTGGGGCTTCTGGGACATTCAAACTACCAACCTTTTCATTAGCGGCCAGGTGCTTACCCACTGTGTTTCTAGGCAACAATAATATCAAAATTGTTTTGTTTTGTAATCATTTTATTTGGGGCTCCTACAGCTCTCATCACAATCCAAATATCCATCCCTTGTGTCCAGCATATTTGTACATATGTTGCCATCATCATTTTTAAAACATTTTCTTTTCACTCAAGCCCTTGGTATCAGCTCATTTTCCCATCTTCCCTCCTAATGAACCCTTGATAACTTCTAAATGTATAATAGCACACGTTTTTTATGATATTCACAAGCATAAGAACGTTTACATGTTTAATCCTTACAATCTTGTGTAGAAGTTAAGCATAATCCTAGAGTCCACCTTAAATACAGACACAACAGCCTAGAGCCAACAGGTAATTTTATTCTCCCTTCAAACACAAAGTCGTTGAACTGAAAGTTTGACCCTGGACTCAGAAGCTCAAAGTCCAGAGTCCTTTGACTTCTCTGCCTGTTCTCTGTTCCCATAATATGTGTTCACTAGACACCCAGGAAAACGTATCCACAGCATTTCAAATGGTTACCCGTCTCTGTGACTTTCTCCTTTTATTTATTTTATTAAATGGCCACTTTATTGGGGGCTCTTACAACTCGTATAACAATCCATATATCTATTGTCTCAAGCATATTTGTACATCCGTTGCCATTGTTATTTTCTAAACATTTACTTTCTATTACATCCACAGTATCAGCTCCTCTTTTTCCCCCATTTTCTCCTTTTTAAAAGAGTCAAGGAATTCATTTATTCCCGGAGTTCCTTGGGGTTCATAAAGCATAACAACAATTCCTACTCCTCAAGGGAAACACAGAACCTTGTTTTCTACCAAACTTAAAACCTTGTTTTAAGTGCTTATTTGGGGTCACTTTTTAATAACTCTATTTAATCTCAATAACATATAGCCAGCTTACTCATTAGCTGCCTAACGGTTCTTCCTCCAATGGATCACCAGGGAAGGTAAACTTCCCTTCGACCTATAAGAGCACTAAATAGTCACTGTTTTTCCTTTCCTTGTCTTTCTTAAAAAAAAAAAAAAGTTCAGCCAACATTTTCTCTGCCTTTGTCGGATTTTAAAGCTGCTGATCCATCTGCCCTAATGACTTGCCCACACTTTTAATAGATAAGGTCATAGGAGGAAGAATTTGGAATGACGAGAGCATTCATAAAGCACGTCTTTCCTCGCGCTCTCTTGCGAGCTCTAGCAGCTGACGACGGAGGTGCTGCTGGGCAGAAACAACATGCTCACTTTCTCCAGGGACGAGCTGAAACCGCATGTGGCTGAAATGAGCGTCTCTAGACAGCATGACATACAGGTTTGGCCGTCTGGTGTTGCGCATAGTTCCTCCCACCACAAGGATGGGGGTGTGGGGGAGGCTGGGTCACATTTGAATTCATTTCCTTCCTGATAGGAAAGATCAGTAAAAGTGGTTATGACCCCCTAGGTAAGCATGGTTCTGGAGAAGCCTGGCATGGTGCATAGGGTAGAAGCCCTCGTCTGAATTCTCGGTTGGGCTGGATCTCTGGTTCTCCCCCCGGCTCCTCCATGATCTGAACTGTGACAGATTATGAATCAGATCCGTGTGGGTGTTCACACTAACAGCACAAAAGGGGACCCAGTTCCCAGAAAATCACAAGGCCTTGATTTAGCCATCCCGAAAGAAAAGTTCGTCTCAAGACAAAGGAAGGTTAGAGAGTCACTCATGAAAACCATTTTATTTCAGTGAGGAATGTGAAAGAGAAGGACATGCAGGTGCTTTTCTTTGACAAACTATCTGACTAGCAGTTCAAAAGTAAGACTGGCCATTTTCTGGCTTTAACAAAACTTTCCTCAAGAAGCTCAATGTGATTTACTGTGCGAACTAGGAGGCCTATGACTTTTAATTGGTATCTAACTAGAGAGAGATGGGTGACATTTGTTGAGAAACATCACCTGGTCGGGTCTTAGGGAGGGTCACTTGATAGGCCCCCATTGAAGTGGGAGTATTTGAAGAGTTCCATGCATGTTTCCTGTTGGGGAAGCAGATGAATGAACGGATCTCAGGCTCCACCTATCATATCGGGCCATATTCCTATAGGATCTAGGGAGCCAAACGGAGACAAGGTAGTTACAAGAAGGCCAGGGTAATTAAGCCAGCTCTGAGGTGTAAAATACCGGCCAGTCCTCAGAAGCTGAAACAAATCAGAACCACAAATACAGGGAAGTTCAGCCAAGACAGAGTAGAAGCAAGACCATGCACATTCAGACACTTTAAAAAATTTTTAATTATTTCAATCCAGTGCTTGGAAGAAAAGGACAAAAATTGATGTGTGTTAAGAACCCAAGAATGGTAAATTTACCTCCACAACCTCAGCAAATCTGGGCAGCAGCCCTAACAGATTGTTGATGAAGACAATGCTCAAAGAGAGTTAGCAACCTGCCAAAGGTCACTGAACTAAGAAATCATAAAGTCGGGGTTGACCCCGGAGCAGATGACCCTTCACTACCCAATTCTCTGCACCAGAAACATGGGAACTCGTGAGACATGATGTGTAAGCAGCTGAGGGGGAAGCAATTCCAGACTGCATTAAGGAGGAGTCCTGTCTTCGTCCATGAGCTTCCCTTGCTTTGGGAACTTGGAGATGGTGGGCCTGAGAGCCTGGTAAGGTCTTTGCATCCCTGGGAAACACTGAGCAGCAATCATTCCTCTGTTTGTGTGTGTGTGTGTGTCGGTGGGGGTGGAGGTGGGAGGGGCGGGTACCAGCCTAATGCTTCGCTGCTTTTAATACGTGGTTATCCATCCTTCTCTGGCTATTCAACTTTCCCATCTCTTTCTATGAGAATTTTCCGCAGGCTGACCACCTCTTGTATGCATCCTAGGTAATGTTTGGGAGTTCAGTGCAGTCTTCTGCTGTGCTAAGTCAGTTTTACTTTCATAGGCAGTCAGAAAATGTAAACAGTAGTCATGTTCTGGAGAGCTTCTGTTTCTGACATGGAATCTGCCTTCTGTCTGCCAGCCCTTGGAAGAGACAGGAGAACATACCATCTGATTTCCTAGGTCTGGAAACCAGACCTTCATGGGCTTAGGGAAAACGTCCATGATTAAATTCCCTGACATCTCTCTCTTCTGCATTATTGAAAGTCTTTGGCTGTATCTCGTGTTTCCTTGGTCGGGCCTGTGACCTAATCCATCTCTCTCAAACTGATCAGCCAAGGCACAGTGCAGCGTCTGCAGGAGCCTGGGCAATCATTTTCCCGTCTTCTTATCCAGGGACTTTTTGAGTTCAGTCATGAGCATACAGCAGCTTCTGGATTACTGTACAAAGGACTTTTAATCATGTTCTGAATCAGTTCAGTTGGACGAGTTTCTCAGAGAAACTTCTTGGTGCCAACTTCCATGGCCTTCATTAAGTACTCAAGCACGGCCGCATGACACCGATTAAGCCTGAACCCATTATGCTTCTCTGGCAGTGGAGCGTGCGCCAGATAATCTCATCAATTCTGACACAATCAATTAGACTGGCTGGCAGGGACCTTTAGGATATCCATGACCCAGAGCAATTACAAGTGTCTAATACCTAATCAAGTCCAAGAACACTGAGCCCATCAATTCTGTCAAGTCAATAAATGGCACTATCTTGACTTTGTCCTCAAATTGTATTTTCTACATTCTGCTCTGCACTTTGTTATGAGTTGAAAGAGGTGTGGGAACTCCAGGAGGGTAGAAAACATCCTCCCCCCGCCTCCCCCCTGCCACCCCCCGCTCCCATGCATCGAATGAGGTTTTTGTTAGGCTGCTGCAGAGCAGATACTTTAGTAGCCGGTCAAGGTCAGTGTCCTCCTCTTCCTGAAAGGCTCCTGTGAATTTCCTTTCAACCGAATGGATTGAGGCAACATCTATGTAAGGAGAACTGAGAAGGATAATGATGAGGATTGTCCGATATTATGCCAACCCCACTACTCTGGTGTTGATTTACACTGTCACAGTGTATACCCACAGCACCAAACTCACAGCCCTTGAGATGATTCTGACTCATAATGACCCTCCAGCACAGGGTAGAAGTGTTGCTGTGGATTTCGGAGGCTGTCACTCTTTACGGGAGTACAAAGCCTCATCTTTTCCCCTCAGAGCAGCTGGTGGTTTCAAACTGCTGACTTTGAGATTAGCAGCCCAACAAGTAACCAGTATACCGCCAGAGCCCCTCATATACAGAATAGAACATATTAAATAGGATTGCCAAAGACTGAAATCTTCTTGGAAGCAAACTACCTTGACTTTTACTGAAGTGAGCGGGAGGCTTTTCATGACCTTCCTTTCAATCAGCAGCCAAGCCCTTTACTGCATTACCAGGGTTCCAGGCATTCTCCATATCGCAATCATTGTACTTGGCCAACTTTGCATGTTTGTCATGCACCAGGCCCTGAAACATCTATCAATAATTATTACTTATTATTACTCATCTCAACTCTGCCCAACAAGGGCTTATTAATTTCTTAGTCTTAATTCCTTATTATTTTTGCTTATTAATTTTAATTAATTAATTTCTTATTAATTTTAAAATAATACCACCAAAGTATTATTGATTTCTTAGTCTTATTTCTTAATTTCTAATTGCATGAGGAAATTAACCAAAGGCACAGTAAATGGCAGAGGCAAGAGTAAAAATGGCATGGCCACCACTACCAGCTGGATTAAACTCATTTAAGAACAACTATGCCCATATAGAATCCTACTTTTGTTTTTCCGCTCGATGGAACTAAAGTTCCAAGGTGCTGGTACAGAAATGGTCAGGACCCAACCCACTACGGCAGCTTCCCTCACTGTCAGACTCTATCGATAGCCCATTTACTGCAATGCTCTCTCGCGATTTACCTACTGCTGTATTGCAATGTTTGAAATGACCAGTCATCTCAGATTTGGAGACTTAGCGTTTTCATGGTCCTTAGAGAACTTCAAAACTAAAAGGGAGAATTATCCTGTGTGGCTGTGGTAGATTTTTTTGCATTTGGAGAGTGGGGGGATCTGAACTCTATTTGTCTTTACGTCCAGATGGACCTCCTTTCTGTCTTGTGGCTGCGGTTGTTAGTGCCTTCACATTTCTTCTACTCCTCGTGATCCTGTGCGCGACAGACGGTCACACTGCCCGGGTTGGACCAAGCTAACAATTGACGTCATCTTTAGCCAGAACCCATACTTTGCAATATTGTAAGAGGTTGAACAAGATGAGCACAAATGGAGAATGCTCCACAAGGAATTCTTCCAGTTAATATTTCAGATTGGTTAAGAATACAGCTGCGGCACCCAGACCAGTTTATGGATGTGGTAAAAATGGAAAGAGAAAAATTCCAAGGCAAATGATTTCATCTAGGTGGTCGTAGTGGACTATGCCATTTTCTAAGCCCACTTCTATTTCTCTAAACCATTTTATGAGAGTAGTTCAAAGTGATGAAAAAGGTGGCATTTTTTGTAATTCCTCTTTGGGTAAAAAGACAGAGTGATGATGGCGTTCTGCAGAGAGCCACACAGAAGCGTTTGCATCAGAAATATAATCCGATGTAGCCAGCCCAAGCCAACAAGCAATTCATTATGTTACTTATGTCCCTGGAGTTGGTGATCGTGATCCATGAATCGTGAGTCACTTGGTGGTTGTTTCAATCTAATCTTTAGAAGCAGATCACGTCCTTATTCATTAACATGAAAGAGGATGTTGACCAGGAGATAAGTTGTCTGGAATCATCAGTTGCATCTTGGGTTATCCAGTGACTGAACTGCAAAGAAAGCCCAAGAGCGCTGGCCTCTTTTCAGTCTTTCCCTCGGTGTGGTAACTGACAAGGGGACGAAGCACGGGGCCACAGTTGCTATCGCACGTGTGTCGATAAGTCTTTCAAAGGCAGCATAAGCTAGTGTTTTCAGTTCTAAGTTCTCCAGAGGAACCCTGGCTCACAAGTTTCTGGAGTTATTTGAATTTGCTTTCACTTAATGACCTGATGGCAGAAGTTGTAAACTGTGGCCATCTGGATATGATCAGCACATCTTCTCGTGGGCAGCACTCACGGAGCCGTCCACATACACTCAAAACTCCTGTGAAATTGAAGACGATGCAAGCAGACGCAAAAGCACTAGAGAACGGACCCTGCTATCTCAATGTACTCTTTGATACTGCAATATAGCACTTGAATATGAAAGAGCGTCGTATCATTCTGGTACAATAGTAAAAGCAATACATGTAACACTAAGACGGGGCTTTTCTCACGGATGTTGCTTTTCATTTAGCCCGGATTATAGCAGGGCGTCGTGCAAATGCACAATGACTCTTAAGAAAGAGGGCTTGATGATGTTCCTTTTGTTATTGCTCAGAAATGAAACAGCGATGGCTCTCTTCCTATTTGTAATGTTTGCAGGGTAATTGTGTGCCTGTGACTAAGAGAAGACGGGGGAGCAAGGGGCTGGATAACAAATGATACCAGGGCTCATGTAAGTCTCTGAGAGTTTGAAAGCTTAATCAGGTAGCTTGAAGCCAACAACTCCACAAATCTTACTATCAGCGACAGGAAGCCTCTGGCTGAGATTATTGGCGCTTCTTGCTTCTGCTATTGGCCCAGCCACATCACCCAGCTCTTTGAACACAAAGGTAAAACATTACATGTGAAGCTTGGGCATGGTTTGGTTCAAACTGATAGGACATTAAAACGATTATTCAGACAAGATCTCCCCATTTGCGACATGTTTTCCTTTGCCTCTTATTAGGAACCTCCGCCATCTATTTTTGTTCTAAAGCTACTCCCAAATAGAAGCTTCCCTCTTCCTTCATCACAGGGAAATTGAAGTTAAATGGACAGCCATTCTTCGATTACCTTTGCTTTAGGATTGTATTTCCATTACTTGGATTTGCCTCAGAGAAATTGCTAACATAACAGTGGGTCGGCTAATCCGGGTCACTTGTGGACATTGCTTTTTCATTCATCTGATCATAATTTAAGTATTTTATATGTAGGCTCTCTAGTCCATTCATTTCACGAAGGATTGTGGAGTATATCCTATGTATCATTTCTAGAATTAGCAAAGAAAAACAGCGCACATTGTTAAATTAGGATTGATGATAAGCAGTGAATATTAAAAGAATGTATTACATATTATAATTCTAAAAAGAATTCATTGGGCTAGCTGAAAATCAAATTTATCTGTGCACCCTGTAGTTTATCTGCCAACCCTTTCTACTGGAAAAGTGCCACATTAGGAGTTTAGAAGGATCTAAATACAAATTAGATTTCAGGAGTACCTTAAAGGAAATATGTTTACAAGCTAAGGCCGTCAGCAGTGTTGGATCCCTATGCTATGTATGATCAAGTTGCCTTTGAGTTGCTTCGACTCACAGGGACCTCGGGGTATCCCAGTAAACTCGTGGTCCAAACGTTTTCAGTAGCTGCTTTGTCAGAATGTGATTGCCTAACCTTTCTTTGGAGGATCACCTGGATAGACTCAAGCCTCCAACCTTCAGTAAACAGCTAAGCCTGCACAGAGTTTGTGCCACCAAAGAACGCCAAGAGAGGCATGGGTAAATCGATGTGTGCAAAAGGCTCTGAGAGGGAAAGACTGTAGAGTAAGCTATGAGTTTTTGGATTGTGTTAACAAAGTTTATGCCATAATTCCACTTTTCTGATTATTAATGGATGTCCACAGCGCCTCTTCTCATTTTGAATCATGCCCCGTCAGCAAATGAAGGTCTCCAGACTTTACTCTATCCCATGTCATTAAGCTCAACTGTACTTTGAGGAGGGATCTCATCGCCGGTACATTTTCATTGCCTTCACTATGAGTCAGAATTGACTCTATGGCAGTGAGCTTCGCGTTTCACGCCAACCCAAAGACCTCTTCTGGCAATATCTTGAGCAGTGTGTTTCTGTTTTTCATCCGGTTTTCCGTGGCTAATCCCTCAGCACTGGATCGCCGATTCCTTCATCATAGTTTGTTCTCAAGTCTGGGAGCTCCAATGAAACCTGTGTGTCATGGGCGACCCTGCTAGTGTTTGAATTGACGGGTGGTACAAATGGTGTTGGCAAAGAATACTGACTGCATTGTGAACTCCCAGAAGGGCAAACAGGTCTGCCTTGTAGGAGATAAAGCTAGGATGTTTCTTGGGAACGCAGATGGCAAGACATTGCCTCACATGTTTTAGAAATGTTATCCGGAGTGGCCAGAGCTGGAAAAGGATGCCATGCTTTGCCAAGTAGGTCAGTCAAGAAGAGGAAGACTGTCAAGGTGAAGGGTTGACACAGTGGCTGGCTGCCACAATAAGCTCATGAATCGCCAGGCAGTGTTTCTTTTTATTGTACTTAGGGTTGCTATGAGTCAGAACCAACTGGACAGCAGCCAAGAACACTGACAACAGTATACGAAAAGGGGTAGTGAAAAGTAAGGATGAGGCCAGAGTTCAAACCAAGCTAAGAGATTTAACTGTGATTCTCCACATCAGCCCTGGCCAATAGAAAACACATTTGGAACGGGCTATAGTAAGCAACATAGTATTTTCGCTTTGCTAATAGCCACATTAAGAAATGTAAAAAAAGAAGCAGCTAGAAGTAATTTAAATAGTATATTTATTTAACTCAATATATCCAAAGTCCATACTTCCAACGTGTAATCTGTATAAAAAAGGACCAAGGGTGTGAGGGATGATGCTGGGAGAGTGGAGGGTGAGTGGGTTGGAAAGGGGGAACTGATTACAAGGATCCACATGTGACCTCTTCCCTGGGAGAGGGACAGCAGAGAAGGGGGGAAGGGAGACTCCGGATAGGGCAAGATATGACAAAATAACGATGTATAAATTACCAAGGGCATATGAGGGAGGGGGGAATGGGGAGGGAGGAGGGGAAAAAAAAGAGGACCTGATGCAAGGGGCTTAAGTGGAGAGTAAATGCCTTGAGAATGATTGGGGCAGGGAATGTATGGATGTGCTTTATACAATTGATGTATGTATATGTATGGATTGTGGTAAGAGTTGTATGAGTCCCTAATAAAATGTAAAAGAAGAAAAGAGAAAAAAATGATTAGGGCAAAGACTGTACAGATGTGCTTTATACAATTGATGTATGTATATGTATGAACTGTGAAAAGAATTGTATGAGCCCCAATAAATTGTTAAAATAAAAAAAAACAAAAAATTAATGAGATAGTCCATATACTTTGAAATCTCTTGCGTGTTTAGGCTTTCAAGTTTTCTTCATTCAGACTAGACTCATTTCAAGGTAGCAGTAGCAACATGTGGTTCACCTGTTGGGCAGCACAGCTGTAGGGAGTAAGGACCCACTAATAGCTTGTGAACAAAAGACTTAAGGTTTCAGAGTAGAAGATCAGATCAGTCATGCAGTTACTTGAGACAGAAAGAAGGGGAGAAACTGGGAAAAGAGACAGCTCTTCATGGAGCATTCCATTAATAGGTGAAACTTAAGATCTATGACGCTGAGTAAAGAGATAAAGAAAGAACAGATAGGGTGAGAGTCCGTGGATGATGCAATTGGGTAAAGCTCTCAACTGCCTATCGAAAGGCTGGCTGTTCGGATCTACTCAGACTTTGTTGTTGTTGTTAAGTGCCACTGAGTCTGTCTGACTCATGGCAACCCTAGGTGCAATAGAACACAGCACCTAGTCCGGGGCCATGCTCACAATTATTCTTCTGTGTGAGCCCATTGTTGCAGCCACTGTGTCACTCTAGCTCACTGAGGGTCTGCCTGTTCGTCGCTGCCCTTCTACTTTACTGACTATGATGTCCTTGTCTAAGGACTGGTCTCTCCCAATAGCATGTCCCAAGTCCATGAGACAAAATCTTGCCATCCTTGCCTCTAAGGAGCACGCTGACTAGGCTTTCTCCAAGACAGAGGTTTATTCTTTCACAGTCCATGGACCACTCAGTATTTGATAGCAGCTCCTCATTCAAAATCAGAGACTAGGACATTGGGAAAAGGCTCCAGTGATCTGCTTTCCAAAGTTCACAAACCTTGAAAAATCCCTAAGAAGCAGTTCCATTCTGTACACATGGGTTGCCACGAATTGGAATGAACCAAATAGCAACTGCGTGTGTTGTAATAATTTTTAATTACTCTATCCACAATATTTTACCCCCCAGCCTTGTGTGTATAGAAATGAATAACAGAGGAAGTCATGCCATTCAAATAGAGAATGCCATACAGCAGTCAAAATAGAATCAAAATGCTTATGTGATTATGTATTAAAAAAAACTAAAGTTTTACCGTAAACCTTTCTTCCTAGAAATCTTCACCTGACTCCTGTTTCCAGAGCTAACCACGGCAAGATATATTTATAACAGCATGAAGTTGATAAATACCCTAAACTTTGTTCAGTACTGACAGCATCTGTACAGAATTCCATTTCTTTGGAATTTGTAAGGGAGAATAAAATTTTTATGAGTACAAAAGGAACAGAGTAGAGACAACATCATTGAACCTGCCACAGCATCAGAAATTTAAATGGGTCTCAGGACCAGTTTGTTCAAGATTTCCATGGGAGTCCTTCAGAAAATTGGGTTCCATCGGCCATGCTACATAGGTATGGCTTTTAATGACTAGATTCTGCCCTGAGCCAGATTCCCTTGCAAAACTCAAACTATATAATAAAGAGTGTGTTGTCTCAGAGCCTCTCTCATGCCCATTATCATATAGGACTGTTTTCGGTCACTTCTGTTACTTGACATTGTTGCCTATGTTTATTCAGGATGAGGAATCTGAGACACTGAAAAGAGAATTACCTTGTTTCCAATTAGAGTGCTTAGCAGTCAGCTCAAAAATAAAAAAGTCAAACATTTGCTTGCAAGTCCTCATGCTTTTCTAGTATATCATCGATGATAAAAGCTCCCTCACAAGTTAGGGGTTCCCCCTGTCTTTAGTCATGGGCCAGCAGAATAGTCCCCATCTTTTGGAGATGGGCGCTCAGCATCATACTTCCGGCTGCCAGGTTGAGCCCAACTCCTCCTGTATGTCAGGAACAACTGTGCCCCATGAGTGTTCAGTGGCTGCATTTTCATAAGTAGATTGCCAGGACTTTTCTCCGAGGCACCTGTCTTGGCACTCAAACCTCCCACTCGTTGATTCGCCACCAAGAACTTCACCTTTTTACACCACCCAGAAACTCCTAACCTTCAGATATCAAAGATTACCAAGCATGGGGGCACATGAGGAAGATTTAGAAGGAAGAGAATCGGGGACTCCATTATTCTCAAAATCTGGCTGCCCTTCTAACGAATCTGTACTCATTAGTATAGTAGCATAATCACCGTATTATTTTGTCACAAGCAAAACCTTGAAGAGTCCAACTAAAATATATCATAGAAGTTTTAGAATGTTAATTTAAAACTCACAAGATTTTAAAATAGAGACGAAGCCAAATTATTACCATTGAATTTTATGTATGCAGAATGTATTTTCTAAGAACTTTCTTTCTGGAAAGTGTCTCTGATCACAGATGAATGGGGCAGTGTGAAACTTATCATAAACCTGGGGAAAAGTAGTTCCCATAGTGATAGCTTTGACACCAACGAGGAGGCTAAGAAGAAAATGCCATTATCTTTTAATTATATGGTTTCACGACCATTTTAATGCCTCCTACTGCATTTTGAAGGTACCCTGGTAGTGTAGTGGTTTCACGTTGGGCTGCTACCACAGGGTGGAAAGTTTGAAGCCCTCAGCCACTCTGAAAAACTCGAAGCTTTGCACTCCCGTGTAAAGCCCTGGTGGTTTAGTGGTTACGTGGTGTGCTTCGATCCGTAGTGTCGCTAGTTCGAAACCACCTGCAGCTCTGCGGTGAACAGTTAGTTAGTCTCAGATACGCACAGTTCATCATGAGTCAGCATTGACTGGCGGCAACAAATTTGGTTTTGCTGTTTTTTAAAAAGCAGTTAGTCTCAGAAAATCACAGAAGCAGTTCTACCTTGCTCTATGAGTTGGCATGGACTCTGTAGAAGTGAATTCGGTTGTGGAGTATATTTTTATGACCAGTTTTGCATTTTAAGGCGCTCTGATGGCACCACAGTTAGGCAGTTGACCGAGAACTGAACCGTTTGTGATTGGGACCCATCCGGTCACTGCTGAAGAAAACCCTGGCTTCCCCATGGGGATGAAGATTGCAGCCTGGGAAAACCCTCCGGGCCAGTCCTGCTCTGTCACATGATATGAGCGGCAAATCAACTAGATGACACCCAACACACTGTCAGGCACATAGAAAATGCTCAAATTTGTCTGGTATTATTAATGCTTTGGGGACAAAGGAACTGTCAAATAAGGTAATATCTATGAAAGCCATTTGAGGCAATAGTTTGAAAAGTATAAGGCACTGAACCAATACAAGGCGCCATAACACTAGGCATGATCGTTGGGGAAATTTCTGGAGATTCCATTGTCCATCATGCCATTAACATAGTGTGTTGCCCTTCCCTCCAGAGCCTTCACCCGGGGGGCGGGGGGGTTGCACTGACTCCCATGCTCTTGTCTTCCACGGACATGTTCGTTTGAGACAAACATCTCACAAGTTCTGTAGACCTTTCTGATGGTCGTCCTTAAAAATGTTAAAAGAAAATAGAGTCACCACGCTGCACATAGAAAACCACACCAGGAAATTGCCCTCAATCACATAGCACTGCTAATCCCAGCATCACATCAAAGCAGGGACATGACATTGTCAGACTCTGAGGGGAAAGTCCACAGAGCCATTGAAAATCAGACACGGCGTCCATTAAGACATTTAATGTGAGTACTACAGTGTCATTCAATTCTGCTTTGGATCCCTTTCATAGGTTTCTCCCCCACAGCCTCCTGTCCTACCCCACTAAAAATGTCCACTAAAAAATTATTGTAAGCCAAAGAAGAGTCCAGGTTTCACCTACAAGCTGTCAAGCATTAGAACACATCAGAAACCATTCGTGTGTTGACTGGAGCTCGGCCCGTGGAGACCCATCCTGACCACGGTGCTTACTCTCCTTAGCTCAACAGTGTACAACTTTGTGAAGTGGAGGATTTATGCAGAAGAAGGAACCACGGAAATGATTGGGTATACAATTTCTTGAGTGCCAATACATTTGGAGACTATGCTTCAAATAATACTACTGTGTTTTCTTTTCTTTTCTTTTTTGTGTAATCAAGAAGAGGCCCCATAAAAACCCATGCGACTCAACCCACTAGGAATCTTTCAAGTCTCCATTAGATGTGTTTGCCCAAAGCACATGTCGCCTTCCCAGTGGGCCCTCTCAGGTGGCTGGACTGTGTCTTGCCTCCGTGTTTGCAGGTGAGCCTGAGGAGCTTGTAAGTGATTTTCTGACCAGGAAAGTCGGGAGAGTCAACATCAGCTTGCTCTAGTGTGATTTCCTTAGAGGCAGGTATTTAATCTTGCTGAAGTGTCATGGCGCACATTATTTGACTACATGAGAAGGTGAAGTACTTGACACAACACTAAGACCAATAATTTCTTTGTTTTCTTTTCTCTCTTTTTTTACCATTTGCGCTCACTTGGGAATAAAGCTTCAAATTTCTGTTTAATGTAGTCATTATGCATATCATGTGGGGCTACACCCCTAGAAATAAATTCACATACCATTGAACCTGCGAGCAGGCTGAAGTCCTTAGCAGTCCATGTGAATGCGTGATGACTGCAGTAAAATATATTTATCCCACAAGTGAGGCGAAAATGGATTGCTCCAGAGAGCTAACACCGTAACTAATTCACAGAGACGCTTTCTTATGACAAAGATAAATAATCTGTGTCATTTTTACCCATAAAATATACTGTTTTTACAACAGACTCATTGCAATAATTCATCTTGAATGTCCTATGGACACATTTTCTTATGATTCCCAAACAAGTATCATTTGGTATGCTTGTTCTCAAAATAAGTTTGGAGCTTAAAAGCATTATGCAGTATCATTGTTTCTTGCAGGAATTTAGAAATAGAATGCTGCCTAGAAAATGCTAACCTTCTCTTTTCATCTTTACCAAGGAAATGCAATTCTAGGCACATTTGCACGTATGCTGGCGTCTTCAGACTCACTGGAGGGTGGGGGGAGCTACAGATGGGGAGCGCTGTCTAAATTGCAAATGAACAACTGGGTAATAAGTTAATCTCCTGGTGCGACTTTTCCATCCATGTGAAAATCCTTTCCCATTTCCTTTCTGCGAGTACTTGTCAATGTTTTCTGTCCATCAGCTTTTTAATGTTATAATTTAAAGGTAAAGGTATATGCATATTTATATAAGCTCGGGGGGAGGGAGGAGTGTATTCTTTAAAAATTTTTAGCATCGATTTCCTTTGTAAATTTGAAAATTGCTAAATGAGAGAAAGCTATACTAGAGGGGCATGGGGTAGAATGCTGTGACAGCCTTTTAAGAAACCATTTTTCTTTTCATGTGTTTCAATGACCTGATGATAACTTGCTGTGGTTGTTAGGTGTCATTCGTCAATTCCAACCCCTCGTGACCCTATGTGCAATGGAAGCAAACACTGCCCAGTCCCCCATCCCCTTTACAATGCCTGTTCTGTTTGAGCCCAGAGCTGCAGCCACTGTGTCAACCGGTCTTGCTGAGGATCATCCTCTGTGTCCCTGCCCCTCCACTTTACCAACCATGATGTCCTTCTCCATCAGGGTGCCCTCCTGAGGGCTTCAAACATGTTTGAAGCTCTCTGTATTTTGTTCAATGTTTGTAAAATGGAAAGGGACCTTAAATAGATAAATGAGCTAATATGGCATGAATTACAAAGAGCCAATGCAGTATCTCTTTAGACTTCCTGGTTTCATAGATTCTTGGCATGAGTAGTAGTGACTACTGCTGTGAACTGGAGCAATGCCCATATCTATAGGTAATATTTATATTATATGTAATATTTATATTATATTTGTATTTATATTATAGGTAATATTATATTGATTGACTCATCTTTATTTGCATTTATAATTAAGATGCAGATGAGATAAATAAGTTGCCCAAAACAACATGAGGAATTTAACATAAATAAAGCTAAATAAATAAGGATTTTGTTCTTTGTGTTGACTTGATAAGAGTGGGCTAAGTCAGCGAAAAATCGGACAACTGTTTAGATGAAAACTTTTGATACTATTTCCTGAAACTTCATTTTGAAATGTGTGGCTGTGAAGGGGCTAAGAGACCGTTTCTCATCATCAATGAACCAGAGTCCCTGTGATCCTGATGGTACTTCAAACCCACCAGTCACTCCTCGGGGAAAAACGCTGAGGCTACCTGCTCCCATAAAGATTCACAGCCTGGAAAGCCGACATGGAGTCACTGGGCATAGGAATCAACTTAGTGGCAGTGGGTTTGAGTTTGGTGGAACGAAAGCCACAATTGATGCAACTTGCAGAGACAAGGCAAAGAAGTTGAGACAGAAGCTTTGGATTTTGCAGTTAGGCTTCTTCAATGAAGACTGGCTTTTGATCACCTCAGCCCACATCTCCCTGACTGGAGCCTTGGCAGAGCTTCAGGGTGGGTCACATTTGGAGCTTGGCAGTGGGATGCTCACTGTAAGTCTAGTCTCTTCTAGGCATATGACTGTATTGAAGAGTCACCTGTTTTGGTAAAACTGGCCCCATCCAAGGGCTGGCTGAAATTAATCTTCCCACCTTCCCCAACATTGGTAGATGATTGCCTATAACCTGAGTGGATTCTCCGATTCTTTTACTTACTGTCTCCAGTGATGTTAGTAAACAAATAACAATTTCTTCCATACATCCATCAACAGCTTATAATTCTCAACAGACTTCTTCCTGGCATAAGAAACTATTCCAGGGAACACCACAGGCAGAGGTGGAAGGCATTCCTTTATCAAAAATCTGCTGAGCACCAGGCCATATGAGACCAACTGGTTCATAGTAAAAGCCAGGACTTGAACCGACAGAGTCCAATTCCAAACCCTAAGGTCTGGGTCTCACTTCTGAGTACTTTTCTCCTCATTTCTCATGTCCCTTTCTCTAAACTCACACAGCGCTACCGCTTCCCCTGAGACCTGGTTACTATCCTTCTGTGTTGTGCTCTCCGTTGTGCTGTTCTCGGTTCAAGAGTGGCAGCATACATATCTCATCCCATCCCCATGGGAGACATAATAAGCTCAGAGGAAGCACAATTCAGCGTTTGCAGCAACAGGGAATGGTGTGCACCAGTAAAGCACTGACATCTTCCCACTATCGACAGAAGCCTTTCCCTGGGTACTGGCCTGAAAAAATGGAGCTTCGTCGAACACCACTACTCCATCTGGTGTCATGGCGCTGCGGATCCTAAGCCCCATCTTCCAGCTTCATGCTTTAAAGGAGAACATCTGTGTGACCTGGGATTTCATCTCAGCAAAAGAGCGATTCAGGGCATTGTTTTGGCATGTATGTGATTCTAACGTACTAAACAAACAGTGGTATTGGAACTCGCTAGCTACTGTTTTAAATATCCTCTTTATTTGGAAGATTTCATCTGAATGGGTAATTTTGTCCATCAGTAGCAACTGTGTCTTGGATAATATAGGAAAGGATTGTTTTTCAATTTTGTGTGCTTATGATTAATGTGTCTGTGAGCGAAAATGCAATAATGAAAGGTGGAGCTTGGATTCTTCTCTGTAAGTTATTTCTAAAATGTAAATATCAGTTAGATGTGTCTTAGTAGCCAATATTAACATATATGAGAGCAAAAAAAACCAAAAAATTCTGATATTTAGTTTCATGAATCATGTGTCTGTAGTCTGTAAGCAGCAATAATCAGACTCAAATATTGCTACTTACCTTCATCATGACGGTAGCAGTGGGTTATTTTTCATTGATTAATACACAAATGTTTGGTCAAAGACAAAAGACTCAATGAAACGTGCTTTGTAAAGGGATTGAAAAAAGCTATTCTTTTGAAAATTATACCGATTTTATTGTATCAATGCAATGCTCCCTATGAATAGACACCAGGAAATGTAAATTTGTCATTACATATCCCCTGTTCTTCCTTTAAATGATCCCTTTAAATCGTTTGGGGTTAATTTTTAGTAAATGATTTAGACAAATTCTTGGCAGTCAAAATTCTCCCAAACCTTTCTGTAGGTTGGAAAAAAATATGTTAATAACAAAATGTGCAATGCATTAACTAGATCAATCTACACAAGTTCATCCTATACCTGTGGTATCACCCTTTTGGTCCCTAAGGTTGTATCTTTTTATATCTCCCATAGTTCCTACTTTTGGCTAACTCATAGCAACCCAATTTTCCAAGACCTCTCCTAAGCTCTTCATGTGACCGTGTTTCCTGAGACACTTTTTCAAAACTATCTTTCTGGACCTTAATTGATTAAACTTAATAAGCCTTGTGAATGACCCAGTAGAGACCTAATGGATTGCACATCCTTCACAAAACACTAATGTGCATTCTAGGAAGTAGCCTTGTGAATTTTGACCTATAATATGTATGCAAAGGAACCCGAATGGGACAGTCTACACACTGAGGCTCGGCAGGAGAAGGATGTGGAAGTCGGCTTCTAGAAATAATAGAACCACGGGCACTCCTTGAGACGGACCTCCTCTGTCCCTGCGAGTGGGGATCAACTCACTAGCAACAGACAATACACGTACATTCTTAACGTGGCGAAGGGGGAGATAGAGACGACAACTTAAGGAACTGATAACGATGACCATAGTGGGATATATAAGATGCTGCACATTTGAGTGCGGCTGAGTTTTCCTTTTACCCGTTTTTAATTGAAGTGCATCACCACGATCTAATTCAAGGACAGTTTTATGGCTCCAAAAGGAACCTGGACTCCCATTACCAACTCATTTCCTATTCAGCCTCGCCCCCAGCAGGAATCGTCTTTCTGTCTCTGTGGATCTGCCTGTCCATTTTCTCGTGAATGTAATTCAACAATATATGTCCCTTTATGTCTGGCTTCTTTTGTTTGGCATAATGTTTTGAAGGTTCATCTACGAATGTAAGGACACTTGGTTCTTTTTTGAGGCTGAAAAACATCCCTTTATGCACACAGAGTACATTTTGTTTATACATTCATCAGGAAATGTGCCTGTGAGTTGCTGCCCTGCTGGGCTGTTGAGAGTAAGTCGTGCTGAACATTAAGGCAGCCAAGCTTCTGTTCCCCGTTTTCAATGCTAATAGAGAGGATGTGGAAATCAGTAGCCGGGAACTGGTACTTTAAGCCCTGCCACAGACTAGCTTTGAAATCCTTATGCCGTTCAATTAGCTGTATGTCTCTCTCTCTCCAATGAGCTTTTAAATTCCTTGGCAGTCGAAAGGATGTCCATTTCACTTTCAAAAGAGCTTAGCCAACATTGTTCTCATGATAGATCTTCAATACGCAGCTCTTACCGAAGCTTAGTGGGCTTGGAAAATGGAAGTTGGGACTAGAAAAGAGGTCGGAGCTTCAGCAGTAGGTTGTTGCGCTAGTCATAAGGAAGTACAAGTTCGAGCATGTGAGGAAAGCCAAGAGCTAATTGAACAGAGAGATGAAAGAAAGTTGGGCCACAGAAATTAGCAAGTTCCTTTAGTTAGAAGGAGAAAGGACAATTAATTAGACTCCCGGGGCACATTATTTAAGAAGGAACAAACCGGGTTTGTCCAGTACGTAGAAGCCAAGAGAGAGGTCATTGGAAACAGCTGTTCTCAAACAGCAGAATTTAGCAATTTCGGGAGATACTGGTGATGAACATGATGAAGTGTATGTTACTGGCATCTAGTAGGTTGATGCCATGTTTGTTACTCAACAACTTTCAATGCACAAGTATTAAAAAATAAAAAACAGAAAAGTCCATTGAGTCACTTAACCTCCTAGCAATTCTTTTAGAGAGAAAGACTCTCCCGTGGGGTTTTCAAGGATACGGTCTCTCTGGAAGCAGACTGGCACATCTTTTTCCCACAAAGGGGGGGCTGGTATGTTTGAATCATTGATTTTTTTTGGGGGGGGGGCGGGGCGGGTTAGAAGCTGAAGCCTTAACCATTGCACCACCAGGGGTCTGGGAAGAATCGCTCAGCTCAGAATCCCAGTAGTGCTGAGTTGGAGAAACCCTGATTTAGAAGAACAGGTTCAACATTGTTCAATGCCTTAACAGTCTAAAGAAAGCTTATTTGGGTAATAGAAGGGAGGGGTGAATTTTCACACCAGCGAGAGAAAGCTGGAGCTTTCTACTCCTGTGGAAAGTTACAGTCTTGAAAACTTACAGGGGCAGTTCTACCCTGACTTCCTGGCAGTGAGTTGTATTTTGTTGTGTTTTGTTGACTTTTGAGAATAACTTGTACGAAGATACGGTAAGTGGAAATCTGCTGTCAGTCAAAGCGCCTATGGACTTGAGGATCCCCAAGCCGTTGTCAAGGGCCATACAAGACAAGCAAAGGGAAAGCAAGCCTTGTTTTGTTTCTCCTACTCGGAAGGAAATGAATCAAAAGTAGAAATAAACCCAAGGGATTTAAAATGTGAAAAAGGGAAGAGTAATGGCCTGTAACGAAACAAAGGAAGTCAAGATTAAGAGCACAAAACCAGTTAGCTTTGAAAGAAACCAAAACCAAGCTCCCTGCCATGGAATCAGTGCTGACTCATAGTGACCCCTGTGGATTCCAAGACTGAAATTGTTTACAAAAGTACAGAGCCCACTTCCTCCCGCCCCACCCACCTCCCCCTCTCCCATGTCCCCTCTGGAACTGTCCTGTTGTTTTCTCCTCCAGATTGTTTATTCAGCCTATCTTATCTAGCTAGACCTGCAGAGATAATAACAGGCACAAAAACAAGACAGAGCAAAACAAAGCAACAAAGGAAAACAAAACAACAACAAACAATGATTTAAAAAAAAGAAAGAAAAGCCTGTAAATAGTTCAAGGTCTGTTTGCTGACCTTTAGGAGTGTTTTCCAGTCAGTCTGATGGGGTGTCACCTCCTGGCCCCAAAGTCTATTTTTGGTATTCTCGCAGGACTTCCTTGCTCTGCCCCCCCCCCCCGCCCCCCTTGCTGTTCTGTGCCATGCTCTTAGTGTTTTGCTTCGGTGTGATGGGATCAGATCGGGCGCAATTCCCACACTGTGTCTCTAGTGTTGTCCTCTGTAAGCCTATGGGTCAGTGAGGGATGTCGTGTCTCATAATGGGGCTGGTCATATGGTCCTCTCTGTGCATTGGCTGCTCTGAGCAGGGATATCGTCATCCTCAAGGCTTAGTGGGTCAGGATGTGCTCCACTCTCTCTTCCTCCCCCTTCATTTGCTCCCGTGTGCTCTGATTAGACATGCCCCTCTCCCTGAGCTGTAGCTTCAGATCTGTCCTCTGGAATAAATTCTTCTGCAGGGACGGGGCGCTGTCCACGTAGTTGGAATTGGGTCCGGCCCCTCAAACCTATCTACTGGTTCCCTGCTTCATGATGGTATGTTGCATTCATATCATGGAACACCAGGTTGAAGTCTGATACTTCTTTCCCTGTGGAAATCTAAACCACATCCTCCCCTTGGGTGGGTTAGTGTAGCCGTCTACCCCCACTACGTATTTCTCTCTCTCTCTCTTTTTTTTCCTTCTTTTTCCCCCATCCTTTTTAGTTGTCTACCATATGTATCCCTGGATTTGGTCTGGCCCCTGGCATACTACCTGTTCCTCACCCCAGGAATGTTTGTAAACAGTAGCTTTTTCCTTTTGCATTTAGTTTTAATTTTTTAAGCTGACCTCAGCGGACTCATGTTGTACTTATCCTTTTGTGCTGGCTTACTTCACTTAGCATAATTTCCTCCAGTTCTTCCCATGCAAGTATGTGCTTCATACATTCATCACTGCTTTTTAGCGATGCGTAGTACTCCATTGTATGTATGTACCGCAGTTTTTTAATCCATTCTTCTGTTGATGGAAATGTGGGTTGTTTCCTACTCCTTGTAATTATAAACTGTGCCGCAATGAACAGTGGGGCACCACTGTCTGGCCGTGGTTTGTTTCTTGCCTCTTCTGGGTATATGCCCAGCAGGGCAATTGCTGGGTCGTATGGTAGTTCAATTTCAATCTGTTTTAGATATCGCCAAATCATACCTTCAGGTCCACCAGCAGTGGATGAGAGTTCCTATCTCACAACAGCCCCTCCAGCACTTGTTGCTTTCTGGTATTTTGAAGTGGGCTATCTTTGAGGGTGTTATGTGCTAGCTCATGGTTGTTTTATTATCAAATGTGGAGAAGAAAGCTGATGGTGTCTTGCTATTAAAAGGCATAGTGCCTGGGGTCTTAAAGGCTTGAAGATAAACAAGCGGCCATCTAGCTCAGAAGCAACAAAGCCCACATGGAAGAAACACACTGTATACCCACTAACCACCAAGGCTCCTGGCTTTAAAAGATCCTGAGATTTTTTTTTCTTCCATGAGCTGTTACGAGCCTCTCTTTTGTTCTACCAAATCTACCAAATGGGAATAATGACTTCTTCATCCTAAGGCCGGTTTGAGAATAATTTAGGTAACATTATAGAGCACGCTGTTACTGTAGGTTGATTTCAACTCATAGTTGTATCTTTAAAAAAAATCTAATAATCACCAGTCATTGCCAGTAGGACCCTAGAATCAGCAGCCCTGGAGCACAGAGGTTCCCTTATGCCCACAAGGACCACAATAGGGCGTCAAGCAGAAGTCTTAAAAAAAAAAAAAAGCGAATTATGGTAAGATATGTATAATAGAAAATTTACCATTTTAACAGTTTTAAAATATATAATTCAGTGTCATTAATTATATTCTGCAAGCATGACCACTATTTACAAATGCTTTTATTGCCCTAAATAGACTCTTGGTACCATTTAAGCATGAACGGCCCCTCCCCTTACCTCAGACCCTGATAACTACTAATTGATTTTTGTCTCAAAGCATTTGCCTGTTCTGTAAGTGGGGTCCCACAATATGTATCCTCTTGCATCTGATTTATTTCCCTCAGCACAATGGTTTCAAGGCTTATCCACATCATAGTATATATCAGAACCTTATTTCTTTTCATGGCTGAATAAAATTCCCTTTTATGTATATACTGAATTTTGTTTATCCACTCATCTGTTGATGGCACTTGGCTTGTTGCCAATCTCTGTTTACTGTAAATAATGCTGCATTAAATATTAATGTACAAGTTTCCCTGTATTCTTTTTTGGGGGTACCTATCTAGAAGTAGAATTACTGAGTCATATAGAAACACATTTCATTTTTAATCATTTTAAGTTAGAAACTATTTTAATGTCATGATTTGTGATGGTTGATTTTAATGGGGAGTATGAAATATAATTTAATACTTTTAAAAATCATACATGTATATTTATATAGATTTAGTTGTGCTTCTAACAGAAGGGTTTGAAGTCAAGATTCACCTTGGCCTATCGTGTCCAGCGTATATTAACATTTGCTGAAATAATTGAATTTGTAACAATATAAGGATGTTCAGATCGCTTTAGTGATGGGTATTGATTGCTTCACTACAGAAGCTGACCTCATTAAAAATAAAGTGTTTTAGTCGTCAGAGCTCCATCAGCAGAATTTGGTGACATTGTTACCAGAATCATGTGTTTGATGGAACTATTAGGAGTCTCTTTAAATCTTCAGGCGCAACATAATGATTTGCAAAGCGTTCAAAAGTTAATTATCGGGCGTATCACAACCTACAGCAGCTATCTCTTCAGCCTGGCCTGAAAAACAAAGGAAGGTTCCCTTTAGGAAGAGCGTTTTAAAAGCCTGGGTGTTTTTCTCCTCTCCGATAGAGTGCAGTGAAACAGGAGTGTACAGAAAGGCCCACGCCTCGCAGCAGGAGAGCGATGAGTTAGGTGAGATCCCGGTCAGGGAAGGTGCTCACCGCCACCTGAAGAGCTTTGAACACTCATCCTTAATGGGGAGCTCTGTACAATTCCTTAGTAGACGACTAACACCTTAGTTTAGAAAAATGGCTCTTAGCTTAGAAAGACGGGTGCAATCGAGAGTTAAGGCTTATGTCCCCCAGAGAAACAAAAGCACAAAAATCTAAAAGGAAGTAAACACTGAGAAAGGCATTGTCATTGCCGTGACACAAATTAATAAGAGTGGTCTATTTTGATACACAAGTAAAGGAAGGAGGAAATGACCAAAGGAAATTTTGGACCTTTATGGGATTAAATGTAGGGCAGAGAAGAATGTAGTAGGTGGATGGTTTATCATTAATGTAATTAGTTACATCCAAAGACAGACATGTTTTAATAGTTTTTGTGGATTTGCTAGATTAAAAATACTAGCAGAAAAACCAAAGAAACCCTTAGAAGGGAGTTAGAATATAAGTCACTCTACAGTGCACTTCACATAGTAGCAATGAGTACGTTTTTTGTTTTGTTTACATTGGGTGGTGGGGTATAGACATTTTCACTTTTTGTTTGACATTGACAACTTATTTTCTCTACTTGTACAAGTGCAAATCGCCCCCTACTGTGTATGAGCTGCGTATTCCTTCAATGATAATTGTTTGGGTCAAAATTTTTAACATGTAGCTAATCCTGGGTCTTTGTAGTCGGTGTTCCCCTGGTAGTTTGTCAGCACGAGCATCTTTCTATCTGTTTAATGGCAATGTGTGATTTTTATTCTCTGACTGGTGCAGTCGTTACAGTACTCAGTTATCAACCACAGATCAGTCGTTCAAACCTACCATGGGCCCCAGGAAAGACAGTCTGAGTTAATGAAGAGTCATGGTCTTGGGAACCATGTAGGACAGTTCTACTCGTCTTCCAGAGTGCGTTAACCTTGACTCCATGGCAACTGGTTCTGGCTTTCTAGATATCCTGTTCAGATTTCTCGCTTATTTTTTTCCTACTATGTTTTTGTCTTTCTTTATTGAACTCATGGGTGTTCTTTATAAAATATGATCATAATCCTTTCTCTAGTACATATGCCTTGCACATATCTTTTTTTAGCCTATGTCTCTTTTTAATTAAATCACTTTGGGGGGGACTTGTACAACTCTTAGCACAATCCACACATACATCCATTGTGTCAAGCACTCCTGTACATTTGTTTCCCTCATCATTCTCAAAACATTTGCTTTCTATTTGAGCCCCTGGTATCCGCTCCTCATTTCCCCCTCGCTCCCCCTCCCCCTCCCATGAACCCTTGATAATTTATAAATTATTATTATTTTCTAATAACTTATACCATCTGATGTCTCCCTTCACTCACTTCTCCACTGTCAGCTCCCCAGGGAGGAAGTTATATGTAAATCTTTATAATCGGTTCCCCCTTTACCTCCCTCCTTCCCTCTACCCTCCCAGTTCGGCCACTCTCAACACTGGTCCTGAGGAGGTCATCTGTCCTGGCTTCCCTGTGTTTCCAGTTTCTATTTGTACCAGTGTACATCCTCTGGTCTAGCCAGATTTGTAAGTAGGTTTTGGATCGTGATAGTTGAGGGGAAGAAAGCATTTAAGAACTAGAGGAAAGTTATATGTATCATCGTTGCTACACTGCACCCTGACTAGTTCATCTCCTTCCCACAACCCTTCTGAAAGGGGGTGTCCCGTTACCTAAAGATGGGCTTTGGGTCCCCACTCTACACTCCCCTTCATTCACAATGATATGATTTTTTTGTTCTTTGTTGCCTGATAACGGATCCCTTCTACATCTTGTGATCACACAGGCTGATGTGCTTCTTCCATGTGGGCTTTGTTGTTTCTCAGCCTATGCCTTTTAACTTTACATATGAAGTCATTCTTCTGCCTCTAAAATGTGAACTTGTCTTACAGGAGGTCTTTGGATCTCCTTAGACAATTGGACAGTCCCACACAGAAAGGCCTCCCAGAAGGGACAATATATCCAGGGGAAAACACTGATGAAACACATAACTGTCCTCTAGTTCTGCAAAATTTCCTCTTTCTACTATTATGGCCTTAGTTTTACCTCATTAATCTTGCAAGACCCGAATAAATACATTGATACAATTGTCTTTCAATGCACAAAAATCCAAGATAGATAAACCCTTCAGAAACAGTAATGGAAGTTATAATTCCCAGAGAGTACAGGAAGAGAGGGGGAGGGGGAGGAGAAGAGGGGGGAACTGATAGCAAAGATGAGAGTATTACCCCACTGGAGGAGGACGAATACATTGGATGGTGTAAGTGATGGCAAAAACTACAATAATAATAATAATGTATTAAGGGTTCAGTGGGGCTGTTGGGGGTAGAGAGGGGATAAAGGAGAGCTGATATCAAGGAGTTCAAGAGGAAAGAAAATGTATTGAAAATGATGATGGCAGCAATCGTACAACTATGCTTGATCTAATGGATCTATGGATTATCATTATATATGTAAGAGAGCCTATTAAAGTGTTCAAATAAGATAAATATAATGGACAGGCATTATGTGAACTTGATTATATTGCCAACAAGGTAATATAATCAAGTTCCCACTTGTAGGGAACAATTCATGTAAGCTATAACTTTCTGTATGACCCTTTCTCTGATTATCTCTGAAAAATCATCTGCTATTTAATTTTTTCTTCTTAAATACTCTTTATCCTATAGTATAGAGCACATGAATATAGAGTCCGCACAGCACCCTACATAATCTCCATTACTGGTTTATTTACACGACAGTTTCAAAGGCTCCCTTCACCTCTGTATTCCCAGGGTCCGGGGAATAGTAATGCATCAGTCATTGTGTTCATGTGTGAGACATGGACTGTAAATCTCAGAGGACTAAAAACAATGATCATGAGTTTCGGTGTTTTCATGGTGTTTGAATAAAGACCTTTAAAAGAATTATAATAACTTCAAAGTAATGTAATCAGTTGTGCTTGTTTAGAAAGAATCTTTGGGAGCCAAATGCACACCTAGAGGGCTCCCAATCATAAGGCGACTTCATGTGCTAAAGAGCATCTGTTCAAACCCCTAACAAACCTTAGTCTTCACTCGGGATGTACTAGGATTGCCTAACTCAATGGCAGCCTCCCTGAGGATGCAGGAATGAAGTTGATCTTTGAGATGCACACACACACATTTGATCACAGGCAGATGGCCAAAGGGCAAAAGCCAGAATTACTCACTTTGAACTCCTGAACGCGTATATTGTGAACTTTGGTTCCCAACGCCCTTTCCATAACACTATCTTAATACTTAAAGGGCAGTGGCAGCATGGAAAATGGTACATTCTTTTAGAATTTGCTCTCGAGCACTCTGTTCATTGCTGTATATTTTTTAGGGTGTTGTCTTTCTGTTAAGCATCGCTGCTGGCTTAAGTATGACTGGCACGTCCTTTCTGTGGCTCCGTAACATCGTGGATGATACCTTTCGGAGCTGACAGTCTTTTTATTAAAAGTGCCATTTTTCTTTTCCGTCTGTAGACACAGATCACTGAGAGAATGGATTTTTTTTTTTAAGGTAAGCTATCGCTACCTAATTCTCATTGATGATGGCACATGCAAAAATTGTCTTTAACGCTCTGCTGGCTTGTCCTGGCCATGGTGATAGTAAACGTGCATGCTAATTTGTTGCCCACACTCACACAGGATGTGATTAAATACTTATTTCCCTTTGGCAATTCTGTGAAACTGTCACAAAGTGTTGTTGAAGAGAAGCCTTCTCTTTTCACATAAATGCATTCGGGACTTTTGTGCAGGCCTGGATGTGCACGCACTTGGCAGTCTCCAGTATGAAGTTCAACGGACATATTCTATAAGAACTGCTTCTGTTCTAATCTCACCATAAGATTGTCTCAGATTCCATGACTTTCCAGCCACATAAAACCCATTGTCCTTATCTAATGTGTAGAAAATACAAGACTCAAGTGGGCATTCAACAGTTGACATTTTTGAGCTACTGACTCTTAAGCTTTTGTTTAAAGTCAACCCTCAGAAACCAAACCAAAACAAAACAAAATGATGAGATAATCATACCTCAGGTCCTAGCACATTGTTATCATCTCTCCCTCCAAGTCTTCTCTCTCTTTCCTTCTCTCTCTCTCTTTTATACCCTATAGTCCTATTACCCCTTTCTCCACTGCTGAAAACACTCATGCTAATGTGTTCGGTGTATGTCTTTAAATATGCATGCACTATATTGGATATATAGTGTGCATGTGTTCAAGGATAATAAGCTTTCTAATATCAAGTCTGGTTTTCTATAACCTGACCTTCAGTTTAAGTGTGTAAAGAGAAAAATGGTAGGGTCAGAGGACCACATGGAAAATGCTCCCATTCAGTAGACGAGGAAGTGACTTTATGTTTGTGCGGCACTGGGAGTGTACTTGTCGACCTCTGTTGAACACTGACAGTAACCCATGCACGGAGTTTGGTGTCTGACTTCAGCTGACAGAACCGCTCGTGTTGTCTTTTTCATCCCCCATTGCAAATAAAGAAATTGGGTTTATGAGAGGTCAACTGGCCAGGCAGAAGATTCGCAACTGATAGCAGTTGGTTCTGAGATTCAAATTCAGCCTTTAGTGTTTTCTTTTAAAAATGCCAGGCTCTGGAGGGTGGAGGGAATGCGGGGTGGGAAGGGGGAACCAATTACAAGAATCTATGTATAGCCTCCTCCCTGCGGGATGGACAGCAGAGAAGAGGGCGGGGGGAGACGTCAGACAGTGTAACATAAGACAAAATAATGATTTATAAATTATGAAGGGTTTATGAGGGAGAGGGGCATGAGGAGGAAGGGGGAAAGTGAGGAGCCGATATTAAGGGCTCAAGTAGAAGACAAATGTTTTGAGAATGATGATGGCAACAAATGTACATATATTCTTGACACAATGGATGTATGTATGGATTTTGATAAGAATTGTATGAGCCCCCGATAAAATGATTTCTTTTTAAATGCCAGGCTTATAAATATATGTCTCTGAGACCTCTTGGAAATGGGATATATGTCTTAAAGAGATAGGAGGATTTCTGATGAGGGGGAGCATGAAGGATGGATTGAATTTGGAAAGGTTTGCATTAGAAAAGTTCTTCATCAGCAAGGGTGCAGTGATGTATATACAACACAGGAAGTAATCCCTTTTGCTGGGTTGCAGCACCGGCCATTGAAAAGCAGGAAAGTAGATGAATACATACCATTAGCTTTTAGCTACTAGGTTCATAATCTTGATTCTTTCTAAAACAATATCCTATTTTGCTTTTTGGAGCTGGTTGAATTGTAAATTTCTTCCTAGGACATATGTGCATAAGGTAAAGATGCACGAGGCAAAGATAAGCAGGCCAAATGAACACTGCACTATGGGTGGCCCTGTCTGTGTCCAAAACAACCCCTTTGAAGATGACAGGACCGAGAACTAAAATAATTAGAACATGAAAGAATAAAATCGCATTTTCTTAAGTCTTATTAGATGGAAAATATATAGTGCCTCAATTAATCTTTATAACAGTCCTAAGTGGTGGTACTATTCATTTCCCATTTTTTAGATTTAGAGAGTAAACCTTACAAATGTTGACTTACTTACCCAGACTCCCACAGATACCAAATATCCCAGCACTATGAGAATCATTCTGTGTCTGGTCTTCAAACACTAAGCTGTACTCTCTCCTACAGCGAGGGTTAAATGTATGGTAAGAGCCACCTAGTTTAAGCTCAAAGCAGTATTGAGAAATGTTATTTTATTTTAATGAAGAAAATAGAAAACAGACCAGTTCTCTCTAAGACAACCAAATGTTCGGTATACAGCATGAAAGCATCACTTTGAAGGATGTACTTCATCTTCTCCAAATACTTAGACAGATAGGACTTTACATTTTAAGAGTCATGTGGCTGGAAAAGGCCTCCAAGGAGCCATTTAGTTTTCTCTTTTTTTGCACCTGAAAGTTTCTTAAAGATTTGAAATGCATAAATAATGAGGTTTGTGTCAGAGAGAAGTGGCGGCGGGGGGTTGGGAAGGAATGGGGCGGGGGTGTCAAAACTTTAGTGTCATGTGAGTTCAACTGGTATGAGGGAGATGGTCCCAACTGGATTTTTCCATCAAAGACAAAATATCTCTCTTCAAACAAGGCAGGGTGGGGGTGCCTATTCCCCTCCCCCAACTCATTTAACGTCATTTCTCTGCCTCTGAGTGAATCGTTCATCTTCCATAGTAATGGAGAACAGGTCACTTTACAGTTTCTTAGGTCTGAAGCAACCACGCACTGGGAGAAGGTGGTCATTTATAAGTCAGATAGGAAAGATCCTGGAAGATCATGTACATGGAACCGGTGGATTATGAAAGTCTATCTTATAGTGAATAAATTTTGTGACTTGTGGTTTCTTAATGTGGAGCCTATGCTTTCTCATTACCTGTTTCATAGAAATGCAGTAAGAATTCAAAGTTTAAGGAGCTCTGATTTAGTGAAAGCTGCAGCACTCCAGCATTCATTAGCTATTCCAACATTCTATCATGATGAACTACTCGATTAACTGTTTCTTCACTCCCCAGTAAACATGATTTATTTTTCAATATAAACTATAAATATACATTATTCAATTTTTGGCTAAGCTTCTGAAATCTACAAGTAATTATTCAGCAATTACTGAATAGTGGGTACATTACATACAAGGGGGCTTCACACCCTTGGTGGATATTTTTCATTATCTTTTCATTCAATTTTTCCATGAACTTTCTGAAACCCAACTAGACACGGGTTCATTTAACCTGCACAATAATCCTCTTTCTTAGTCAACAGTCTCCAGAGTCGGTCCTGGTGGGCTGCGCGCATGCACATGCGCAGCAGGCGTTGTGTGGTGAGCAGAGCAAAGGCTCTGAACTCATGGAGCTTAGGAATCAGAGAACAATGAACAAGTTCTGTCTCCGTTAGCTAGTGCTGCTCTAACAAATAGACCACAAGTAGATGGCGCTAGTGAACCTAAATGTATTACCTCCCCATTGGCGAAACTGGAAGTGTGAGCACCAACTCAGGGAAAGGCCTTGGCTGGTTCTGGAAGATGAGCTTTGTTTAACTGGGTTTCTGCTTCCTGGTTTCTTAGCAATCTTCCTGGACCCTGGTCTCTAGCTTAGCCCATCTCCATTCTCTCATTTGTTTGTTTAATCTTGTTTTTAGTGTCAAATAAAAGACTGAGTCAAGGCACACAAGATGCAAATCTTCCTTCATTTACATGACACAGATAGTTCATTTCTATGTGAGTTTCTAACCAAAGCCATAAACCCACTGCCATCTAGCCAAATCCAAGTCAAGGGTTTCTGACACTATAAACCATTACAAGACCACTTAGCCTTATCTTTCTCTGGAGAAGTGGATGATGGGTTCAAACTCCTGGCCCTTACCATTAGTAGCCCGCTGCATACAACGGGAATTACAGCACATATTTCGGAGGAAAGGCCGCTCAGTCCATCACACTAACTCTAAAGTGTTAAGGGGCAAAGGAATAGAGCAGTCGAAGGATAGATAGAATATTAACTCATCAGTTTGAGGTCCTGAGTATAGCTTAGCTCAGAATCATGTGTCTTTCAGGTTTTAGGGTTAAGAGGCATGGCCAGGTAGGGCTGTCTCTAAAGCCTGTGACCAGCACATCCCAACACATCATTCTACCTGCTGAGAATGACTGCAAACCCCCTAGAAGAAAGCATTTTTTCCTATTGTAACCATTTAAACACATGCTCTGTGATTCAAGAGACACTAGCACGGGCTCTTCTCTATACATCCTACAACGGAGACAGAGCCAATAGTCTGTTTTATTTCTACTTTCACTAACCGCATTCTGTCACTACAGTTGTCTATACACTGACTTAAAGGACATGTAAGTGAAGATGGTGGTAGGTAAAGGGAGCATTGGTTTGCTCCTCTTTGTCCTTTCAATGGCACAGGGCTTGATATGGGGTTGATAATGGTTTTAAAACAGCAGGTGTTCTAACATACTCCTTTTCAGATTAACTGACTATGTTAACATCAGCATTTTGGTCAGCCTTCAAAGCACAGATATCATGAGTTATTATTTTTATTATTATTATTTTAATAAAAATTAGATGTAAGAGGGTCTTTTAAAAAGAGTGCTGTGCAGGGAATCCAGGGTGGATGATACCTCCAGGACCAGGGGTGTGAGGGGCGATGCTGGGAGAGTGGAGGGTCAGTGGGTTGGAAAGGGGAAACTGATTACAAGGATCCACATGTGCCCTCCTCCCAGGGAGATGGACGGCAGAGAAGGGGGGAAAGGGAGGCTCCGGATAGGGCAAGAAATGACAAAATAATAATCTATAAATTATCAAGGGCTCATGAAGGAGGGAGGAGCTGGGAGGGAGGGGGGAAAATAAGAGGACCTGATGCGGAGGGCTTAAGTGGAGAGCAAATGCTTTGAAAATGATTAGGGTAAAGACTGTACAGATGTGCTTTATACAATTGATGTATGTATATGTATAGATTGTGATAAAAGTTGTATGAGCCCCTAATAAAATGTACAAAAAAAAATAAATGAGTGCTGTGTTCTCAAAACCCATGAGATTGCTTTTGCTTCCTCGTATTTCAATTACCCTTGCAGTGCACTAAGGAACAGCTACATTAAGGTCTTATTAATTCTTGGTATCCAAAAGATAGTAGCACAAGCCTTCTGTCTCATAAGACTGCATTCTTCTCCCAGATGATTTGTAACTATGTTCAACAGGGAAGCAAAACCAAAGCACTTATGATTATAGATATAGATGTATAGATATAACATGAGAAATAAACAGCTAATTAATCTATAAAGCAGTACAAATGGCTCAGTGCAACTCACTTCCACGAGACAGCTAATACACTGGCAGTCCTTCAAGTCCTGAGGGCTGCTGGGTGCAAGTCAAGAAAGCAGACATCTGAGTCCTCTGTAGAGCAATTCAGGCTATCCGGCTATAGGCAGCAAACAGCAACGTAGGGTCACCAATAGTCAGCCAGATGACAGGGTCCAACAGTCCCCAGCTCAAGAGATGTATACTTCAGTAGTGTGGCAAAGCAGGTCCTGAAGGAACCTCAAACTACAGCGACACAGTCCATGGGTTAGGTGTCTCACAGGTAGTGTAGCTTGCAAATTGAGGCAGAGAACAAGCTAAGGCAGCCTCACACTGTTCTTATCATCCAAGAGCAAGAGACAAGAAAGGCGAGGCTCATCGAGCCATTTATCTCTCCGCCCTTCAATTAATCCCACATGTGTTCATTGGTCAGGTTGGCACATTAAACCTACCTATCACGGTAACACACGGGAAGGTGATTTACGATACAGCCTACCTTCTCTGGGCCTCTTGTTTGCACAAAGTGACCTGCCTATAATTAAACTCGGGGTTTAATTATAATTCCAAAGGTGGTGCATCGAAGATGACAATGCTGTGTCATTAACAAATGGAAAATCCAAGCAATTGCTTGAGTTACTAACTAATAGCAAGGGTAGATGTCATTGCCCATTTTCATTATACACGGAGAACAAAGCAGGCATAATTTGGCTTTTGTCATGTGTATTAATCACTAGGACCTTAGGTGTAATAAATTCCCTAAACCACACTGTTCTCATGGACTCACCAGAGGGGGAAAACACGAGCCGAGACTAAATATGTCTTCCTAATGACGTAAGCCCTTCCCTCCTGTCCTCCTGAAATATTTACTGTTGACAGGAAGCCCTGTCGTGACAATGAGTGGGCTGCCAATTTCAAGGTCATTTCAAAACCATCTGGTGCTCCCAGGAGAAAGAGGGCGCCATCTACTCCTGTGGAGAATTATGACAAGGGAGGTTGGGGGGGGGTATGGTGAGTTCATAATGATAGATACAAGAATGAAGAAATGTCCTAGCACTTATTGTGGTGAGGATGTGACTGAACGATGGACTTGTACGATATGTGAACTAGATGCCGATAAAACTGTTGGAAGAAAAGAGAGAGAGAGAGTCTGAGAAAACCACAGGGACATCCCCTCCCTGAAGGGTCATAGGAAGGAATGAGTCAGCCAGGGTGCAGCATAGCACCGATGAAACAACATTCCTCTAGTTCTTTAGTGCTCCCCCCACTATCATGACCCCAGTTCTGCTTTACAAATCCGGCTGGACAGGAGCTTGTACACAGGTACAGATAAGAGCTCTCTACACCCAGAATCCAGGACAGATGGATCCCTCAGGAAAAATACCATGAGGGTAGGGGGAAGGTGGGAGGAGAAACAGGGAACCCATCATAATGATCGCTATATAGCCACCCCCCCCCCAGGGAGACAAACAACAGAAACGTGGGTGAAGGGAGACAGCCGATGGTGTAAGATATGAAAATAATAATAATTTATAATTTATCAAGGGTTCACAAGGACGGGATTGTGGATGAGGGAAGGGGAAAAAAGAGGAAGTGATATCAAGAGCTCAAGTAGAAAGAAATGTTTTGAAAATGACGTTGGCAACATATGTACAACAGTGCTTGATATAATTGATATATGGATTGTTACAAGAGCTATACAAGCCCCCAATAAAATGCTTTATTAAAAGACTCAAAAAAAAAAAAAAGAAAAGAAAAGAAAACCACAGGGACAGTTCTACCCTGTCGTATCGGGTTGCTGTGAGTTGGCATCTACTCCATGGCATTGAGTTGGGTTGGTATGTCTTTAGAATGTGTTTTGTTTGGGTGTTTAGTAGGTGCCAAGCTCAGGGTTTGCTCCTCTGGATGAAAGGTGTGCAGGAAAGAGGAGAAGGAGCATTGGGAGTTCAGCAGGCTTGAGGGCCACAAGTTGACTCTTAGAGCTCTTAGACCCCCTCCTTGGACTGGGGGTTCCAGGTAACTTGACCAAATACCCTATTTTCACAATGAGAAGGCTGTTGACTCTTTTAGAGCAGCTGTAGGATTCCCTGACAAAGGAGAGTGAGTGGTTCGTGTTGATGTTATTACTCACTGTCCGCCTTGCCTGTCAATGTAGAGGTCACTGGCCTTGCACTGGGGACACGAGCGTGTGTTGCAAGGGGCTTGTTCCTAAGAACTTCTTTTGTAATTCTGAGAAAACAAAAATCTTTTGTCTGATGACTTGTTTTGAAATAAAGATTACAATGTTTATGTCCTACAACACGTCCAAATTGTTTCTTAAAGCCCACAAGACAGGAGGATTTTAGTGCCAAACCGCTTTGTACTAGACCCATAAAACTAGTGAATATAACAATATCAAAGTACCATTCCTGATGCTTCTCAGATCATTCCATTTGGGTATGTTTCTCCACTTGTTCTGTATTTGCCTCCTTGCGTTTGTGTGTTTACTTTGTCTTTACCGCGTGTTCCCAATTCAGGGAACTGCGTTTTCTCTGACTGACGACCTCACTACCTTTCCGAGTGTGCTCTTCCTCTTTCGCTGCAGACACCCTACTTGGACTAGGGGGTCCAATTTATTTGACCTAATACCTTATTTTCATTATGACAAGGCTGTTCACTCTCATAAAGTTACAGTCTCGGTATTGCACAGGGGCACATCGACCCTGTCCTATAGGGTTGCTATGAGGTGCAATCGACTTGGTGGCAATGAGTTTTTCATTTGTTTCTTATGACCACTGTTTCAGAACAAACAAACAAACAAACAAACAAAAAATAAAATTGAGAGTCCCCTTGGCAATTAAAATTGTGTGTACTACAGCCCATCATCCAGGAGAAAGTGTAAGTATATGCGTTTGCAGCCCCTCTGGATCGTCCCAGAGCCTAGACCCCCAGAGGGTGATATCGGCCAGGTTGTGCAACATTAGATGTGTCTGCCTTGTTTTCCTTCCAGTGCTGAGCAAAACCAACTCCTGGTCTCAAAGGTAAAGGATTCATTAGGTTCTGGTCCTACATGTTGTACTAGCAGCTAGAGATCTTTATGTTAAAGAACCATACGTCCCCAAGTGATTCAGTGAATGGAAGGAGATCTAGATATCTGGCATAGTGGGTTGCAAGGTGGACTGCTAACTGCAAGGTCAACAGTGGGAAACCACTAGCCTACCTGCTCCCCAGGTAAAAGATGAGGCTTTCTACTCCGTAGAGTTCCAGTCTCACAAACCCACAGGGGCAGTTCTACCCTGACCTGTGTGTCAGAATTGACTTGATGGCAATGAGTTTGGTTTTTTGCTTTTGTTGTTACTGGATGGGGACATACACCCACTCACTTGTTCAGTGATACAAGGAAGCACCTATTGTATGCCGCACACTCTTCCAGGTCCTAGAGGTACAGCAAACAAAACAAAATCAGTGCTCCGCTGGAGCTGACATCTCGTAGAAGGAAACAAGAGAACCCGGTAGACGATTCGGATTCTTTTGTTGTGGCAGTTGGTGAGAAGTGCTATGGAGAACAAACATTAAAAACAGCAGGAAGGGAGTACAGGAGTGTGGAGGGATTCACTGCCAAGGTCATGTGTGAACCAAACTCCCAGAGACAGTGGAGGGACTAACCGGAGGGGAAGTGCATTCCATCCAGGTGAAAGAGGCAGGACTGCACTTGACTTCCTATACACCCTGTAAGGAATTCTCAGTGTGACAGGTGTGTCACCTGAGGTTATACAATGAGCCAAGCTTTGCAAATAGCCAGTGTGGCCAGACTAGCAGGAAGGGAGGGAGGGAGAAGATGAGCTCTGAGACGCAATAAGGAGCCCAGGAGGCAGATCTCAAAGGGCCCTGTGCACCTGGGTAAGAACTCAGAGTTTAACTTACCTGTTTAATGGTCAGCTCTCTGGGGAGGGAATGTGGGTGCTGATTTGCTGCAATGCAACATTCCTGGGAAGGTTGCTGTCCAGCTACCAATGCCCCAGATGGAGACTTGGAAGAGATATGTTGTGCGTGTCTGTATTTCCAATAGAGACAGACCACATGTAAATAAGCCCAGAGCATTAAGAATAGTGGAATGCAGCAAAATAGCTAGAAGAAAATTCATTTGAGATGCATTTCTTTGTTGCTTTTTAAAGGTAATTTATTTCCTGGTAAATGTATAATTGCATGCTAAAATAAAGTGTATAATTACATTTTAACAAATGGCCATCTTTAACCAGCTTGCAAAAGTCCTAAACATGTACGAGTCAGCTCTCTTGAACTGGATCTGCCTGCTCCGGCATCTCTGGGAGGGTCTCTAGGCAGTAGACCGACAATGTCAGGTGGAGGTTTTCAAAGGAGAGCTCTGGAGAGAAGGGACTGTAAGTAGGTCATCAGAGGCAGATTACAGGACCCTTACCAGTACCATTTCTGTCGCGTTGATTTTGAACCAAGGCAACTCCAGGGATGTCAGAGCAAAACTGGGTTCAATGTGGTTTCAAAAGTAGGTTAGGATACCTTTCTTCCAAGTTACTTCTGCGTGGACACATACCTCCAACGTTTTGGTTTGAAGTCGAGCACTTTAAACAGATGCAACCACCCGGGACTCCACAAGCCCCCTTCCAAAATAAATAACCAAAACCAAACGGGCAAAAAACCAACTCACCACCATTAATTCAATTCCAACACATAGTGATCCCATACAGCATTTCTAAAACAGTGAATCTTTACAGGAGCAGTACAGTGAGTGGGTTTCACTGCTGGCCTTGAGATTAACAGCCCAAGGTCTACCTGTGACCACCAACAGGACCCCTCTCAAGTCCCTTCCTATCAATGCATCGAGTTGGTCTCCACTCAGGACAACCCAGGAGGGTGGAGAAGAACTACCCTTTGGGGGGTCTAAGGCTGTAGATCTTTACTGGATTAGAACGGCCTATTCTTCTGTGGAGCATCTGGTCATCGCCAACCACAGAGGTACCTCTCCAGCATCCTTAGTGCCCAGCATCAAACAACTGGACAACCAGTTGATCTGCCATTTCCCTTCTGATGTGGCATCAGAATATTAAAGAATGAGCCTGGCCATCTTCAGGCACTGTAGTTCCTCGATGCCAGCGGTTCTCAACCTGTGGGTTGTGACCCCTTTGGGGGTCGAATGACCCTTTCACAGGGGTCGCCTAAGACCATCGGAAAACACTTATTTCTGATGGTCTTAGGAACTGAGACACCGCTCCTCTCTCCCTCTCCAGGCGGGTCCACCCACATTCAGATACACGGTGGGAAGAATGTTACCCATGCTACACCATGCTTCAAGACAAAATTTCATTTAGTTGTCATTAGAAAAAAATATTTCATAATATATAATTACATACTGTTTTTGTGATTAACCACTATGCTTTAATTATGTTCAATCTGTAACAATGAAAATACATCCTGCATATCAGATATTTACATGACGATTCATAAAAGTAGCAAAATAAGTTATGAAGTAGCAACGAAAATATTTTTATGGTGGGGAGTCACCACCACATGAGGAACTGTATTAGAGGGTCGCAGCATTAGGTAGGTTGAGAACCACTGCTCTATGCTAAAATGCAAGTTTTCTTTCTTCCTTCTTAATGCTTCTAAAACTGGAAAGAAATTAGAATGTGTCTCAAAACCAATTGGGTAGCTTTAATATACACTCTTTCTTTTTTCCCTAAAAAGCTGATAGTAAATCGATGTGGCTTTAACAACTGATAGCATTCCACAGCTGAGAAAACAGTGTACTCTGCTTTGTGAACCACAGAATTGATCGGTGGAAAACATTGTTTGTGCTCCATAATTGAATAAAACTGACAAGGGTTTTGGAATATAAATATAGTCTTTATTAATAAGGGCTCAGGAAAACAAAGCTATTTAAATCACACAGGCAAACACTGGGTTATAGACAAAGGTATAAGATGAATCAAGCTGATAGGGCGGCTGGTGAGTTCTTTGTTGATTAAAAAAGACAGACAACTATCTAGGGGTGTGGTTTAAGGAGTTCGAATCCTTTCCCACCAGCAGACAAACACATATTCGGAGCCCCGGCTCCGTTCTGTGGAGTTAAAGCCTGTCTCCAGGTGATCTTTGTTAAGATGTTTTTAACTGACCTGGAAGACATGGCAGGTTCACAGAGGGACCGTGAAAAAGATGAACTGCAGGGCCGCACCCAGAGGCAATGAGACTGGAAAGCGTTGATGGAGGAGCATGTATTAATGCAGGGCATCTCAGAGCTAACCATGCCTTGGGGGGTGCCCGTGGTTTCCGGTGCAGCTGGTAACCAAAAGGTGGAAAGATCCACATTCTACTCAGTGGTGCCTCAGATTAAAGACTTGGCAGTCTACATCCCCAAACCCAGCCTAAGCGTCACTGGTTTACTTGGACAGGCTGGGGGGAGGGGTCACTGGTTTACTTGGACATGCTGGAAGGGGGTGTTCCTTGAGTCAGAACCCACTTGTTGGTATCTGGTTTTCTTCAGCAGTGCCCTCTGACCTCAGCAAGTCAACCCCCACCTCTTACCCCGACGTACCTGCTGCTGCTCTTCATCCCTGTGCTCCCGGGAAGCCAGAGGGTGTTTGCCATTCCCTTGGGACACTTGTGGATTAAGTCTACCTGTGTTTACTTTCTCTTCACAGAACATTATTCTAGTTGTATGTTATTCTATCGCACATTTTGGTTTTTATAATGCCACATCCAGACCTCAGCTTCTTTTCTTTCTTTTTTTAAACATTTTATTAGGGGCTCATACAACTCTTATCACAATCCATACATATACATACATCAATTGTATAAAGCACATCCGCACATTCTTTGCCCTGATCACTCTCAAAGCATTTGCTCTCCACTTAAGCCCTCCGCATCAGGTCCTCTTTTTTTTCCCCTCCCTCCCCGCTCCCCCCCTCCCTCACGAGCCCTTGATAATCCACAGATTGTTATTTTGTCATATCTTGCCCTATCCGGCGTCTCCCTTCACCCCCTTTTCTGTTCTCCATCCCCCTGGGAGTAAGTAGGTCACATGTAGATCCTTTTAATCAGTTCCCCCTTTCCAACCCACTCACCCTCCACTCTCCCAGCATCGCCCCTCACACCCCTGGTCCTGGAGGTATCATCCACTCTGGATTCCCTGTGCCTCCAGCTCCCATATGCACCAGTATACAACCTCTGCCCTATCCAGTCCTGCAAGGTAGAATTCGGATCATGGTAGTTGGGGGGAGGAAGCATCCAGGATCTGGGGGAAAGCTGTGTTCTTCATTGGCACTACATCGCACCCTGACTGACCCATCTCCTCTCCTAAACCCCTCTGTGAGGGGATCTCCAGTGGTCGACATTTGGGCCTTGGGTCTCCACTCTGCACTTCCCCCTTCATTCACTATGGTATATATATATATATATATATATATATATACACACACACACACACACATATATATATTCTTTTGTTTGCATGATGCCTTATACCTGCAGACCTCAGCTTCTTAAAGAACTCATGAAACATAAGTCATCCGATAAAAATGTTTGCCAATCAGTATTGAGAAAGGGAAGCAGCATATTTCTAACTGGTGAAAGCAAATTACCATGAATACAATGGACATTGGATGATTAGTGTCCTTGAAATTAGGAGACACTTCCATTAACAGAATCTATTCAGTGCTATCAATTATATGAGAGTCTGAAGCCAATAAGACAGTGAATCTAAACAAAATATGGGCACAGAAATACTAATTTATATATACCCAGTCATAAGTTACCCATTAAGATGAGTTATTCTAGATTAACACCAAAGATTTAAAAAATACTTTTTGCATAAACATCTTAAAATGGAGCTCTGGGTCACTCTTCCAGTGTCTTCAGGCTCCAGCTGAAGGAGACATAGGCAAGTTCAATATCATTTAGACCAGCGGTTCTCAACCTGTGGGTGGCCACCCCTTTGGGGTTTGAACAACCCTTTCACAGGGGTTGCTCAATTCATAACAGGAGCAAAATTACAGTCAAGAAGTAGCAACGAAAATAATTTTATGAATGTGGGTCACCACCACATGAGGAACTGTATTAAAGAAAGGGTTGTGGCATTAGGAAGGTTGACAACCATTGTTTTAGACTGAGGGCAGGTAACCATGGAAGCCCTTGGGTCACTGCATCCTCCCACCCAAACCTCCATCCCCTCTTCAAAATATTTGCTCGGGATATGACACTTCTCTGCATCTTCCTTTGTCCAGCACACGCTTTCTTTTGGGAAAGTAGTGTCTGCTATTATTAAACCATTTGAAAGTCACTGTTCTTGTACATGGAACCATTTAAATGGTGAAGTCCCTCCGTGCTACTTACAGCTCACACACTCAGCTGCTAAGTCCAAGTTTAGAAGTTCCAGTCCACCAAGAGGCACATTGGAAGGACAATCTGGCAAGCCACCCAAGAAAAGTCAGCCACTGGAGACTGGTCACTGTTGAGATGGGAGGGAAATAATTCTCACAGGCTAATAAATGAGGAGCAGTGCCTCCCTTCTGATCTTAACCTACATCAAAATTTAATTTACTTGCTGGGCGAGTATTATATAAGTATCTTTGTGATTTTTTTCCTCCCAGTTTCCCCACACACACACTCACTGCCCTCAATCAATGCCGACTCATAGCAACCTCATAGGACAGGGTAGAACTGCCCCTGTGAGTTTCCAAGATTGTAACTCTTTTACGGGAGTAGAAAGCCTCATCTTTCTCCCTCAGAGCAGGATATGGGTTCAAACTGCTGACCTTGCAGTTAGCAGTCCAACACGTAACCACTCACTATGCCCCCATTTTAAGTAAGAATTGGAACACAAGGGATGATTTTGAACTTTCTATGGGCCATGTTGGTTTTTGGGTTTTTGTTTGTTTTTTTACATTTAATACTTTATGAAGTCTTGTTAGCTCCATTTTATAGACCAGGAAAATGAGAGGCTCAAATGAAGATTGCTTTGCCTTGTTCCAAACTCATGGGCAAAGTGGCAGTGCTGTGCTGAAAACGCTTTCACCTTCTCCCATGGACTTCCAGCAGTTTAAAGAAGTGTGTATTATAAAAAGCATAAGGTGTATTCGGTGGGGCTTTGCCCAAAGATAGTAACTGAGTTGGATGATCAGTCCGCCAACTCTTGCCTTTTGGCTAACGTTCCTATATGGTCTTGGACTCTATGTTATAGGGTAGCTTTGTCATGGGAGAGGAAGGAGACAAGACATATATAGAACCATACTGAAAGATTAAATTTGAAAAATTAGTTGATTGAAAAGTGTTCCCAGGCTAAACTTGAGCTCATTCTGTCGCTACACTGCACTCGTTGTAAATCAGCAGAAAGAGTTATTTCCATATTTTAAATTGCTGCAAAAATCTCTCCAACCTCCTCATTTTGCAGATGAAGCTTCAATATCATGTAAAGCAGTATATGCTGAATTTTAATGCTCACTTCAGAAGTTGTACTTATTCACTTTGTGGGTTTTTGACGTTCTTAACAGGCAGCCGTAACCTAATTTGTTTTCAGAATTATTTTTTTACTTTTCTAGTTTATTATTAAAATGCTTCTAAACATCCATCTTAGCTATTCATAACATTGAAGAAGACCCCTGCTGCCATTGGAGTAATCTCTTGATTTTAGAAATTATTTTACAATTTATTTTGTTAGACCTTAGCCATTCTGACATGTAAGTTATATTATGAGTCACAGGAATCTTTTCAAAATATGAAGAACTGGAAAAACTATGAGGCATATAAAAAGCACAACTAACACATATTTTAGTATTAATATTTTAAAATTTCACAGAAACTTGCTTTGAAAAAATTCTAAACTATTTTTTAATATGAGCCTGAAAAACTTTAAATGCTATTTAAACTATAAAATATGGGGTAATATATTTAATCCCTCATTTCATAATTAGGCTAAAAGAAAAGCTTAAATTTAAAACCAAACCTAACTCACTGCCCTTAGTCAATTCTGGCTTATAGCGACCCTATATGACAGGCTAGAATTACCCCACATGAGTTTCCAAGACTGTAACTCTTTACAGTAGTAGAAGACCTCAGTTTTCTCCTGCAGGGCAGCTGGTGTTTTTGAACTACTGACATTGCAGTTAGGAGCCCAATGTATAATTCACCCCATTAAATATAAATGATTGTCAAATAAGAGTTTTAATTATTCATTATACTGGAGAGTTGAACAATTAATCACATCAATATATATATTTGAGCTTCTATTATGAAACAGATATATCAAATATAGTTGTACCAGTGTCACCTAAAAGTTTTGCTACTGTCCCCCAGAAGAATTTACTTCAGAGGACAGCACTGAAGCTACAGCTCAGGGAGAGGGATAAGTCTGATTAGAATACACAGGAACAAAGCAAGGGTGAGGAAGAGAGAGTGGAGCACATCCTGGCCCACCAAACCTAGAGGATGATATCCCTGCTCAGAGCAGCCAATGCACAGAGAGGACCATATAGCTGGCCCTACTACGTGACATAACATCCTTCACTGACCCATAGCCCTATGGGGGACAACACTGGACACACAGTGTGGAAATTACACTCGGTATGACAACACCACACCGAGGCAAAACACTAAAGGCTTGCAACAGAACAGCAAGGGAAGCAGATCAAAGAAGTCCCGAAGGAATACCAAAAATAACCTTTGGGGCCAGGGCGTAGCACCCCATCAGACTCGACTGGAAAACATTCCTATAGGTCAACAAACAGACCTTGAACTATTTACAGGCTTTTCTCTCTTTTCTTATCATTGGTTTGTTGTTGTTGTTGTCATTGTTATTGGGTTGGGGTTTTTTTGGTGCTTTGTTTTGCTCTGTCTTGTTTTTCTTCGTATTATTATCTCTGTAGGTCTATCTAGATAAGATAGGCTGGATAAATAATCCAGAGGAGAAAACAATGGGCCTGAGGGTTCTGGGGGGATATGGAAGAGAGAGAGGCAGGGAAAGGAAGTGGGGGGTGGGTAACAAACCCAGGGACAAGGGTATAGCAAGTGATCCAAAATCGATAGCGAGGAGGGTGTAGGAGAGCTGGTAGGGCTTGATCAAGGGAAATGTAGCTGAGAGGAATTACTGAAACCCAGATGAAGACTAAGCATGATAGTGGGACAAGAGGAAAGTAAAAGGAATTAGAGGAAAGAACTAGGAGGCAAAGGGCATTTGTAGATGTCTAAATACAGGCATGTACATATGGAAATATATTTAGGTATGATGAAGGGGAAATAGAGCTATGTGCATATATTTATAGGTTTAGTGTTAAGGTAGCAGATGGACATTGGGCTTCTACTCAAGTAGTCCCTCAATGCAAGAACACTTTGTTCTATTAAATTAGCATTCCATGATGCTCACCTTCCCGACACAATTGCTGAAGACAAAGCAGGTGCATAAGCAAATGTGAAGAAAGCTGATGGTGCCTAGCTATCAAAAGATACAGTGTCTGGGGTCTTAAAGGCTTGAAGGTAAGCAGGTGGCCATCTAGCTGAGAAGCAACAAAGCCCACATGGAAGAATCACACCACCTGTGTGATCACGAGATGTCGAAGGGATCAGATATCAGGCATCAAAGAACAAAAAATCTTATCATTGTGAATGAGGGGGAGTGTTGAATGGAGACCCAAAGCCCATCTGTAGGCAACTGGATATCCCCTTACAGAAGGGTCATGGGGAGGAGACAGCCAGTCAGGGTGGACTGTAGCAACAATGAAACATGCAACTTTCCTCTAGTTGTTGAATGCTTCTCCTCCCCCCTCTCCCACCCCCCACGATCATGATCCCAATTCTATTTTACAAATCCGCCTAAACCAGAGGATGAATACTGGTACAGATAGGAATTGGAAACACAGGGCATCCAGGACAGATGAACCCCTCACGACCAGTGGTGAGAGTGGTAATACAGGGAGGTGAAGGAAGGTGGGGTAGAAAGGGGAAACTGATCACAAGGATCTACATATAACCCTCTTCCAGGGGGATGGACAACAGAAAAGTGTTATCATTATCATTGAGTGAATTCTGACACAGTGGCCCAAGAAGGCAGAGCACAACTGGCCCTGGGGCGAGGTGAGGGAGGCTGTTCTGAGGCGGTCAATCTTGATTAAAGCAGAAAGCTTCATCGTTCTCCCAAACAGAAGCTGACCCTGTAGTTAGGTTCAAACTGCAACCTTGGACTTAGCAACCAGTAACCCAAGACATAACCCTCTCCACCACTAAGGGTCCTTTTCCTAGGCAAAGGAAATGTGTTCGTGTACAAATGGGGGACAGAGGAGACTTGTAAACATGGGATTAATCTTCCTGTTGACAGTGCACAGATACGGCTTTCAAGTTGCTTATCTAAAATGTGCTTCTTTTTCCCCCCAACAAATACTTGATAAACCTGTGATCGTGTGTAAATAATGGATTGCTACTCATCACATTGGTAGTTCCACCTACCCATCACTCTAAGGGAGAAAGATGAAATTACCCATTCCTGCAATGATCTACAGCCTCACAAACCTAAAGGAATAGTTTCACTTTTGTTCTTAAGGGGCTCTGTGAGTCTGAGTCAACTCTATGGAAGTAGATTTGTTTAGGTTATGTTTTTTGTGATACATGAGAAGAGATCCTGGTGCTGCAGTGGTGAAACACTGGACTGTTAACCAAAAGGTCTGCAGTTCAGACTCATGAACTGCTCCTTAGGAAAACACTGATGCTATTTAATCCTGTAAAGATTACAGCCTTATGAAGCATGTCTCTGCTGTCCCACAGGGTCACTGTGCATTGACTCTGTAACAGTGGATTCTTAAGTATGCACACATGGGTACGCAACCTTGTTCCAGCCACATATTTATCCTTGCTTCATTTCTATTGAGGTTTATCTCTATTATGTCCAATTGCTGTTGTTTTTTGTTTGCTTACTGTTTTGTATAGCATGATTTGTATATATGAAAATTTATGATAGGTGAATCTATAGAGACAACAAATGGATAATTACTCAGGGGTGGGGGCAGGGAGGTTTGAAGAGAAATGGGGAGCTAATAATGTGAGTATGAGAAGACTGCTGCGAAATTGATAGTGGTGATGATTTCACAACTCTTCTTGACAGGATTGAACATTAAATCATACACTATATGACGTATTAGCCAATAAGATTACTTTCAAAACTTATACAAATGAAAAGGAACCCATGCACGCAAGAAATTAGACCTCACAATCTAAGAGCACCTGGCAGACAGAGTTTGGTCAGTGTTCGAATTGAGCTAATTGTTACATTAATGCTGGTCTCTCCTGGATGATTTGTTTCCAAGATCTTCAGAGTATAAAACGAATCGTAGAGACAGGGCTATCTGACCTTCCCGTTGCTTCAGAAAGGTAATTGTTCAGAATAAATAACTATTTTTCTTAAGTCAACTTCCATAAGAGCAGAAGTATATGGTGATAAACGGAATGGTTCTCACAGACTTGAACATAACATGATCGAGATAGAAAGCTCAGTGTGAGAAATACATATATAAATAAAATATGGCACCTTGCAAAGGAGCACAAGATGAAGTATTTCTGATATGTAAAGTGTCTAGCTTCTTGAGAAAGAATTCCTCTTAAGACATGTTTGAGATACAGGTGATGCATTTTTGGTAAGGCATATCACAAAATATGCCAGTGTTGCTCATATATTCTTAGCTTGAGTTTATATAAAATAGGAATCTATATAGTCATCTCAGAGGAATATATATATATGGAGAGAGCAGGGGAGAAATTGAAAATACTAGGTTTGGTTAGAAGAATAGGTTCCTTTTTATGAATCTGTTAACTGCTGTTACAGTGTGTATATAAAATGCAAAGTGGAAGAACATGAAAGAAAGTCTGGTATTTTGTTTTTGCAATCTGTTTGTGAACTGAGGACAGAGCCTTAGGTCCTTGGAGTGAAAGGTTTTCAATATAGCTATATTAAAAATGAGTATATATGAATATATACAAGTATACATATTCTTTCCTTTTAAAAAGGAAACATTTATTTTTATTTCTGTGTTTTCTATCATGTTCCACTGATATATCATTGCACTAGTACCAGATTTTTTTTTTTACTACTGTAGCTGTTTATTAGGTTTTGAGATTAGGTAATGCAAGACCTCCTACTGTGGTCTTCCTTTTGTGAAGATCTTTGCTTATCTTGGGCCTCTTCCTTCTCCATATGAAGCTGGTGGTTAGTTTTTCCATTTCTTAAAAAAAAAATGAAGTTGGGATTTGGATCAGAATTCCATTGTATTGGTAGATTGCTTTAGCGAATATTGACATTTTCACTATCTTAAGTCTTCCTATTCATGAACATGGAATATCCTTCTATTTGTGTCGGTCTCTTTTGGTTTCTTGTAATAATTTCTGTAGTTTTCTTTGAATAGGACTTTTATTTCTTTGGTTAGGCTTACTTCTAGGTGTTTCAACTTTGTGTGGCTATTATAGTTGCTATTTTTTCTTAATGTCATTTTCAGAGCTCTCTTTGATGATGTGTAGGGATCTGATTTGATGATAGTTTGTTAATCCTATACCCTGCTACTTTACCAAATCCATCCATTGTTTCCAACAGTCCTTTTGTGGTCTTTGGGGTTCTCTCTATATAAAATCATATAATATGAAAAGACTGAGAGTGTCATTTGTTCCTTGTCCCGTGTATTCCCTTGATTTCTTTCTGTTGTTTAATCATTCTGGCTAAGACTTCCAGAATAAGAGTGGTAATCGGGGACATCCCTTTCTGATTTCTGTTTTCAAGGGAAATGTTTTCAGCTATTCTCCATTGAACATGATGTTGTCTATTAGCTCTTCATATATGGTCTTTATTATGTCGAAGAATTTTCATTCTATTCCTATTTTATTGTTTTTATCAGAAATGGGTTTTGTATATTTTCAAATGCTTTTTTCTGTATCTATTGATATGATCATGTGATTCTTAACTTTGTCTTTTTGACGTGGTAGATTACACTGATTATTCTTCTATACTGAATTCCCTTGCATCCCTGGTATGAGCCCCACTTGGTCATCATGATTTTTCTTTTTAAAAGCGTTGGATTCTGTTGGTCAGAATTTTGTTGAGCATTTTTGCATCTACTTTCATAAGGGATATTGATCAGTTTTCTGCCTTTGTGGGGTTGTCGCCTAGTTTTGGAATCAGTGTTATGCTGGCTTCATAGGATGAGCTTGGGAGGTTGTTGTTTCCATTTTCTGGAAGAGTATGTGTAGACTTGATGTAACTCTTCACAGGATACTTGGTAGAATTCCCCAGTGAAGCCATCTCGCCCTTTCTTGATTCGAAATGTCTTGATGACTTTCTCAATTCATCTTTGTTATGGGTCCATTCAGCTTTTCTATCTCCATCTGTATTAATTTGGGAAGATGATGTCTTTCTCGGTATTTTTCTATGTCTTCTGGATTATCAAACTTGTAGTAGTGTGCTATTTTTATTTCACTTGGATCTATTGCGAAATCGCCTTTTTCTTCTTTAATGCTAGATGTCTGCATCTTCTCTTTATTTTTTAAAAAGTTTTTCCAGTGATTTGTCAATTTGGTTAATCCTTTCAAGAACCAATCTCTTGTCTTGTTGATTTTCCCCATTGTTTTTCTTTTTCCAGTTCCTTCTCTCCTTCTCTAGGGTTTATGATTTATTTTCCTCTGTTGCTGGAGGATTTATGCTGTTGCCTTTGTTGCTATTGGTGGAGGTGCTGTGCTAGGAGGCTGATTTTAGATTTTCCTCCTTTTTCAAGTGTGGAATGAGTTTTATAAATTACTGCCCTATGACTGCTTGTGCTGTGCCCCAAAGGTTTTGATATATTGTGTTTCTGTTCTCTTTTGCTTCAAGAAATTTCCTGTGCCCATTACTTAATCAATTACCCAGTTGTTTTTAAGTAGTATGGTTTTCAGTCTTCATCTGTTTGTCTTTATGTTTTGTACTTTCTGTTGTGAATTTTCAGTTTCATAGCTGTGTGGCCTACAAAATAGATTGTAGAACCACAATGTTTTTTTAATGTATTGAGGCTTGCTTTGTGGCAGAACATATTATTGCATCTAGAGTCTGTACCATGTGCACTGGTTATAATGCTGTTGTGTGAAGGGAGCTGTTGTGCATGTCTAGGGAGCTGAGGTGGTTCTTTGTGTGGTTTAGTTCTTATGATTCTTTATCAAGTTCCTTTTTTTTGATGTTCCATCTTTCCTTGAAAGTGGTGTGTTGCAGTCCCCAGTCAAAACTTAATTATATGTAAATTATTATTTTTTAAATTTGTGTTTGTTACATTTTAAAAGTCATGTGTTTAAAATCCCTGGTGGTAGAGTGGGTAAGCCTTTGACTGCCAACTGAAAGGCCAGAAGTTCAAACCTACCAACCACCCTGTGGAAGAAAGATGTGGCAGTGTTCCTCTTTAACCACTACAGCCTTAGAACCCCTCTGAGCCAGTTCTACTGTGCCATGTAGGTTAATTGTGAGTTTTAGGGCTTGGTTTTTGTAGAAGTTTGTTTTTTAAAGTCTTAATGTTTTGATGAAAATTTAGTAAAGCTTTATTTTACCAGTGATAGAATTACTCATGGTCCTTTAGGTGGATCATGTATTGAGTTAGATTATTATTCTATCAAGTGAGAAAACTTTCATAATTTCTCTATGAAGGGTTAAATGAAGAATTATCATGGACAAGCTGATTTGGTTTTAGTTTTGTATATCTTATGCAGAACAGAAATTATCATTGATTCAATCATGATAGAATCCACGAATTGTGTTTACAAACAACTCTGAAACAGCAGTAGCTTACAACACTGAAGAATCTTTTTTTCTTTCTTTCTTGGGTGACATGTGTGTTGTGAGTCACGTGGAAGAAGATTGTCAAGTCCTCTCACTCTGTTCTCAAACCAACATAACAATTGCTAGCTGGAATTTTACTAGTCACCCTGACAGCGAGAGACGGAACTCTGATTGGTTTTGAATGGGTGATTAATATACAGTCTGGAAGTGATAGAATCTTACAAGTCACTGCTCTGGGCAATTCAATTGTCCCCACCTAATCCCAGTGGGTTCAGAGATCACAATCCTACCATGTCCTCAGAAATGGAAAAAGCTAGAAATCTCTAACGACTCTTCTAATCATTTGTATAAAGTTGCCGTCATTGCTAGCATCTCACAGAAAAGGGTTAGAATGTCTAATGAAGTCAAGCCAAGTCTCATATTTCTCCACAGCAGCATTTTCCCACACTCAGGGAACCAAAAAACAGACACCAATGTCTGCATTAATGTCTGCACTTATATTTTGGGTATTTCTGAAGTTCTGCTAATATTTTTGGACCCTAATTTGCATCGGCATAAAAATAAAAGTTGGTACTAAACTGTCTCATAAATGTAAAGAATTTTGAATGCACTGTGGAGATATTCTGTTGTAAGACATCTGTAGTCTTCAATTAAGCAGTTAGTTATAGAGAGTTTTGCTTTTACTGCAAACCTTAACTTCAAAGGAAAATATAAAGAAAGAGCCATAAACTCTGCTGAAAAACTGCTGTTTGATCTCAGATACGTTACTCTTCTTTGCTCAGTTTTGTTTGGCACAATAGAGAACTACATTTCCCAGAACCCCGTGTGCTTTTAGTTTCCTAGTCCAGGTGAATGTTTCTCCAGGTCTTGGAAAACTAAAGCCTAGAATCAGGAAATGTGATTCCCTTTACTCTGCCTCCTTGTGGTACAGTGCAGAAACTACAACTGCATCTCCTATATGGCTGCAATTCCCTCTGCAGAGCTTGGATAGAGTTCAGGTGGTGCTATGAGGGGCGTTGGATTGCTAACTGCACGTGGATGGCTCCAAACCTCCAGCTACTCCAGGGGAACAGCCGCGGAAACACTATCTAGGGGTTTGAAAATGGTTTGAAAATGACCCAGTGGTTGCTGATTGCTTGGTGCTGTTGTCCCAGAAACTCTGGCACACTTGGTGACTTCCTCCTTTACTATTTCTTGACTACTTCTTTACTTCCTGTTTAGCTTCTCAGCTATTCAGGCAATTGGATAACCAATTCCCCTTACTATCTGTTATGCAATTAAGTAGTATGTCTTCTTAAATCTTAGAATGCTTTCTGATATAAAATCGATTGCTCCCTATTTCAGGTCGCTATGAGTTGGAATTGACTTGATGACTGAGATTGTCTTTTATTTATGTCAGGTAGTGGTGCATTATTTAAATGTGCCTCCAGCTAAAATTTTTAAAAATGTTTTCTTAATGATGCTCTTAAAATCCAGCAGGCAAAACAGAGAACAATCAGTTTCTGAAACAGAAAGTATTTAATATAAGGAATTGAATGTGCAAAATTGAAAAGCTTTACTAGTTTCTTGCAGGATTTATCCTGATGCAAAGACCAGTAGCACATTTTTTCATCACAATGAATGAGGTCAACAGAATCAATATTGAAAAGAGAAGGTGTGCCCATTACATAATCTCCTGTCAAGTTGAGCAAAGGGTGGAGTCTAGCCTGTCAATCAGATCATAGCCCATTATGCCTCTGTGTGGGCATGGCCTTTTCCTGAGGATGCTGGGAACTTCTATCTTCCTCCCTGGAGTGGGAACACACACTCTCTCTGCTTCACATTCTGTTGACAAGCAACACGAAGCTATGCTGATGGCAGCCAGAGCCCTGGAGCTGGAGAAGTCACATGGAGAGCCGTGCCAGCACTGAGATGCTTCCACAAGACACTTCACCCGCTGGCTTGTGATCTTCCTGCTTTACGCATCATTGCATGAGCTGCGTGAGTCTGTAGAAGAATTTATGGACTAGTATCAGACATATGGGCTAATATGGGACTTATGGACTTGATCTAGACTGGGCAAGATGTTTTCTTAATATATAATTACTCTTGGATATAAAACTCTCTCTTACACAACTATTTTTTGACTCACAATTTGATGTGGATGGGCTAGCACTGGAAGCTTCATCTTCAATGTGGTTTTATCCCTTCTTAAAGTAAGTTATTCAATTGTAAACTGAAGGTTTCCTTGGGGCATTGCGTTCATAAACTTTTCTTAAAGCGGCAATGGTTTCCCCACGCTTCCACCAAAGATCTACCATAAATTACATGTTTGCTCTTGCTCCAACTTCAGCAGAATTCATGTTGCTGTGATTGGATGTCTTTTCAAAGTGATCACTTATCCTTCTTAGTGCTTCAAACTACATCTTGTAAAGTCATATTCTGTATGCAGGTATATTTTGCAGCAAAACTTTTTGAAACCCATGCACATATCAATTTTGTCAAGCGCATTTGTGCATATGTTGCTATCATCCTATTCAAAACATTTTCCTTCTGTTTAAGTCCTTGGTATCAGCTCCTCTTTTTTCCTTACATCCCCCACTCTCCCACACTCATGGACTCCTGATAACTGATAACTATTACTATTCATATCTTACACTGTCTCCCTTCACCCACGTTTCAGTTGTTTGTTCCCCTGGAGGGGGGTTATCATTATAGTCAGTTACCCATTTCTCCCCAGTCTCCTCCCACCTTCCCTCTACCCTCATGGTATCGCTACTCCCATTACAGTTCCTGAGGGGTTCCTGGAATCTATCCTGGATTCCACGTGTCCAAGGCCATTGTCTGTACCAGTGTACACGTTCAGGTCTAGCTAGATTTGTAGATTTGTAAGGTAGAACTGGGGTCATGATACTGGGAGGAGGGGGAAGCATCAAAGAACTAGAGAATTGTTGTGTGTTCTGTTGGTGATATGCATCCCTGGGTTGGGTTCGACCCCTGCCAAAGTGCCTGAAACTTGCCTCAGGAATTCACCATGCATAATTTTTAATAATACACATTTTCCATGAGTTTTTTAAAGATTCCCTCATCCTGCAAAATTCCATTTTTATGAAGTTCATTTATATAATAGGGACTCATTATCAATGGAACTTGAAATCAGAATAGAAATGTCTTGGTGGGAAAGAGCAGTAGCAGGGAAGGAAACACAGGAAATGTTGTAAGAAGATGGAAAAGCCACAGCTCTTCCTTAGGGCAAAATTCACCAGGCAGTAAGGAAATTTAAGATCCATGCATTTTACTGGAAGGAATTATACATCAAAGAAGCCCTAGTGATACAGGAGTCAGCTGCCAATTAAACGGTCAGTGGTTCAAACTCACCAGCTGTTCCACAGGAAAATAGGAGGTAGACTGGGTCTGTAAAGAGGACAGCTTTGAAGGCCCTGTGGTGCCCATCTTCCCTGCTCTGTGGAGTGCCCAGGAGGAGGATTAGACTCGGCGGCCGTGGAAGCAGCGTACGTCAACATAAACAAGCCAGTGGGACATGGTGAAACGAAGAACTTGAATTCTATGTCTTCAAGTTATTGTTTAGCTCTAAAATCCGTTTGTTGAAAATGTCTCATGATGTCATTGGGAATTGGGGGCGAGGTGAAGGGGATCTATAGACCGAAAAACAAATTCCAGAGTTGTCGGACAAACACATGTGTTAAAATTATTGCTAATTAGTGCTGGCTTAAGACAATTGTTGATGGGTGTTGTCCAATTGGTCCTCACTCATAGTGACCCTGTGCACTCTAGAACGAAACACTGCTCAGTCCTGCACTATTCTCACAGTTGTTTTTAATGCTTAAGTCCATTGTTGCAGCCACTGTGTCAATACACCTGTCAAGGCCCTTCCTCTTTGGGGGGGGGCCCTCAAATTTACCATTCATAATGTTCTTCTCCAGGCACACGATATATCCAAAGTACATGATATCTTGTTTCACCCTCTTTGCTGCTAAGAAGTATGCTGGCGGGACTTCTTCCCAGACAGATGTGTTTGTTCTTTTGGCAGTTCAGGATTTTTCAGTATTCTTGGCCAGCACCATCATGCAACTGCATCTATTATTCTTCAATCTGAGTCCAACTTTCACATACATATGAGGGATTGAAAATACTATAGCAGGGTTATGATGCACCCCGGTCCTCAAAGTAACATCCTTGCTTTTCAACACGTTGAAGAGGCCTTGTGCTTAAGAGATTAGACTATGGAAATGACTGCCTGGATTTGAATTGCATCTCAAAAATGATTACCTTGGTGAAATTGTACAAATCACTTAAATTTTTGTTCCTGGGCCTCATCATCATATATATATCCCAATGGGTCATCATAATGATTTGATTTAAAAAAATACATCAGTGCCTAGTACATAGTGAATGCTCAATAAGTAGTAACAATTTTCATGCTAATAGTGATGCTGTATCTTTCCAGAAGTTCTCTAAATGTTTATTTGGAAATAGCTATATTTGCTTTGTTTTGTTTGGTTTTTCTTAAAGATAATTTTATTGGAGGCTCTTCCAGCTCTTAATAACATGGACAGTGGAGCAGTAGGTGAAGGGAGATGTCAGATGGTGTAAGATATGACAAAATAATAATAATTTATAAATTATCCAAGGTTCATGGGGGAGGGGGGGATAAGGAGGGAAGGAGGAAATGAGCTGATAACAAGGGCTCAAGTAGAAAGCAAATGTTTTGAGAATGATGATGGCAACAAATGTACAAATGTGCTTGACACAATGGATGGATGTGTGGATTGTGATAAGAATTGTACCAGCCCCCAATAAAATGATTTAATTATTTTAAAAACTAAATAACTAACAATCCATACATCATTTGTATCAAACGTGTCTGTACATATGTTGCCATCATTATTTTCTAAACACTTGCTTTCTATTTGAGCCCTTGGCTTCAGCTCCACTTTTTTCCCCTCCTTCTCCCCTCCCACCCGCATGACCCCTTGATAAATTATAAGTCATTATTATTTTCCTGTTTTACACCAACCATTTTCTCCCTTGTCCCACAACCCACCTCCCCACCTTCCCCCTCCTCTCCTGGTATTACTATACCCATTTCTATTCCTGAAGGGTTTATCTGACCTGGATTCCATGGGTCATGAGCTCTTATCTGTACCTGTGTACCTGCTCCGGTCTCTTTCAAGCTATATTTATGGTACTTTCATGCATATTATATTGCAATTTTTTTAACTTAATATGCCTTATATATTCTTTTCAGTTTAACATGTATAGATCTCTTTAGTGACTGACTCATCTAGCCCCTGATATATTTAACTACTTTACTGTTGGTGAATGTTGCAAATCTGTTGAGTTTTCTACTGTTATCTTTCTATGTGAAGTATTTGAAGGACTAAGGACTAGAGCATGTGACTGACGGTGCTGACAAAGAATGTTGAAAGTACCATGGACTGCCAGAAGAGCAAGCACATCTGTCTTGGGAGAAGTACAGCCAGAATGCCCCTTGCAGACGAGGATAGTGGCATTTTTATCTCATGTAATTTGGACATGTCGTCAGAAGTGGCAAATCCCTGGGGAAGGATATATCATATGGGACAAAGTAGCGAGGTGGTGAAAACAAGAAAGGCTTTCAACAAGATGGATTGACATCGTGGCTGCATTGATGAGCTGAACTTAACAACTGTGGCACAGAACCGGGAAGTGTTCTGTGCTGTTGTCCATGAAGCTGCTATGAGTCGGAATGGACTTGTCTGTGCTTCACAACAAGGTACCTGCGTTTGCTGAGAGGGGGAGGGGCAGGTGTTATCTCATCTGTCCGTGTACTAGGGAACTTCGGGAAGGTTTGGGGAAACTTTCATTATCTTAAATTCTATTTTTTATGAACTTTTGAAACCCCTTCTATTTCTAACATTTTTACTGTAAAGGTTAGCTTTTTTTCTGTTTTCTTTTGCGGGCTAACTTAGGCATTCTAGTGTTTTCATTGTATCTTGGGTTCCTAAAGGTCACGCAGGCAGTGGATGGACTACAAAGGAGCAGTTGTTATCTTTTATGCTCTGAATGTCTACAGTGAAGCAAAGGAAAATAGATCATAATGCTAAAGAGAAGGACAGGGAGAAGTGTAAATGTCATTCCATTTGTTCTTGGCACGGGAAATGTGTTTAGTGTGCTGGTTGCTACAGTTGTTAGGTGCTGTGGAACTGGCTCTCACTCACAGTGACCCCATGTGTGTGCACGCGCGCGCACAGACACACACACATACACACCTCTGTCCGGTCCTGTACCATGCCCGCAATCATTGCGATGTGTGAGCCTATTGTTGCAGCCACTGTGTTAATTCATAATCCATATGCTTCACAAGTGTAAAAACTCATCCCACACGGGCACTCTGAATGTACAATAGATGCTCGGTGAGGCCAGACAGCAGAGTGGACCTGGTGTTTCCAAAATTCAATTTTGAACATAGAGTGGAAAAATCTCTTTGAATCTCTTCAAGTAATTATATATGTGTGTGTATATATCTTATATATCGATATATAAATATAGCACCGAACATTGAGCCAGCCTCTCTTAGAGAATCTCAAGAACACAAGGCCCTCTGGCATCTTTTCTTACCTTCTTTACAGAAAAAGACTATGAAGTCATTCTGCTCTATTAAGAGAAATAATTCAAATGGAGAAAAAATTATAAGCTGTAACTACTGTGATGGCTGAGTAGTAAATACTAAGCATTACCTCATAGGTATAAGTGAGTAAAACACCTTCACAGGCCATTTCTATAACATATGGGCTGTGAAGTACTTGAAAAATAAGTTGTTTGTTTTTGCAGCTCATAGTTTAACGTAATGAAGCACTATTGAGTTGGATACTTCGACAAGAAACACCTTAGTTATGGGGAATTATACCTGAATTAATGAATTGCAAATTGTAAGCCAATCCAACTCCCCTAACTATTATGAGGAAAGCAGTAGCAGTTTACCTACACAAATTTTCAAGGCAAAATTCCTCTAGAATGAGAAAAAGATTTAAAGCGTAATTAAAGTTCCTAAAATATAAGTACTTAAGAAGAAACTTACCATATGTTTAAAATTATCCTAGACTGCATTTATGATCTGTGATAAGCATACATTTTCTGAAATGCAGAAAGTCTCTTTAAAGGTTTTCCATTTTATTTTTATGGCATTAATGTGAAGTTCACCTCTAGCAATTCATAATGTGCCTTAAGAGTTGAAAAAAATTAAGATATTTATTCCATGCCTGTGATGGGTATTTCACGTTCCATAATAAGCACTAGGTCACTGGTGAACATATGATAGCTTAAAATGACAGATACAATAAGCCACGTTGTGGAAACATTTTTTACCACAGCTCTATGATGCCCAATATAGCGTTTCCTTCTGGTTTGAATATTAATTAATTGGGGGAAATGAGGGTCTTGGGATTGGTCTTTAATCCCTGTACACATGAGATCATTTGTAAAAATCGGTAATCATAGTGGGTCATTTTTAAAAATTGACTTAGAAATCCAAAACACCCAACCCTGCAACACAATAAACAGAACTGTGAACAGCGGATGGGGAACCAAAAGCCCTGAACCCAACCTTGGGGTCATCTCAGTCCTTTAGTACAAGCCTGGAAAAGCCAAGAATATCTATGATTTTGCTTCCTCGCCTCTTGAATATATAAAATAATATGTAATCTTCCTCCACAAGGTGATTGAAAAGGATGAGAGTAGCTAGTGCAAGTGATAGGGGTTTAACATTATTTATGGGATTAACAAAAATGTAGCCAAAAGTAATATAGGGCATTTTTTATTAAGGAGAAGGGAGTAAGATGAGAGAGAGAGAGAGAGAGAGAGAGAGAGAGAGAGAGAGAGAGAGAGAGAGAGAGAGAGAGAGAGAGAAAGAGAGAGAGAGATTTCTTTACTGAAGTCACCCTCAGAGAGTAAGTGTTTTAGAAATCTCCAAATATGGAATCGAATCTGTCTGTGACCTCATTTGACCTTGGAGTCCTCCCTACCTCCCGCCCCTTTTAAATGAAACATCTGGAGAACACTCATGGGGGAAGGTAATTCCAGAGCAAGAGGAGGCTACTATGGTTTTAAGATGGAGGGCGGTCCAGAAGACTCAATGGGGCAAAGGTGTTATGAAATTAATGGGACTGAATGTCCTGGTGGTGTTCTTACTGTAGAATGTAATGTTTCCTCTTTGGTTCTTGTGGATGTATTTCGTATAGGAGCAAGGAAGGAATAACTCCCCGCAAATATTTCTCATACACAACGAGCTCTCTATAATTAAATTCAAGGTGCCAAAGGAAGGTAACAGTTTTCATAAAATGCTTTCTCTCCATTTTGGAATTGTGGCCCTCTTGCAATCACGGCACTGCTCAGTGTTTTGATGGTTAAGAGACTGTGTAGACTTGATAAAAATAAAGTCAACGAAGAGACCCCATGATGTCTGCCATTTGTAAAACTCTGGTCTAGATTGCAGGACAATGACCCTTCTCCAGACCTACCTGGGCTAACGTTCCAGACACTTTCTCATCTAAGTTAACCAGGAAAGTCTAGCGGATTATCTCCTGAAAACTTCTCTGTACGTAAAGAAAAACTTTGAATCACATAAAAGACGGATTGCCAAAAAACAAACAAACAAACCCCGATTGCCTTAAAGAGTTGATTATTTCTTTAAAGGAGGTGAGTTGAGTTTCAAACCGTAAGGCTCATAGGCTAGGTGGTTCAAGCAGGATTTCTAAGCATCTGTGCAATGTAAGTCATAGCCCCCAAATAAGACAGTGATAGGCTTCCCTGTGCAGCGCACCAGCGCGGTAATGGAGACAGGCAGCCCTTTTCATCTGCCTCATTGTGACAGCTGCTATCTCTGAGGTGACCAGAGAGGTGATGGAACCCCCATCCACTAGGTCGGCTCCCTGGTCAGGTCCCAGTCATTCTGTGTGGGTGCTGCAAGCGGAGGCAGAGAGGGAGACTCAGACAGTGAAAGTCAAAGTCTGCTCAGTGCAGTGAGGAGCAGGACGCTCTGCTCTAGGTAGGGCGTGTCCTCAGGGGGAAGAAGGAAAGCTGTGACTGCCCTTTGGCTCAGCTCTGTGGGTCATCGATGTTCCAGAAGAAGATGACTTAATTATATTTGGATAAATGTAGGTTGTGGTACCCTCCTTAATAAAAAAATAAGACATCCCCTGAAAATAAGCCATAGTGTGTCTTCTTGGGAAAACATAAATATAAGACAGTGTCTTACTTTTGGAGAAGCACGGTATCATAATCCAAGCTTGAACCTAAAACCGCTGTTTCTGTCCACAAAACAAAGAACCCCAGGTATATAAGAGCTTTTATGGATTAACTTTTCCAGCTATGAGTCTGAAATCCAAAGCTTTGCTTTTGCTCACATCGTCAGTGTATGTTGTTCAAGGATTATAATCTGGAGAGAAAGAGGATAAAACGGTGAATTGGATATTCCTAAAAAGAACAGAAGGGGCTCTTTTTAAAGATGCCTCTGCTGAATGCTAAACTCATTAAAAGAACAGGCAGAAATTAAAGAGAACAGAGCCTCGGCTGTAGCTGGGAGGCAAAGACTGAGCCCTAAACATCGCAGTGGTGCACATGAGCCAACGTGAGATACTCATCCTCAAAACACAAAAGAAGCCCATTTTTCAGGGAGCCAAGCTAAGACCGGAGTTATCAGGATAACCATCATCAGCTGAAAACAACATTTCCCTGGAAAACAGCGAAAATCACCATCAAGACCTTTACCACGGATGCACCAGACAAGGCCAGCACATCCTAGAATGTGCTTAGATGCTACTGTGTCTAAAATTAACCTATGGTTTCCCTTTTCACTTCTGTCAAAGCAGTGGCAGATTGGACATGGCTGAATTCAGATTTTCATCTTGCAATGCTGACTTGTGGAACACAGTGGAAGGCTGGAAGTTACCCTGTTTCCCCGAAAATAAGACAGTGTCATATTAATTTTTGCTCCCAAAGATGCGCTAAGTCTTATTTTCAGGGGATGTCTTATTTTTCCAAGAAGAAGAATACAGCATACATTTATTGTTGAACAACAACAACAGAAAAGAAAATGGATTACCTATGTATGGTATGATAGTAGTTGTCATCACAAACCAGCATAACCAGACAAACAGTGAATCTTAGTTTCAAGAATTTCTTGTTACAACCATTATTTCCATGTACAACAATCTATGGTGCATTTACTCATAATCTATGGTACGTTTACTCGCACTTCCTGTCTGTTCCCACTGTGCTGTGGTCAACAGTGAGCTGCGCAGTGGTGCCCGCCGCTGCGGTCCAGAGTCTAGAGTTATGGTAGCTTCAGGGAGCCTTGTTATTGGAGAGGCCTTATGTTCGGGAGGTCTTATGTTGGGAGGATGCCT